>NW_022103901.1:1391946-1393733 GCF_000313985.2 Echinops telfairi
GGGAGCAGACAGCCTCGTCTTCCTCCTCGGAGCCGTCGATGCGTGAGCTCAGGGGTGTCTGGATGGACGTGGCTGTTGCCAGTCTCACGTGAGCTGGATCCAGGCCTGAGCTCTCCTTGTCCCCATTCTCAGTGCCCGTGCCGGGAGGTACCAACCACCAATCTCTGGACTGTCCACACCTCCTGCCCATCAACCACCCACCGGGCCTCAGCTCCACAAGGGCTCTCGCTGGGAGGGGCCATGCCTGAGGCCGGAGATATGGGCCCCTCCCAGTGTCACAGCAAAGCAGGAGGTCATTCTGCTCCTTCTGGGCCAGCGGGGATGTGGCCGGACAGCAGGGCTTCCTGCCTTCCCACAGACACGCAGGTGGAAAACTGTCCCTCAGAACCCCGTGTGGGCCTGGCCGTCTGCTCCCACGTAGACAGCACCCGAGAATGCCCCGTGGGAGAGTCAACTGTGTCCCACAGGGTCACCAGGGACCAGAACCAACTCCCACGGCCACAGGGTCCACGACGGAGGGTGGGGTGCGTTCAAAGGAGCCCTCGTGGTACAGTGTGCTAACCAGTGGGCTGCTGACCACAAGGCCTGTGTTTCAAACCCACCAGCCGCTCCTCAGGAGGAAGATGAGGCTGGCTGTCTGCTCCCGTGAAGACTGACAGCTTCGGAGACCCCTGGGAGCAGTTCTACTCTGTCCCGTGGGGCCATCCAGAGCTGGAATTGATAGGGCAGCAGTGGGTTTTGTTTGGGTTTTAGGGGCTGGTGATGTTTCCAAGGTCCTGTGCTAAAATAAACAGCGTCCGACCCTCAAGTGTGAATAAGGGAGCTCCCCGGGCGCCCCGCCATGGTCAGTGCAAACCTCCCGGCAAAACAAAAGCCAGCATGCCAAGAACCTGAACCAGGCACAGCCGAGCCCCCGTCCCACACGTGTATCTGTCCCCTTCCTCCCAGAACGGAAGCGCTAGATCCAGCACGCGTGGCGACTCACGGTGCGGTGGGGGAGTGGCATCAAGGTGACATTGCCATCCCGGGAGGGGGTGTGACCCTGTGACCACAGCACGGAGCTCTGACAAACCCACAGCGAGTGTATTGCCTTCTGCTGGGCGCGCGTTCGCCGTGAGCCAGAGCCGACCGACTGGCCAGCAGCCGACGAGAGTGGTGGAAGAGCAGGATGGGAGGCCCTGCCACTGACAGATCGGAGGTGTCAGGACCCTGCCTTTCCCCGGCTCACTGAGCTGTCTCAGCCTCCCCCTCCCATCAGCAGCCCGGGGCTGGCACCTTCCTCTCAGGAGCCAGGAGGAAATGATTAGGTGCGGGGAGGAGACAGATGTGACGGTTGGTGTGGGGCAGCTTAGGCAAAGACACCTGCCACCCTCTCAGCCCTTGGGTCGGTTCAGACCCAGCAGGACCCCACGGGGCAGCGCAGAGGACTCCAGGGCTGTGCAGCTTGGCGGGAGCAGCAGCCTCCTCTTTCTCCCAGCGAGCAGCTGGTGGGTTCATACCCCTGACCTTGTGGTTCCCCACCGAGCACTTGAACCACTGAGCCACGAGCCCCTCCGCAGGCTTTGCACTCACTCACTGCCACCCAGTGGACACTGACTCCCAGCGACCTCACAGGACAGGGCAGGGGCTGCCCCGTGGTGTCCGAGAGCATCACTCTGTACAGGAGCAAGAAAGCCCCCTTTCTCTTCTGAGGAGTGGCAGGTGAGCAGCCAGCGGAGAGGGGACCAGACCAAGCTTTATTTACAGCCTGGTGACCGCTTCCTGGCAGACAAGTGAGGCCTTATGGG
>NW_022103901.1:1394057-1395078 GCF_000313985.2 Echinops telfairi
GTCTTCTAAAATGTCTCAGAAAGGTGGCCCAGCCCACAGAGCTGCAATGTTTGGGGGCTGGGCTGGGGCTGGGGCTCAGGTAGGGCAGTCGTCAGGAGCAGGATTGGCACCTCCTCAGAGGCTGTGTGGCTGCCCTCAGTAGGGGACCCCGGAGGGCACGCCCTGGCTCCTGCTGGCTCTGCGTGAATGATTCTGTGTCTTCAGAACTCCGCCCTGGGGTCATTTCTCTGGGCCCAGTGCTCCCACAAGGGCCCTGTGTCTTTGAGGAGGCCGCCTCCCCTCGCTCCTTTGGGCCCCCCTCACCCGACCTCAACCTGCTCTGGCTGTCTGGTGCCTGTCCATAGTGCCACGCTCCAAGCAGAAAGCAGGCGTGGGCCCGCCTCGACCACAGGGCAGAGGGAGAGCTCCGGTGGGAGGCAGTCTGGTGGGAACACAGCGGGGTGGACACCAGGGAGGTGGACTCGGTGGGGGGTGGATGCTGGAGGAGATGGACACTGGGGGAGATGGATGCTGGGGGGATGGACTGGGGTGAACTGGATGCGTGGGGGATGGAAGGAGCCTGTAGCATCTCGGGGAGGAGTTCTTCAGCCCTGCTTCCCGGGTGGGGAAGCTCCGGGCCAGAGAGCCCGGAGACTCCTGCAGCAGGTCCCACCCCAGAGCCTTTCCCCAGCCCTCCGAGACCCAGGTGCCGGGGCGGTCTACACAGTTAACAGGATTCGCTGTGGACCAGAGGCCTGGCCACCCTTGACGGAAAGTTCTGCCCTCAGAGACGGGGGCACAGCTGCCCTCTGACCCTGAGGCCTCCAGGAGGCACAGCCAACTGGGCAGCAGCTGGTCTGTCCAAGGCCCCCTGCCGTGAAGCCTGGCATCAGACCTGGCCCCTGCCCCCAAGCCTGGCCCTGGATGCCTGCTGGCCTGAGTGGGTGGGGTCCGTAGGGTCCCGTTCCACTTTCTCAAGGGCTGGTGGCCAGGAGCTGTGGCCAGAGGCGTGGCCAGGCGGAGGCCAGAGGCGTGGCCCTGC
>NW_022103901.1:1399363-1400964 GCF_000313985.2 Echinops telfairi
TGTAACCCGCCCACATCTGCAGTCATCAGTGTTACATTGTAACCCGCCCACATCTGCAGTCATCAGTGTTACATTGTAACCCGCCCACATCTGCAATAATCAGTGTTACATTGTAACCCGCTCACATCTGCAATAATCAGTGTTATATTGTAACCCGACCACATCTGCAATAATCAGTGTTACATTGTAACCCGACCATATCGGCAATAATTCACCTTCTGGCACAGTCTGCCTGACAGCAAGGCTGTTCACGTGAGGGTCTGTGGGCAAAGGGACTTCCCTGGTGGCTGCACCCACAGAGGGATCCTGCAAATGGTCTGCAAACCAGGTGCTCAGAGTTTAAGCCTTAATACAGCTCCTTCCTTCGGTTTGGGATCACATTGTTTACAATCCTTGGATCACAGAGGCTGGTGTGCTTCTTCCATGTGGACTTAGCTGACCCCTCACTTTGATGGCTGCTGGTTTTAAGGCAAGCCTTTAAGACTCCCCCCACCCCACCCCACACACATACACACACACACACACACACACTGTTCTTTCTGATAGCCGGTCACCATCTGGTTTCTTCACCACACTTTGCTATGGCGCCCTTATCTTCGGTGATCTCCTGTCCCATGTTGTGGGTGGAGAATCTGAGGCTCAGAGAGGCTGTCATCCGTCCTGAGGAGGCCCTGCCTCACTGTCTCTGTCCCAGGCAGCGGGCTGCTCAGGCCCTCGGATTCTGAGCCTGCCAGTTGTCCCCTGGCCAGCTGCCCCCACTCTCCCCCTGACCCTGTGCCCTCCCTTGCAGCCCCAGGAGCTGGCGCCAGGGGGCAGCCTCGGCCAGGGGACCCGGGTTCACAGGAAGAAGGAAATGGGTGTCTTTTCACGTCTCCCCTGCCCGCAGTTGGTAGTGGTGCCACCTCATCTGGTCCAACCCCCAGTGACCCCAGTGACCCCTGTGACAACGCAGACCTGCCCAGAGGTGCGCGTGAGCGAGTGTGTGCGCGCGTGCGATCTAAGTGCAGGCCTGCGAACAAATGCGTTCAGCAATCCAGACGTATGCATTTCCTTCCTTTCCACAGCCAGACTGTTTAGGTCTGCGGTCTGGTAAGCAATAGGCAGGGATTGCAAGGCGGTGGCCAGTCCCACTCTTTTATAAATTGATGTTATTCATGTGTATTACGTTCGCCTCTATTTGTGGAACGACGGCACTGCTCAGGCCAGAGGCTGACGTCCGTGAGGAAGACTGGTCTGCACACACACACTGTCTTCTTTTAAGGCTCTGTTGACATAATTCGCCCCACACTGGTTTCTTCTCCTCGGCCCGTGGGCTCCCCGAGGGTCAGGGGACAGGCTGCGCTTCACTAGGGGGTTGTCAGAGCGTAGAGACCTGCCACAGGGCTGTAAAGGTCCCGACCCAGCCAGACCTTCCACCAGACCTGCCTCCCAGCCCCCTGACCCACCATGGCCGGATTCGGGTCCCCAAAGGGAAGTGCGTCACCCACCTGTGTGGGTGGAGGTTCCTGGCTGTGTTTGTCCCCCCTTGCACCAAAGATCTTGAGTCCCAAGTGCCCTGTGCCTGTCACCTTTATGGGACCAGACACTGGAGTCTCCTCAGG
>NW_022103901.1:1402116-1403651 GCF_000313985.2 Echinops telfairi
TCAGAGCAACTCACCCCTCCGAGGGGGCAGCGTAAAGTTTGTGGCAAGAATTCCACCATCTTCTAAGCCCCTTCTGTGGCCATACCCGGGAGCAGAACTCACCTTCCTCCTCCTCCTCCTCCATTGTCCTCCCCACCCTGCCACGGCCCCCTTGCCGTCTCTGCGATCTCCGATCTGAAGGGCCCACCGAGTGTGGCCAGACGGCCAGGGACCGCTGGGCTCCAGAGTCTTTCTCTCAGTGCCGTGTCTCCAAGGTCCCTCCGAGCCGTGGCGCCTGCCAGGGTCCTTTCTCTCTGTGCCCTTACGGCCGTGATCTGTCATCTGCGATGGGCCTGTGAGGGTGCCCCCACCCCCACCCCGCTGTGCTGCTGTGAGCAATACTGTGGTCCCTTCCAGCATCCAGCTCAGTGCCGCCCTGCCATCCTCTGAGTGGCACGGTCTCTGTGGAGGGACTGTGGGGGCTGGGCTGTGCCCACTCAGATCAGTGCACACACGGGTGCATTCGCAGAACCCTGGAGGTTGGAGCTGAGGGGCCAATGGTTGGGTCCTCTCACACCCCGCACTCTGAGATCCTGCCGCAACACCCCAGAGCCCAGCACAGGCTGGCTGGGGGACCAAGCCTGTTCTTGACAGACGTTTGGAGTCCAGCAGGGCTGGCCAGGCAGGGCACCCCCAGCAGGCTCAGGCTCCAGCAGGTGCTTCTAGGTCTCCTTGTGGGAGGTTGACACCCCCGCACGGCCCACAGACCTGTTCCCCAGAGCATGGTGTCCTGGGGACATCCTCTCCTCTGGGGTGACCCCGATCAATAAACTCCAGCGGCCGGTCCTGCCCGGAGCCCTGCCCTGAAGTCCCACTGCTGAGCCAGCTGCTGAGGGCCTCCCTGGGGAGGGAAGGGAAGGGTCCTTGTCAGAGAAAAAGGCCCCTCCAGCCTGGTGGGGGTGGGGGTGGGAGACAGGGCCCTGCCGTGTCCCAGAAGTATGGCCCCCAGAGCAGATTCATGGGTTCCACTCCACAAACGTCCTCTTTTGGAATGCTCTGTGCCCCCCAGCCCCCCACAGCTCCAGAGGTTCTGTGAGCCCAGCTTACCCACAGGCTCCTGGACTCAGGGCTGCCTGCCCCTCCTCTCGCCCCACCCCTCCTCTCCCAGTAAACGCTGGCTGTACCCGAACCTCCCGCCAAGAGCCCCCTCCACAAGGTCCGTCACACACAGCCTAGAGGACTGGGTCACCGTTCTGAGCCCCGGGAGCCTGGTTGGTGAGGCTGTTTCTGGTGATGCTCCAGGCTTTGAGGCGTCGATGCCTTTGAATCCCCTTTCACCCAGAACCTCCGAAAGCAGGAGGCCGAGCAAGAGCAGCCCCCCCTCCCCCAGCTGGCACTCTGCCTCCCGAGTCTCAGCTGCCAGGGCACCGAAGGCAGACTTTGGACGTGTGGTCTCTGAAGAAGGACATCGTGGTGGTGAAGTGGAGGGCGGTGAGGAAGAGAGGATGGATGGACACAGGCGCTGCTGCGACGATGGGCTTGGGCATCGGGGCAAT
>NW_022103901.1:1403751-1405422 GCF_000313985.2 Echinops telfairi
GGGGTCCCAGGCCACATGAAACCAACAACACACGCTTCCCCAACTTGATGGCCGCAGTGATCAGCTACCCCCCCCCACGGACACCCCCCCACTGCCCTGCCCAGCCACGCCCTCGGTCTTCCGACCATTCAGGACAGTGTCAGGGTGGAAGACCAAGGGGAATCCCCTTGTGGTGACATCGGCATGAATGTCTCTGTTGATGATTGATGGTCCCAAGACCCCAATGGAGGAGTTTCCCAGTGTTAGCAGCCCACTGCATACTGCACACACTATACTGCACGACCCCAAGCTCCCTGCCACCCAGTGGGTGCTGACTCACAGTGCCTCTACAGGACATGTGGAACTGCCCCACTGCGTTTCTGAGACTAAGTCTTTACATGGGGAGACAGCCTCATCTTTCTTCCGAGGAGCGGCTGGTGGTTTTGAACTGCCGACCTTGCTGTTAGCAGTTCATCTTGTGAGGACACCACCTAACTCCCTAACATGCGTCTTCCCTGGGCTCAGTTTCCCCACCCTCCTGGAGGCTGGATCGTGGGAACGCACCCGCACCTGCACCCAGGCCAAGGCAACTGTGCCGCCGGGACTCGGGCCGACCATGCTGCGGCGCCCAGACAATGCTAGGCTCTGAGGGTGGGCGCTTGGTAACCATGGCAAGAGCCCTCCTGGCAGCACTTGCCTGGAGCTGACTGCCTGCCTGGGTCACCGGGCCTGCAGCCTGGTTACCGCTTTGTCCCCTGGCTGGAGCCGGTCCCACGCTAAGGGGCCCTGACCAGCTGCAGTCAGGAGGGGTGATGCTTCCCACCAGGAAGTGGGGCTCATGGAGAGAGTTTGGGGCGACAGCAGGGCAGTGGAGCTGTCTGGGGTCCTGAAACAGAGCATACAGGGACTCTCCTTGCCCACGTCCCCACCTAGCCTCTGAGTGTCCCTTCTGGAAGGCACAGACCTGGTCTCCAGGAAGGGGGAGGGGCCCTTGCTCCAGAGTTCTGGATGTCCCAGGCGGGCAGCCAGAGCACGCTGGGCCCCTCCTGCTCATCTGTCTGGTGATTGTGTGTACACAACTCAATTTAAATGCGGCTTAACCATGGAAAAACATAGAAGACACGACGCTCTAGGGCTGATTGGGGTGATGATTGTACAGCTCTTCTGGCTCTGCGTGCACTGTTGACGCATGTGCTCTGTGGATGAAGTGCCAATGACACTGGGCATGAGTAAGTAGATGACCCGGAACAGACTTGGGGCCCTTGGGGACAAACAAGTTCATTTCAAACAAACAAACGAGGACATTTGCCACGTCAGCCACTTGCCAGCGTGCCGTTCAGCCGCGTCCATCACAGCACCGCGGTGTGGTTTGGTTCTAACTTCCATCTCGGCCAAGGAGGTTGCCCAGCACACTGGCTCGCTATTCAAACGGCACATTCCGGTTCCTGTCCTTGACTGCAGTGCACACAATGTCACTGCCCCCCCTGCCCACTCCCCCAGCTTCCGGCCTCTATTCATCCTCTTTCCTGCCTCGTCTGCCTCTGAGCCTGGGCCTGGGCCCAGGCTGCCCTGGGGTCTCCAGTGGCTGATGAGAGGGAGGAGGGGACGTCCCTGGCGTGACTGCCCACCTTTCAGATCTGTCTTTACCTTCGGCTGACAGCTGATCCCGAGGGTGGCGAGCTCGATCCCAGG
>NW_022103901.1:1405522-1406472 GCF_000313985.2 Echinops telfairi
GGGCAGCCAGAGCACGCTGGGCCCCTCCTGCTCATCTGTCAGAACTTTGGGGAATGGGGAGTGGGGAGAAAGGGGGTAAAAATGAGGAGCTGATGCCAGGAGCTTACGTGGAGAGCAAATGTTTTGAGAATGATGAGGGTAACCGATGTACAGATGTGCTTTATACAACTAATGTATGAGTGTGATAAGAGTTGTATGAGCCCCCAATAAAATGATTTTTAAAAACTTTGGGGAGTACAGAGGGATGACACAGGCTTTGCCTGGGGTCCCCAGTCCTCCTCTTGGGCCAAGCCACCTTACAGGGAGCCTTGGCAGCCATTGTGGAGACAGTCCAGGCATGGCAGGTGTGCATGCTGGAGGAGTCCCTGGGGCGCAGGGAGCACTTGCAGCCTGGACGCATGTGGACGGTCCACTCGCCATCTTGTTGAGGTGTCACTGAGGGGTCCTCCCCAGCCGTGCTGTGAGCAGCGCTGTCCGTCCATCCATCAGCCCCTCTGTCCATCTGTCCTGGAAGCGGATCACCAGGCTTTTCTGACTCCGCTCTCTCATGCAGGGTTTCTAAGGCTGCAGACAGCTATGTCCTTCCTGCAAGAACTACCGACTTGGTGCTGGAAGGCCAAGGCTGACCCCACATGCCACCAAGGCCCCGTCTGGAAGCTTCCAGGGAAGATGGGGGGCGGGAGGGGGCCTGTGCACCAGGTGCTCCTGTGTGGAAGGCGTGAGTTCGTCCCCTGAGCCGGCACGTGGGTGCCTGGTGCTGCCGACAGCACTCGGCTTTGGCTTCCCTCCCTGGAGCCCCTGCCTCAGCCTCTGATCCCAGACCCAGGCTGCCCCATGGAAGCCCAGAACACAGACCCTGGAAGATGGGGGTGCAGGGGCTTGGGAGTTCAGAAAGCCTTCTGTCGGCCAGTCTGTTCCCTTCCAGCATCCAGCTCAGTGCCGCCCTGCCA
>NW_022103901.1:1406963-1409600 GCF_000313985.2 Echinops telfairi
GGGGTCTTTTACCTGCGAGGAAATGGAGGCCCGGAGGTTGAGCAGTCAGCCGGGTGACAGGGCCACACAGCATCCCGCAGCTCGGCTAATCTCTACCCACTGTCACTGCCACACCGGGCGAGAGCCTGGCCTGAGCCCATGGCCCCCTGGCCAGCCCCCAGCCGCTCTGGACGCGCAAGGGCCAGCCTTGGGAAGGCTCCTGCGCCCGCTGGGCCATGGGCTCTGGTGGGGAAGTAGAGGAGACAGGAAGGAAGGCCGTGCAGCTGGAGTCTGGCCCATTGTCTCACCTGGGGTGGGGCGCTGCCTCCCCTGTCTGCCCCTGAGGGGTTCTACAGGAGGATGGGGGAAAGACCCTCAGCCTGCCCCTCTGTGCCCAGCCTCAGTTTACTGATCTGTGTGGCCTCAAGGTGAGGCCTTGAGGCAGAACAGGGTCCTTCCTGGGACATCAGCCACTGCTCCAAGCCCTTCACCTGGGCTGATTCACTTGAGCATTTGGTACCCTATGAGGGCAATGAGACCCCCCACCCCCATCCCCCCATTCATCAATTCCTACTGTGGTGAGGTGCCACTTAAGCCTCACCCTAAAAGAGAGCGCCATCCATTTAAGGTAGGCATACAGAGTAACACAGACGCACAGAAGGGCACTATGCATAGATAACAAAGAGATACACAGTAGCGTAGCTAGGTGATAGCACAGATTCATCCGTAGTAACAGATACACGGTAACACAGATAACTGGAAACATAGTAACATACATCTATAGTAATGTGGACCAATAGACACCTGGAAGGTAACACTGATAGATACATCGTCACATAGATAGTCACCGATCCATGGGTAAATAGATAGATAATAACACAGCTACTCGCTGCCACGTACCCAAAAGAACTCGTGGACATTCCACCGTTTCAGGAGGTGACAGGAGCAAGAACCAATGGGGCTGAAGGACACAGCCCACACTGCACCGAGTGTGTTAGCCACAAACAAGGCTCCAGGAAGTGAGGAGTCCCCATGGAGACGCTCAGGAAGCTGAAGAAGCACTGGAAGTCCTCCCTCTGTGTAGGAAGTTTGGAAGACAGCTACCTGGCAACCGACCAGAAGAGATCCATATCCATGCCCATTCCAAAGAGAGGTGGCCCGACAGGATGTCCAGAGTGCAGGACGATGTCCTGGAGATGGCACACGGGTAAAATGCTGCTGAAGACCCTCCAGCAACCGGAAGTTCAGGTCGATTCAGACGAGGACGCGGAACAAGGGCTGGCCTTGCTGAGGTCAGCGGAGCTTGGCTCAGAGCCGAGGGTACCAGAAAGGTGTGTCCTTGTGCTGCGTGGACTATGCAAATGCATTCCACTGTGGTGGCCCTGAGAAGAATGGGAATTCAGGAACACTGCATGGTGCTCACCAAGCCCTGGCACGTGGATGGAGAGGAGTCTACCCTCGTGGGGCTAGAACAAGGGAACCCTGCCCGGTTTAAAATCAGGAAAGCGGAGCACATCCTCAGAGAAGCGGGATCACATGAAGAAGAGTGTGGCCCCTGATGGGAGGAAGGCTTGCTAACCACCTGCAGAATTTCAGAGGACACAGGCTTGCTTGCTGAAAGGGAGGAGGACTTGGGTGCTTGACGGTGAAGATCAGGGGTCGCAGCCCTCAGTGTGGATGGCAGCTCAGTGTAAGGAAGACCAGCGTCCTCCCCACTGGACCAACCTCATGACACACAGAGAAAAGGCTGACGCGGTCAGGCTTTTTGTCTTGTTTGGATCCGTAATCAATTGTTCAGGACATCAAACAACGTCTTGACTTAAGTAACGCGGCTGCACAAGACTTCCTCAGCGCATTGAAGAGCAAGGATGCTGTGGTGAGGACAAAGGTGCGGCTGACCGGGCCCTGGCCTTCTCCACTGCCTCTGCGCACGTGGCAGTGGGACACGGGATGAGGAGACCGTACACGAATGCGTCGTGCGTTTGAACTGTGGCGCTGAGCAGGATATATGGACGGCACCACACCCTGATAAAAGGACAAACCGGCCCGTCCTGGAAGGATGGCCGCAGTGCCCCTGAGAGGCAAGGTGACAGGACTTCATCTCGCAGACGTTGGACGTGTTCTTAGGAGAGACCAGTCCCTGCAGGCGGGGTCATGCCTGGTACAGTGGAGGGGTAGTGAAGCGAGGAAGGGCCTCACGGAGATGGACTGACGCCGTGGCTGCAGCAAAGGGCTCAGGCAGAGGGACACTTGTGACGATGGCGCAGGACCAGGCAGTGCTTCCTTCTGCATAGGGTCGCTATGGGCCCGCGCCCAATCAATGGCATCCAGCAACAACTCTCAGCGGACCCTGCAGGACCCTGTAGAACTGCCCCTGTGGGTTTCCCAGACTCACTCTTCATGGAAGGAGAGAGCCTCATCTTTCTCCCTCAGGGCAGGCAGTGGTTTTGAACTGCTGACCTTGCTGTTAGCAAACCAACCACCCAGGCCACTCCTACAGTGCAGATGGCGCCACAGATAAATAGCAACCCCACGTGAGACAGATACAGAAATGCACAGAAAGATACACAGATAATAACAAAAGATGGGCCCAGAGGGCTTCGGAAAGAGACACACAGTAATTCCATCTTCCTCATTGCAGCTTTCCAGACAGGGCGC
>NW_022103901.1:1409700-1410609 GCF_000313985.2 Echinops telfairi
ATGGCGCCACAGATAAATAGCAACCCCACGTGAGACAGATACAGAAATGCACAGAAAGATACACAGATAATAACAAAAGATGGGCCCAGAGGGCTTCGGAAAGAGACACACAGTAATTCCATCTTCCTCATTGCAGCTTTCCAGACAGGGCGCAGACAGGAATAGACAGGTGGAGATAGGGTCGCGGATAGACACCACGGGACTTTCTGGAACGTTCCAGTGGGAGGTCATGAAGTCTTTCCCAGAGACATTTTGAAGCCCCCCCCCACCCCCACATGTAGCTCACAGGCAGGCAGAGGGAGAAGCGGATAGAGGGCAGCCACCCTGGTGGTGCCTCGGCTGAGCAGTGGTGAACCGAAGGTCGGTCGTGCATGCAAGTCCCCTCCCCCCTCCCCCCCACTCCCCAGGAGAAACGTCTGGGAGCTGCTCTGTCAAGAGACAGCCGAAAACACCCCAAGGACAGTCCTTCCCTGTCACTGGGGTGGCTGAGTCTGCATTCACTGAGGCCGAGGTTGGGGTCAGGCGGGGGTGAGGGTGTGGGTGGAGCAGGGAAAGGTAGAGACAGGAGCAGCCCTGGGTTTGTGCCTGATGTAACATTCCCCGAATTGTGCGAACAGCACAGGTCCATGGGGCCCTGGGGCCCTCTCCCCCTGCCCTCCGTTTGCCCTCGAGGCCTCCTGACCCCACGCAGCTGAGTCCCAGGGTCCTGTCCGTTCTGTAGAGGGGAAACTGAGGCACGGCCGGCCAAGGGTGTGTGGCAGGTCCTGAGGTCAGTGAGGCGCAACTCCCGACCTCTCCCCACATGGACTGAGAGCCCAGCTCCTGCCTGCCCCCTGCCTGCGGAAGGTAGGGATGGAGGGAGAGTCGCTCCAGGTGGGATGGGAGGATGCTGCTGCCCCGACAGGAAGC
>NW_022103901.1:1411314-1420373 GCF_000313985.2 Echinops telfairi
GACGTGCAGCGGCCTTGGCTGAGGTTCGGCTCCCAGTGTGCAGCTCCACTCAAGGTGCGCCTTCCCTGCAAGCACCGGGCAGGAGCCTCAGTCTCATGCCCGCCGCGGGGTGCAGCCTGGGGTGCAGCGGGCTGGGGCTGGTGGTGGACAGTGGGCCCGGGGGCAGAGAACGGGCTCATAGCTGTATACACACGCACGCACGCACGCACGCGCACGCGCACTGGTCAGGATCCTGGGGTACTGGGGGTGGGGTGGGGGTGGGAAGCCTCACCCCCAGCTGGGGCCCTTGGAGAGCTGAACTCCGGCCAGGCAGTTTCCACTCAGCACCTGCACCCGGGTGACCTCCGCCAGGGGCCAGTGGCGGTGCGGGAACCACAGCACTGGCAGGGCTTGGGCCTGCACGTGGAAGCCTGCCACATCGGAGTGGACCTCCAGCTGGGGGGTAGTGTATCCACGTGAGCCCAGGAAGCCCAGCCTAGGGACATGCCTCCCATGATGGTGCTGTGCCCTAGCTGGGGACCCCTTCTCTCCGAAGGGACTCCCAGACTCAGCAGAGAGCACACCCTTGGGGAGCCCTGTCCCCACTGCTGTTTAACAGTCCCCCCTCCCCCCATCCCCACCCGGCTCCTGCGGTGGCATCTCCCCCATAGACAAGCTGCATCTGTGTGCTCCTGGGGCCTCCCTGTAGATGGGTCCCAGCACCTTCCATCTCCCCTTCGACCCCCACAGGCCCTCCCTGCCCCCAGGAGCTTCCCCCACTTCTCTGGACCCCATCACCTCAAAGGGCTCCCCCAGGGCCAGTGGGAAGACGCTGGACACCTCCTCGGGGCCCCAGTGGCCGCCCTGGCACGCATTGGCCACCACAGTGGAGCTGGAGAACCGGGGCTTCACATGGAAGGCGATATCCCCGGACTCAGCCACGAAGTTGATTTCAAACCTGGGGGCGGGGTGGACCATGAGGACAGCATGTGACCAGTCCACCCCCACCCTGGGCCTGGCCAGCCCTCAATCCCCACCCCCACCCCAGCACACAGCCCTTACTTGTCCTCCGCCGAGTCCTCCTGCCCCTGGACCTGCAGGCTCCAGCCGTGCACCAGGCCCCCCGAGCAGAAGGCTTCAAACTTCAGCAGAAGAGGGGAGCTCCAGCAGCGGCCCCCTGCCCAGAGGGCCCAGCCCACCCGGCCCCACTGCGCCCCCCTGTGCCCAGTGCAGAGCCCTGGCCAGAGGGGACACTCCCTTCCCAATGGCTGAGGCTGGTTAGTGGTCCAGCAGGCCAACTCTAAGCCCTTCCCAAAGCCCTTTCCTTGGGAGGTGGCGGGGAAGAGGAGGGGGATGCTGAGAGCATGGGACCCGACCCGCCAGTCCACCCTACCCCACAGCCCCCAAGTCCTGTGGACATGTTGCTCCTTCACCCACCTGCACAGCCATCTTCCTGGCTACTGCCAGTGAGATGAGGCACGCCCAAGGTCTGGGCAGTGCAGGCTGGGCAATGTGGCCCCACCCACAGGCGGGGTGGACTGACAAGGTCTCTCTGCCCACCATTCCTCTCTCCATCCTCCAGCCTGCACCCTGCCCCCTGCCTGACCTCACCACTTAGGAGCTGTAGATGGGGGGCGGTGAAGGGGGGGTGGCAGCCACTCCCTACACTGGCAAGAAAGGTTGCTCAGGCCAGGCCTCTCTGAGGGGCCCAAGTCTGAGTGTGGGGGGGCAGGGGGTAACCCTGCTACTGGGGGTCTTTTCTGACTGTCTGTTCCAGATGGCCATCGGGGGTCACTAGCTTGTCCCCTCCCAGCTTGAATCAATCCATCCCCTGCCCCTCCATCTGCTCTGCAGGCCCCATGTGCACAGGGGGATTAGGCCTGGCCTCGGTCAGCGCATTCCAGACTGAGTGGTGGGGAAGAGCCTTTCCCTCACTGGACACCCGCTGGCCTGGCACCTCCCCTTCTCAGACTAGGTGGCAGGGAGGGAGGGGGCAGCCAGGCTGGGTCCCTGGGGTGAGTGAGTGGCAGGGGGCCACATCCCAGACTCTCCGGCAGCTGCAGGCTGGGAGCTGGTTGGAAGGGAGTATTGGGGAGCAAAGTGTGTGTGTGTGTGTGTGTGTGTGTGTGTGTGTGTGTGTGTGTGTTGAGTGTGTGGTCATCCTGTGGTGTGTGGGCCTGGCCCCCTTGCCTGTGGTGCTTTGTGTGCAGTTCAGGGTAGGGGGTAGCCCATCCAGGGTGGTTCCAGCAGGACTGCCACTGGTCCGCCAGCCCCTGCAGCTGCCCCCAAGGGACTCCAGTCAAGATTCTGATCTCCATGTGCCCTGCCCTGTGTGTCCACTGGGCCCACAAAAATGTCCCCTTCCTATACTCCAGGCCCGCCTGGCCAGCCTCTCCCACCATCCTAGGCGCTGTGTTTCGGGGTTAGGGCTGACAGGGCAGGATAGGAAGGTCCTGGGAGCCTCCAGGTGGTCCTGACTGCTCCCTGGGCCCGGGCCTGCAGCGGTGCCCCGTCCAGCATGCCCTGCAGGGGGCAATGCTGCACAGCAGTGGCTCAGCAGGGCAGCCTGCACAGGGAGGTGGGGAACAGGCAGACCCATGCAAGGCTGAGTCCTGCCGGCTTCATGGCTTCTCCCACCGGGTACAGCAGCCCAGTGGCAGGGGCATCCCACCCCTCCTGCCCCCTCCCAGTGGGAACACTATTGGGGTTAGGACAGGCTTCTTCCAGCCAGTGACCTTGAGCTGTTGTCCTCCCTCGGCCCAATCTTGGCCACTGTACACAGGGTCCCTCGATGCCCATGTCCGCTGCCTCTCGAGCTGCTCTCCTGGTGGCCTGACCCCACGTCCCCTCTGCTCTGTGAGCACTAATGCAGTGGCCTTGGGCAGAAGGAGCTGGTGCCCAGACCCCAGTCAGACGGAGCCCCTGCGCTATGGCCTGGGGGCCAGGTCCCAAGGATGGGGCCAGGTCCTAGGGGTGGGGCCGGCTGAGGAACCCCTGGAGGGCAGCCCCATCTGTCTGCACCCCAACCTCCTCTCAAGGCCAGCAGTGGGGTAACCCAGCCTGGGTCTTCACTGCTCTGGGAAGCCTGCTCAAGCAGAGGCCTCGCTGTGGACCTAGAGCCAGGACTGGAACTCCCACCCCTGGACGCCCAGAGCAGTGCTGCTTGCAGCGGTCATCCTCTCAGGCCCTTGCCTTGCCCTCCTCAGACTCCAAGGCCCTCCCAGCGGCCTCCCCCGCTCCGGCCACATCTGGAAGGACTCCCCTAGCAGTGAAGTCAGTGCGGAAGTTCTGGGCCCCCTGGGCCCCAAAGAGGTGTTGGGCGGCTTCCACGAGGAGGGGCGAATGGCCAACCCCCACGCAGCCGGCTGGGGCCAGCTCTCCCCACTTCCCTGCCCACTCATCTCCTTGGTCAGGCCTGGGTGGGGCCTGCCCGATGCATCAGAGGGCGCTGGAGCCCTGCATGGAGGGGTCACTGCTCTTCTGACCCCGGGTGTGCAGAGAAGTGGTCCTCCAGCCTCCATGGCCGTGACCTCCAAGGTGGTGACCTTTGGGAAGCAGACAACCTGGCCTTTCATCTGCAGCACTGGGGGACGGATTTGAACCTGCGATCTTTCAGCTTGTAGTCCAGCACCTGACCGCTCTGGAGGGAGTGAGGATTTGAAAGCATCATGTCAGCATTCCACAGATGAGGGAACTGAGGCCCAGAGGGGGACACTAGGAGGCTGACCTTTGAGACCCTAAGTAGGACCGTGGCTTCTGGAGAGGACTGCAGGGTGCCCACCTCCAGGAGCTTCCTCACCTGTCCTGCTCCCCGATGCCCTCAGCCACTGTCTCTCTTCTCATCCTGGACCGTCTGAACCCCGTCCTCTCCAGCCCAAGCTGGGGGAAACCGAGGCTGGCCTTCATGCCAGGAGCTGCCTGGGACCTTATGGGAAGGAGGCAGCTTTTTCCCTGATAGGGGTGGCCCTCTGTCAACCTGCCCACACCGGTGGGCGGGGCAGTGCAGGTGGCCAGCCCATTCTGACCACTGGACAGCTGAGCACCTGCTGTGTGTGCATGGCACTGGCCGGGGCCCACTCACCCCTTTGCAAGAGGGGTGCTTTCTCATGCTGCTGCTGAAGCATCCAGCCAGCTCCCCATTTTCACTGCCCCCTGGTCCCAGCGCTGGTGGGGGACAGACAGACGGACAGAGACCATGTGCTCACATGAAACAAATTAGCCCAGCGGTCCCCCACAATCACATAGATGGAGGGTCTGGGCCTGCTCTGGGGCCAGGGAAGGCTTCCTGGAGGGGGTGGCACTTGAATTCAGTCTGAGAAGACGTGGATGTGGAGGGCATGCCACGGCCCCGATGGGGTGGAGAAGCTGCCTGACCAGTGCTACTGGACTCAGGGGCCCCAGCACCCTGCAGGTTCTACCCACCACCCGGGAGGGGACAGGCCAGGATGGAGGTACCACTGGCCCCGCCTCAGCCCTCCGGCAGAGCATCCCAAACTGTGATTCTGCGGGGTGGGGGTCCCGGGCTTGGCATTCATTGACATACCTTGGCGGACTCAGCAATGTCCCGATCGTAGTCCGCTCTCTCCCCCTGCAGGGTGAGGTCACGCATTCAGGGACTGCAGAGCTTTGTGGGGCTGTGGGGAAGTGAGACTGGCCCCCATGGGTCTTGCTGAGAACAGGACTTAGGAGAGTATAGGAAACTGGCCACAGGAGTGCCTGGGAGACTCCTGAACCCTGGTTTACTGTTTGGCTGCTTCAGAGACCCAGGCAGGGGTCTGTCTCACTGTCCTGAAAGGGGGTGGGGGTGGCGGCAGCTTGTGCTGGAGGGGGCTTGGAATCCCTTGGGCCCTGACCCAAGCTGGCAGCCCCTAGGAAGAGGCCCACATACTGCAGGTTGGGCTGGGGGCAGGCAGAGCACAGCCAGGACAGGGCCTCGGGTGGGGCCTCAGGACAGCCGGCTGACATCTGTGTTGCTGGGGACCTTAAAGGCTTCTCCAGATGGACGCCCTTCTCCGGCTGCCTCTGGCCACGGAGCTCACCAGGTTTATAAACAGACAGGGCCACAGGCCACAGGAAGTCCTGGGAAGGCCATCAGGGTAGACGCAGCAGAGGATGGGCCCAGGTGGACCCAGAGGTCCCTCCTGAGCTCTAGGGGCCTGGCAGTTTCAGAGGGGACATGGGTCAACCAACCCAGCTCCCCACTCTCTCCTCGTGACCCAAACCCCACAGGAGGCATTTCAGACTCAGAACCCTCCAGGACTGCCCTGCAGGTTTCTGCAAGTGTAACTCTTACCAGGAGTCGGAAGCCTGGTGGTGGTTTTGAACTTCTGACCTTGAGGTTATCAGAATGCACTATGCCAACCAGACTCATTCCTATAGACCCCTCCCCTCTCCTCCACACCCCTCTTCACTCCTCCCCTCCCCATCTAGCAGGGACCTCCTGCTTTACGAGGGGCTGTGGGTCCCGTGCTGGTCAGCAGTTTGAATCCACTGGCCGCTCCACTGGGAAGTGACATGCTGGAGGGGGACTTGTGTGACCAGGCTGGGTGGGGGCAAGGCAGGGGCTGGGGATATGAGCTGGTGCAGGCGTGCCCCCGTCACACTTCTGCTTCCTGGTCTGCTGTCCTGGAGGGGACTCTCAGACACAGGCCCCCGGTCCCTCTGTCCTACACAATGAGCAGTCAGACTGTGTCCCCGCCACCCACCCGGCCACTCCAGGGGCCTGTTTTCGAGTGCTAACGCCAAGATTGTTGGGAAAGACCCAGGGGAGCCACCAGCTCCCAAAATAGCCCTTCTCCTGTTCCAGGCCATCTGTTGAGGCGGACCCGGGCCCTGGAGAGGGGATGGAAGTGGGGCGCCAGGGGCAATCGGGGGGACTCCAGGAACCAAGAGCCGGCAGAGACTGGGAGAGACACCAACAGAGGGGCACAGAGAGACAGAGAGAGGCAGATAGAGACAGAGGGGCACAGAGAGATGGAGGCAGACACAGGTAGAGGTTCCAGAAGAAACTGAACCAGGGAGAGGGGCCAAGAGACAGACAGAGACAGACACACAGAGGTATAGAGACAGAGATGGGACAGAGACCCGAGGGAGAGATGGAGATAGAGACAGAGAGATAGAGCAAGCACGCCCCAGCTGGGCTCTGTCCCCCTTGGAAGGGCACCTCCCTCCAGACGCCCCAGGCCAGGCACCCCTAGAGCAGGGGGAGGAGGCAGTGGGGGTCTGGTGGCGGGGGACAGTCAGCAAGAAAATGAGCCCCCACAAAGACCTGGGTTCAAGGACCCTGTCTGGTCACACTGTACCCCTGTGAGAGTTGGGGGTGTCACTGTTCTGTCAGACAGGAAGTGAGGCTCTAAGAGGCTGATTGCTAGGCTGAGCAGGGACACAGCCTGGCCAAGCCCCTCGCACAGTTGGCCCCACTGGCCAGTTGACCGGCCAGCCCCACCGAGGGCCCCTCCTCTGCCTTGCTCCCCTGGGCTTGGGAAATGCCTTCAGACAGGGTCAGCAGGGGAGACTCTGGACGCCTGACCAGCCATGGCCCTCCTGGGCCTAGTTCGGCCAGTGTCCTCAGTCCCAGGGCCAGAGGGCAGTGGGAGGCAGTGGGGCTGTGGAAGGCTGGGGACCTTGGGCGCTGTGGGGTGTGTGGGCAGCCGGAGGGGCCATGTGGAAAGCTGTAGATGGTTGTGGGGGCATGGAGGACCTTGGAGGCTTTGGGGGTCTGTGGAAGACCACAGGGCCTTTGGGGCTGTAGGGGACTACAGAGGGCTGACATCCAGAGAAGTGGGGGTCTGAGGCTAGAGGGGATCCTGGGAAGTGGCTGCCAGGACGGTGGGTTTTCCAGATCCCCCTCCCGAGACCCCCGCCCATCTGTTGGTTCAGCAGGATCTGCTGAGTGCCCCTGAGTGCAGGGAGCTGGAGACCCTAGTGGACAGTAGAGAGTCCAGACAGATAGGCAGGGAGTGAGTGGGCACCCAGTAGGGGCCCAGGTGGGCAGAGGGAGCGGAAAGTGGAGTCAGTGTGTTAGAAGCGGGTCTGGAGGGTAGCATGCCCCCCCCCCGCCCCCGCCCGCAAAGAAGGAAGCTTCCTTCTGAAAACCAGGAACCTGGACACAGGGGCTCCCCGTCCCTCCAGGACCTGTTTTGCGATGGTGCAGACCTCGGGATGTGTTTGCCGAGCCACAACTTCCAAACGGAGCAGAACCACATGGAGCGTGGCTCGGGCAGCAGACTAGGACCTTTCCGGGATGGGCCCCTGCTGGCACCCACAGCCGAGCACTCAGCTGCTCCCTGTGCTGTGCCGAAGGCACCCTCTTGCCTCACAGGAAAGGCCTGGCTGTCTGCTTTGAGGGGAACCACAAGCAGAAGCCACTCCCATGAAGGGTGCACTGTGGCTGAGCTGAGGAAGTCCTGAGGGAAAGAGCTCTAGAGCGAGAGGTGTTGGACTGATGTGTGTGGGAGTTACAGGGAGTTTGGGGTGTCCCTGTGGATTCAGAAGCTGGTGAGAACAGAGGCTGGACTCGGGGCGTTCCAGAGTTTCTGGGGGTCCCCACTCCATGGGCACATGTGAGCTGGCTGGAGGGGTTGGGACCCAGAGTCCAAGAAGCCCTTAGGGTGGCAGGCAGAGCTTGAGAGGTGGAGGGGGCGGGGTGGGCGACAGGCAGAGGTGGAGGGGGGCAGGGGGCAGGCAGAGGGGGAGGGAGAGGGGGGCAGGCAGAGAAGTGGAGAGGGTGGGGGGACAAGCAGAGGCGGAGCCTCCAAGTAAAGTCCTATGGAGAGACTTCAGGGTCAGAGGCAGAAGTCCCCCCCCTGATTTGGCAAAGGAAGGGTCGGACATGAGGAATGGGGTCTCTCCCCACAACTGCCCCCTCATCTCATCCCCCTCCACCAACCCCAAGCTTTACCCCCTCCAGGGCCCAAGCAGGCCAGAGGGGGGATCTGGACAGGCATCCAGCAGGCCACCAGGGGCCACCCCCATCCCTGTCCCCACCCTAACTTCGGCCCCCATTTCCCTCGGCTGGAACAGGACAAGAGATTCTTTCAAAAACACTTCCTTTGCAAAATAATCCTTCGAAATATGTTTTTGGAAACAGACGCTCCTGACCCGGACAGGAAGACGTTAATGACCATCCCTCCCCAGAGAGGCGTGGGGGAGGGGGCCATGGGTAGAAGCCTGAGCTCAGGCTTGGAGGGGCCCAGCCCCCATCCTGCCTCAGTCTCCCCTCATCAGCCCTGGAACCAGCAAGCACGGGCTTGTGACAGGTCTAAGCTCCTCGGCCCACAAATGGGGAGACCGAGACAAAACAAGGAGGAGCCCCCCATCTGTCCGCCACGGGCAGTCTGTGTGGGAGCGTGGGCAGGCGTGTGAGCCTGCGCGTGGGACGTGGGGTCTGTACTGTTGGCTGATGTTGGGTGGGTCTGGGCTGATGACTCGACACCCCCTCTCACTCCAGGCCCACCTTTGCCCAGAGGAAGAGGAAGACATGGACCCCCACATGGAAGAGGAAAGAGGTAGGGGCTGAGGGCCCTCTCTCTGTCCTCCTGCCCTCAAACCCTGGCCACCCCCCACCCCCCCAAACAAAGGTCTCCGAGTCCCCCTTGGTCTGACAGTGCTGACTGGCTGTTCTCCTATCTCTGTGCCCTCTGCAGCGCACGCTCTGCTCCTCGCATCTGACAGCAACGTGGGCTTGTCTTCATCTTGGATATTTGGGGTTCTGACCGGCAGCAGCACCAGGCCCGTCTTAGTGTAAATCTAAGGGAAGAGTTTTAAGGGCCATCCTTCCATCTATCCATCCTCCGACTGTTCTCCCATCCATCCTGCGAGTCCTCTCTGTGGCTGTGCTGGCACTGGGAGCATGCCCTGAACCAGACAAGCACAGCCCAACAACCGTGCTGAATGGATAACGGCTGCATCAGCCAATGAGTAAGAAGATGGATGGGCAGGTGGGTGGATGGATGAATGGATAAATGGATGGATGGATGGATAAATGGATGGGTGGATGGATGGGTGAGTGCATGATCCAGTGGGTGAAGATGGATGGATGGATGAGTGACTGGATGGATAAATGTATGTATGTATGTATG
>NW_022103901.1:1420748-1446233 GCF_000313985.2 Echinops telfairi
ATGAAGATGCATGGATGGATGGATGAATAAATGGAGGAGTGGACAGATGGATGGGCAAGTGAATGCAGGGTCTGGTGGGTGAAGATGAATGGATGGTGGATGGGTGTATATACATGGGTGGGAGAGTGGATGGGTGGAAGGTGGGTGGGTGAGCTTCCTCACTGACTCTAACTCATTCTCTCATTTCTCTGTCCCCCCCAGCTCTCCTCTGCTGAGCCCTAAGTTCGGAGGGGGGGGGGGACTGTAGGAAAGGCCCCCGGAGGGCCCCTCCCAGGCTACAGGGTGGGTGGGAGGGGTTGTTGTCTGAGGACTTTGGGAGAGTCCTGGACGGAGACCAGAAGACTGGGTGGGGAAAGAGTGGCCAGAGGAGAAGGGCGCTCTGGGTTCACCCGGAGCTGTGAGCTGGGCTAGCTTGTCACAGCCTCTCCGCTCCCACGCCTCCCCAGGGACAGGGATGGCTCTCACTCATGTGTCTCTCTCTGTCTCTGCCCCTCATCTCTAGCTCAGGAGTCTGTATCTTCAGCTCTCTCTCTGAGTCGTACTCAGCTCTGTCTGTCCCCATCTCTCCAGCTCTCTGTCTCTCACTATCTCTGTATTTCCACTCTGCCTCTGTCTTTCTGTCTCTTCATCTGTCTCTCTTAGTTTCTCCTGTCACACACCCTCTTTCCATTTCGGACCTGGTCCTGGAGGCACCTGTGCCTCCCCCCACCCGCTGTACCCCATCTCAACCCTGGGTACCAGGAGACTGTCTCCCTGCATCCCACCCAATGGCCCGACAGCCTGGCTTCTGTGCTGCCCTCTGACATCCCTGGCCTCCCAGCCCCACTCAAGCATCACCCTAAGACCCTTCCTAGGGAACCACGCCCAGTGCCCACTAGGACCCCTCCAGCCCCGCTGACCACCAGTGGTGCAAACCAGAAAGGCCCTGGCCGACTCCTGGCGCGTGCCCATGGGCCTGCAGGAAGGGTGTGCCGCCTCATCAGGGCCGGAGGAAGGGGTGGGAGCGGGAAGGGGGCGGGCCAGCAGGCAGCACTGGCAGCCTGGGAGGAGGGTGACAGGCGGGCACCTGAGGTCAGCAGGAGGTGGGGGCAGACGGAGAGTGGCACCCAGGGCAGCTGAAGCCCTGCCACCCTCCCATAAGACCCCAGCCTGCCTCCAGCATTGCCAAGGTCACGCAGGGTCCCTACGGTCTCCCCACTCCCCAGCCGGCTGAGGGCCTGCAAGTGCCCTGCTGATCCCTGGAGCCCAGGACCCCCCGCTCGGCCCCCACTCCGAGTCCTGCTCTCTGTGCACCCCTCTGGGCCTCGGGGTTCCCAGCTATGGCATGGACACAGTGGTAGCCCTGCCCAGGAACTCCTCTGTGACCCCCACCTCCCACCACGAACACCCTGTCACCCTTGCCGATGACCCCTTCATTCAAAGGGGGTGGAGGGGGGTTCCAAGAAACCCACCTGTCAGCCTCGCCTACCTGGCCAGTCCGAGACAGCTCCTACACTGCTGCCTGGCCTGGCTCAGAATTACCCCACTTGTCAATGAGCCCCCAGCCTGCCCTGCCTCCCCGGCCCATGCAGCGGGCAGCCCCTGGACATCCCAGGCCAAGACCAGCAGTGGTCCGAAGCCCTGAGCCCCTGCCCTCAGCACCTCTGGGACACACATGCCACTCCCAGAGCAGAGAGCTGCTCTCTCCCTCCGCTGCACCAGGGGGTGGGGCGCCCTGGACTGGCAGTCAGGGTGAGGTCCCGGTCATCGCAGGCCTTTGGGGGCTCCTGTGAGTGGGCCCTTGCAGAGGGGGCTGGTCGTGAGGTGCCCTCAAGTCGGTTCCAACTCAGAGCTGACCCCACGTACAACAGAGGGAAACCCCTCTGGTCCTGCCCGGGCCTTCCTGCCCTCCTGTGTCTGAGCCCATGTCCAGCGCGTGTCCACCATCGCACGGAGGGTCTTCCTCTTTGGCGCTGCCCCTGCACTTCACCAGAGGAGCCCTGGTGGCCCCACGATCTGCATCGCGACAGTTTGACCCAGAAGCTGCTCTGAGGGAGGAAAATGGAGCCTTCTATACAGGTATAGTCTTGGAGACCCACAGGGGCCCCAGGAATCACATGACTCCCTGGGGAGCAGACCCACAGGGGGCGCCTTCAGTCGGAAGGACTCCGTGGCAGGAGTTTGCATTTGTTGGTTGATTTTCCCTCTCCAGGGAGGCAGCTCTTCTGATCACATGTCTAAGGGACTGGTGAGTGGAGGCTGGGCTGGAAACCCCCTCCGCAGAAAAGACAAAACAACCTCTGGTGTCCGGGCTGCCCGGGCGAGTGGAGGCCGACCCTTTACCCCTCTTCCTGGACTCAGGCTGCCTGGCCGGGAGCTGCCTCAGCCTCAGTTTCCTTCTCTGTGTAGGGCTCTGACCCCTACCCGACCTTCCCCATCCCCCTGCAGAGCCGGGCCAGCCCTGGGGGTCTCAGCAATGGGTCCCCAGCCCCTTCGTCCAAAAGTGCCCTGCTGGGCTCCTTCTGTCTGAGTCGGGGAAACTGAGGTTCTGGTTCCTAGGAAGGGGGCGGGTGCCTCTTGGTGCGGCCAGGCCAAGTCTCCGCCCATCCACTCAGTCAGGGGTGTCCTGTCGGTCCCCCATCCATTGTCCTGACCCCACTCCTCCCCCACACGAGAGGGGAGGGGCGCCCAGGAGGAGGGTCCAGAGCTGTTAACAAGCCCTTTCCCAGCCCCACCTTCCCTCCCAGGCGGAAAATTCAATTAGTCTCGAGCAACTGCCCCGCTGAAGAGCCAGAGAAAGAGGCAGGGGCACTGGGGACCGCCAAGCGGCTGTTGTGTGTGGAGAGGAGGCGGGGAAAGGTCTGGGGCCTGTGAGGGGAGGTGGGAGAGGCCCAGGAGAAGGGAGTGGGGAGAGGGGGAGAGCGGCCATCTAACTGCCCTCCCTTCTGCTCCCCAGGCTCCCTGGCCCAGGAAGCAGCCAGTATGGAGGATACCTGCCATGAGGCTAGAGGCAGCCCCTCCTTCTGTCCCCGCACCCTGGAAATGCAGGCCAGTGAAGGCAATGCCCAGAGGGACCAGGCCCACACAGGTGTTCAGACCTGACCCTGCGTCCTGCCATGACCCCCGGTTCTCTGTCTGCTGAGCTCCTATGCACCCTGCTAGGGCCCACCTTCTAGCACCTCTGCAGGAAAGGGCTCTCAGCCTGGGGCTCACAGTTGGGGACCCCAGCCTCCCCTCTCTGGCCTGTGGTCTCCGTAACAGACGATTGGCTGTGGGGAACCACCGCCTCTATTCCCAATGGAACTCCTAGTCCTAGGTCTCCCCTTAAGCCCACAGCAGGGGCTTAGATCACAGAGCTGGCCAACAGTAGGTCAGCGCCTCTGTCCAGGCCAGTAAATCTGTTCTGGCTGCCTGGCTACCACCCAGAGGTCTCCTCAGAGACCACCCACCACAGACCCCTGAGAGGCTTGGGGGGGGGGGGTCAGGTTGCTGCTTCTTTATCTGTGCCCACCCCCACCACCCTGCTCCTGCACCTCGCAATAGGTACCAAGTGGGGACAGGGTTCTGAGGCCTGCTGGGGAAAGGAGGGGCTGGGAAGGGCCAGATGGGGGAGGGGCTGTGTGCAGAGGAATGTGGACTGCCCCTCCCCCCCTGAGAGACAGGCAGATGGCGCCTGGGGGCCTGGGGTGGAGGGGTGGGGGGAGGCTCAGCTATGTTGGCAGCCGAGGAGCACCACCTTCTCACGTTCTACGGAGGCCTCCACTCCAACCCCCCTGACCAGCTGTGTACAGCTGGGGAGCTGCCCTGAGGACACCCAGCACCCCCACACTCCTCTCAGGAATACTAGCCACCCCCACACTCCTCCTGGCCCCGACCATGTGGGCAGGTGAGGGGATGACGTGGGCTCATGTTCAGCCGTGGGCTCGAGGCCAGTCAGGTTCCCCAAGATTAGGTCCTGGCAGGTCACATTGCCCCTGGGATGCTGGGGTACAGTGAAGAACCCCCAAAAGGCAGAGGGTGCAGACAACAAACAGCTCCCTGTTCTTAGGGACTGACAGGCCCCATGGGGCTACAGCTGGGCCTGGGGGTGCCCCTCAGCCCCAGGCGGTTCCATGAGTTTCCCCCTATTCCGGGCAAGACCCCATTCAGGACTCTCTCTACTGTTTCCACAAGGGAGCTTCATTGCCTCCTGCTTTAAGGGAAAGGGGCCGGGGCTGGAGATACGGGTCCACCAGCCCGAGATGGGTCCCTCCAGAGGCCCAGCTGCCCAGCCCCCTCAGACTCCCCACAGACCCACATTCCAGATGGGGAGACTGAGGCCTGTCGGAGCCCCCACTCTACCTTGCTCCCCTTTCCTGCCCAACAGCCCGTGGGGGACTGAGCGGCAGGTGTTCCTAATCCTTGTCAACAGGGGCTACAGCACCTGCTCAGCCTTCTCAGCCGCTGCTGCCACTGCCTGCATTTCTGCACATCCGGAGGCCTGTCCCCCTCCCCTCCCCTCCCCTCCCCATCGCAGGCAGTGCCCCCAAATCCCAGGAACAGCTGGCTTTGGCGGGCAGGCAGTTCCTGGGCTCGTGCATGCTTCCTGCAACACATCTAGACCCGGAGCACAGGCCTGCTCCAACGGCAAGAGGTGGGGGGGCAGGGGGCAGGGGCCGGGGTGTCAGGCTGGGGGCTGCAGTGTGGCCCCAGAAGAAGGGGCAGAGCCCAAGGACCAGGAAGACAGTCAGACATTGCCAGTGAGAGGCGGGGCACTGTGGAGTGGGGACTCTGAAGACCTGGCATTGCTGATAGAGTCAGAACTGGAGACAGAGAGGGGGGTGGCCCGCAGTGGGGTCAGAACAACCTGGGGGGCTCCAGGTGCCTGCCCCCCCCCCATCCAGGCTGCTCCTCCCCAATCCCAAATCATCGAGGTCCACCTGCCCTGAGCTGCCTGCACTGTGGCCCTGCAGCCCGACTGGGCCTGGTGGACCCAAGTCCATTGAGGTGGTTCCAGCTGAAAAGCCCTGAAGGACAGAGCAGAGCTGCAGGGGCTGGGGTGGGGTGGGGGGTGGCTCACAGGCCTCCAAGAAGGGGATGGGGGGCTTGAACTGCCAACTTGAACCATTCCACTGACTGGGAAACGTGGCCTCCAGCCAGAAATGCTTCTCCCTCTGGGGCCCAGGGTTTCCTGGATGGCCGCGCACACCACACCCAAGCACCCCAATTACTCCCTAACCAGGAACCCCAAGCTCTCCGTCATCAAGGGCCCAAATACTCCACACCCCAGATCCTCACAACTGGACCCCCGGGGTCCCTCAGGGTCAATGGGGACAGGTTGCAGTTGTCATGGATTTCCTCTGGCGCGGTTCTATCAATGCCCCTGGAAGCAGCAGGCAAGAGATCAAAAGATGTGCTGCATTCGGTAAACCCGCCGCACAAGGCCTCTTGAGAGGGTTTGACAGGCATGTTGCTTTGAGGATGAGGGTGCGCCTGATCCGAGCCAGGGTCTTCTCCATGGCTGCTCTCCGAGGGAGATCCAAGAAGGATGATGCTTCCAAACCGTGATGCCGGAGAACCACGGTGAAAGTGGCGCAGGCGCTGCTGAGAGGGCACTCTGATGGCAGGGTGCTCCTGAGAGGTCAGGTGGCAAGACGTGGTCTTGCATACTTTGGCCATGTTGTCAGGGAGACGGGTCCTTGGAGACGGACATTGTGTTCGGTAGAGAGCCAGAGAGCAAAGAGGAAGGCCTTTGAGGAGGTGGATGGACACCGCGGCTGGGGCAACGGGCTCTGCACAGGAACAGCGGGGAGGCTGGCTGGCGAGGGACCAGACAGTGTTTCGTTGTCTGTGGTGTGAAAGGGCGCCCCCTAAGAACATCGGGACCCTACATGCTCCAAAGCCAGGGACCCTAAGGATCCATTCCCAGGGACCACAAGTACCCCATACCCAGGCCCCCCCACTAACCCCTGCTGAGTGAGTGGCTAGAACAGCTCCCAGACCTGTGCCTGGGCCAAGAATTTGGACCCCAGACCTCAGCATCTGGCCCCAGCCCTCTCCTGGTGGGCTTCTTTCTGGGGTCTGACAGCCCCTTTCAGGCTAAAGGACGGAGGGCTGGATTTCCATGTCAATGGCCAGTCTGGCCTCCTGGTAAGCTGGTTAACAAGCCCCCAGCCCCATCGGGAGGGGTGGGAGGGAGGCCGAGGGGGTGTTAACACAAGTCTCATTCTCCCAGGCGCCCCGGCCTCCTCCGTTGCCATGACGCCCTGTTGGACCTCAGCTAATCCCTTCTCCAGCCTTCCATCCCCCAGGCCCTGGCTTTGGTGACTTGGCCACGCCCAACAAGACCAGCTTCTCTGCCAGGGTCAGGGGAGGCCTTCAATCCAGCCCCCTCAGCTGCCAGGTTCCACCCTCTGTCCTCACATTGTTCCCTTGTTCCTGGCCCACCCCCCTCCCGGGCGAACCCTGTTTATAGAGAAAGTGGCCCCCAGCAACTTCCATGACGGCCCCTAACCCCCAGGACCTTAGCCCAGGTGTCCCCAGTGCTCACCCCATCGCCTCCCTCCTGCCCCAGCCTGATCCCCTGGACAGAGAAGCCGGCTCACTCTTGGAGCCCCAGTGCCGCAGGGGCAGGGGACTGTACACACGAGGCTTTCCTATGTCGCCACCATCATTATTGGGTACCTTCGCATCAGCTCCAGCCCACAGCGACTCCATGCCCCGTCCTGCACCACTCTCACCGTGGTCTGGGTGGGGCCATTGCTGCAGCCACCGTGTCAGCCCCTCTCTTCCAAGGCCCTCTGCTTCTGCCACCTCTCTGCTGGACCAAGCACCAGGACCTCCTCCAGGACCTGGTCTCTCCCGACCACGTCTGAAGTAGCTGAGACGTACTCTCGCCCTCCTCACCTGGAAGGAGCACTCTGGCCCTGTTTATTCCGAGAGAGAGTCTCTCCTTCTCCTGGCCGTCCGTGGGCTTTCCATAGTCTTCTCCGGCACCATCCTCCAAACACATCAACTTCTTGATTCTTCCTGAGTCGGTGTGCAGCGTCTGTATCTATGCCCACATCTGCAGGCAGCACTAGATGTGGCATCTCTCTCTTTCTACCTGTAGAGTTGAGCTCTAGCTATCTTTAAGTGGGATATGCTCTGTGGATGCATCTAGTGGTGGTCGGGAACACCTCCAGGGGGGTCTCCCCATCCTTTGGTGCTGTCCCTCCCCCACTCACAGCCTCCCAAGATATCCCTCTAATCTTACCAGTTGCTGTGGTCAATTTGACCCCCCACACAAGGGGGTACCATGCCCCTCCCCTGCTCTCAAACAGCGAGAAAGCTCCACTGACTCACTGTGAGTTAGGGCGCCCAGTGGTGTCACCTGGGAAGATTCTCTCTGGTCACACTGAATTTTTTCATAAAAGCAGTTTCGCTTGAACCTTGTTTGGGGGGATGGCTGATGTAAGAGAACAGTGTGGGACTGTGAAATTTTGCTTCTTGCTCAGGAAAACTGCTGCAGAAACTGTTGTGATGTTGAACACAGCTTGTAAGGACAGCGCTACGGGGAAAACTCAAGCGTACTGTTTCAAAAAAGGTGAAACGTTGATTGATGACAAACCTCGCTCTGGATGTCCGTCAGCTTCCCGAATAGGATTCCTAATCCGTGTGATGAAAATGTCGACAAAACTCTTGTCCCTGTGCCTCGGACACTGCTAGACGGGGAGCTGTCTGCACTGTTCTCGGTTCAGTGAGTTTTCATGGAAGGTTTGGGAATGAGGAGGGTCGCTGCCAAGCTTGTGCCTCGGGTTCTGATGGACCAGGAAAAAGAGCTTCGAGTGGAAACACGCCGTGCTCTGCGAGAACAGCCTGAAGTGACCCAGACTGCTTTTCCGAGGTCATTACTGGTGACCAGACACGATGCTATTCTTCTTGCTGTTTTTTTTTTTTTTTTTAAATTGCTTTATTAGGGGCTCATACAACTCTTATCACAATCCATACATGCATCAATTGTGTAAAGCACATTTGTACATTCATTGCCCTCATCATTCTCAAAACATTTCCTCTCCACTTAAGCTCCTGGCATCAGCTCCTCATTTTTCCCCTCCCTCATTTTTCCCCTCCCTCCCTCATGAGCCCTTGAAAATTTATAAATTATTATTTTGTCATATCTTGCCCTGTCTGACATCTCCCTTCACCCACTTTTCTGTTGTCCGTCCCCCAGGGAGGAGGTCACATGTAGATCCTTGTAATTGGGTCCTCCTTTCCAACCCACCCTCCCTCCACCCTCCCAGTATTGCCACTCGCATCACTGGTCCTGAGGGGATCATCCACCCTGGATTCCCTGTGTTTCCAGTTCCTATCTGTACCAGTGTACACCCTCTGGTCTAGCCAGACTTGCAAGGTAGAATTGGGATCATGATAGTGGGAGCAGGGAGGAAGCATTTAGGAACTAGAGGAAAGTTGTATTTTTCATCGTTGCTACATCACACCCTGACTCAGAAGCAACAAAGCCCACACGGAAGAACACACCAGCCTGTGTGATCATGAGGTGCCGAAGGGATCAGTTATCAGGCATCAAAGAACGATGCTATTCTTACAACCCTGAAAGCAAACATCCATTAAGCCAGTGGGAGACGCCACCATCACCTCTCTCAGTTAAAGCTCGTCAAGTGAAATCAAAGATCAAGACGATGCTCACTTGTGTTTTTGATACAAGGGGGATAGTGCATTTGGAGTTCTTTCCACCGGGTCAGACTGTTAACCAAGCTTCCTATTTAGAGGTTCTGAAAAGATTGTGTAACAGTGTGTGACCAAAAAGGCCTGATGGGTGGCTGATGGGGGACTGCATTTGCCACCACGATAACGCACTTGCTCACGCAGCCTTCTCAGTGCGCCAGTTTTGGGCAAAAAACAGCATACCTCTCTTGCCCCTCACACCTGCCTCACCTGACCTCCCTCCGTTGGACTTCATTTTATTTCCTGAATGCAGAGGGACACGAAAGGACAGCAAATTAACGACTTAGAAGAGATGAAGAAAAAAACTAGGGAGGTGCTGTCAGCCATCCAAACAGATGAGTTTGAAAAATGTTTCCAAGACTGGAATCACAGATTTGACAAATGCATTAAGTGTAATGGCGAGTACTTTGGAGGTGATAAGGTTGTTTTGTAAAAAATATTTAAATACTTAGCCTTTTTTAGGGAGGGGCGAGCAAATCCGTTTTGGGGGGTACCCCTTCATATATGAGGGCTTTCAGAACATATGTGGAAAAATGGACTAAAAACCCATGTATCTCTTCCATGTACCCTTTGAAACCCTCTAGGAGAGAGGTCTTAGAGTACCGTGTTCAAGGCAGACCTTCCTAAGCTAAACTACAACCAAACTAAAGGCACTGCCACCGAGCCTGTTCTGACTCAGTGACCCCAGAGGACAGGGTAGCACTGCCCTTTGCGGGTTTCTGAGACCTTCGCCACTCTCTCAGGAGCAGGAAACCCTATCTCTCTCCCTCAGGGCACCTTGGTTTTGAACTGTTGACCTTGCAGCTGTCAGCCCAGCATGTGACCACTGCACCGCCAGGTCTCCTAACTGAACCACTGTTTGCTTTTAAGGAGATTTCAGGGATTTTTTTTAGTTCAAGGTTTAACGATTATACCGGACAATCATTTCAGGAGTTCCTCCACCCTCCATGGACCTCTAGGAATCCTGGAGTCCATGAAAACTTGAATTTATGTTCTGGGTTCCCCCCCCCCCCCCATTGATCAGGATTAGGCTCTGGAATCTTGGATCAGAATGTCTGATGATAACAGAAGCTGGCACCTCCCGGCTCTTCTGGTCTTGTGGCAAATAAGGCACTGGATCCCCAAAGGGGTCAGCCACACCTTCTGCTCTCCTTGTTAGGAGGTGGCATCAGCTCCAACTCGGAACAACCCCCCACCCCGACCCCCCGGAGCTGCTCCCTCCTCACAATCCTATGTTTGAGCCCATGGGTGGCAGCCACGGTGTCACTCCATCTGCCGGAGGGTCTTCCAAACAAGACACCCTTTGCCAGGAACGGGTCCCTCCTGAAGGCACGTGCCATCCCAGGTCTGTTCCCGACTCCCTCTTCCCCTGTTGCTCTGGGCCGCGGTGAGCTTTTAAGGCCTCGGGCGCTGTGCCATGAACTAGCAAGGGGCATGGAAGCACTGAACACATGAGGCCAATTCACCGGGATGATCCAGGGAACTGAGGCCCTAAACCCTTAACCCAAGGAACTAAATATCAGTGGGTTCTAGTTGTACATAACCATCCTCAGTAGTTGCTCTTGTTGCTGCAAATCTATCACACAACTTTTTGGCATTTCAGCCTTTTACAGGTGGAAAATTAATTGGCAGCAATTGCGGTCATCTGCTGTGTAATCAATGTGGTATTTCATAATCCATGCGTTATTTCCATCACCATTAGCCCGCCCCTCCTCACTCCCACCCGTCAACCATTTCATCAACTTTGCCCTCTCTCTGTATTTTCATATCAGCGAATCAGAGACTATGTGTCCATCTGTGATTGGCTTACTTCACTCCGCATCATCCTTGCAGTTCCATCCCTCCTGCGTGCCCACGAGCCAAGGCCTCGTTTCTTGGCTGGCTGAGTCCCCTGGCAGGCATGGACCACCAGAGGGTGAGGGTACTTCCGATAAGGAGGAGTTAGGGTGTTTCTACCTTCTGGATATTTGAAAGGTGAGGCCATCAACACTGGGGCACTAGTCCCTGTTTGCAAGGCTCTGGGGCATTTATGTAGGGGTGGAGTTACTGGGGCATACAGTAAATCCACGAGCTGCCATCGAGTGGATTCTGACTCATAGTGACCCTATAGGGCAGAACAGAACTGCCCCTGTGAGTTTCCAAGTAGAACACCTGCTTTTCTCCCGCAGTATCTGGTGGTTTCAAACTGCTGACCTCAAGGTTCGAAGCCCAATGTGTAACCAATACCCCACCAGAGCTCCTTAATGCCCCCTTGCCTCCTGAGTGAGAGCCCACTCAGAGACCACCACCTCCTTCACTCCAGCAAGCAGAGATCCCAGGATTCCAGGCCAGTGTGGGAGCAACTAAATGGGTATTCCGTCTGGCGTCCTGTCCCAGGGTTAGCAGCCAACCTCTCCTCCCTCCTTGCTGAACTTGCGTGCTCCTGGTGATGGGGAACTCACCACCTGATCAACCAGGCTGCTGCCTCTCAGGGTGCTGGGATAGGGAGAAACGCTGCCCTGTCTAGGGCCACACACAGGTCTGGGCTCAGATGGGCCTTGGGCTGGATGGAGCTGTGGTGACCACTGCCTGCTGGCTCTGGGACCCTTGGCTGGACCATGGGGGCTGCCTTGTGCAGGGGCACAGCCCACTGAAAGTCTGACCTCTCTGGACCTTCTGATGGCCCCCACAGGCGCCCATTCTGGAGAAGATAGCTACATTTTAAAGATGGGGTGACTGATTCTGGTAATAAATGGCTTAGCTGGAGCCTCTGTGGAGGAGGCCAAACCTGGTGTCCACCCTGAGGTCTGAGCTCCTGGGCCCCCTCCAGCCCCACTGCACTGCTCTGAGCTGATGGCCCGCTGACCAGGGACCCCTTTCTGAGCCTGGATGGGCCCAGGGCTCTAGGGAGAGGGCCTGAAGAGGGAGTGGCTGGCGTCTCTCAACCTTGGCCAGTCCCACTGTGGGAGAAGTGCTGGCAGGGCAGGCTGGTGGCAGAGAGGAGGCCTGGGCTCCAGCCACGAGACTCGCTGTGTGCCCAGTAAGGACCTGGGGGAACAGACAGGGGGTGCTCCCCATCATGTATGGTGATGCCAAGATTCTAGGGGACTGGGGGTGCCTATCCTTAAGCCCCCCACTGCTGTGCTCCATCCTGCCGAGGCCCCCACATGGTGGGCAGGAAGCCCAGGGAAGTGCAGCTCTGAGGGATGAGGGGGTGGCGTTATGGGGTCACAGAGGGGAGGCCACCGGAGGGAGAGCCCCAGGAGGGGGGCTGCAGAGGAGACATGTGCTCTGATCACATCTGCTGCTTGCAGGGGGTGGGGGGGCGTCTGGGAGACAGGCTGTACTGGGAGACAGAGGGGGGCTCAACAAGGCAGCCCAGCCCTGGGAGGTGGCGTTCCAACCCTCTAGTGCTGTCTGCTCAAGCCTCCCTGCCTGGCCCTGCCCCCACCAGCAGGGCCCTAGCCCAAGGCCACCTTGGTGGGCAGGCCCCGGCTAGCCATCTTTCCAGCACCCACACGCACCCCAGCTGTGCGCCAGTCGAGTCTGGGGCTCCAGGGCCCCTTCACCCACAGCAGGCAGTCCTCACACCATCCGGGGGAGGCAGATGCTGGAGCCTGGCATCCAAGGCTCTCTCACACACACACACACACACACACAGAGACACGTGTGTGTGTGTGTGTGTGTGTGTGTGTATGCAAACACAGCATGCCCACGAGCATGTGCCATCCTGCACACCCATATCACATGTGTACACACATGTGTGCATGAAATGAGATAAAAAACACACACGTGCATGTGCAGCATGCATGCACATGTGTGTGCACAGAGAGAAGACGCACATATCACCCACTCGCACGCCTGCACCCATACAGCATGCGTGCACACACAGGAGTCACTCAACATGGGCACACACGGGTGCCCACTGTGCACACAGAGACTGTGAACATACAAACTCGTGTCCTGCGCACACGGTGGGCACACCATGCAGTACACACGCATGTGCGTGCACCCCCAGGCCTTGCTGTGTGGACGCCTCTGTCTGGAGCAATGCCGGCCAGCACGTCGGGGCAGGCTCGCCCACACGCCCAGGCCAGCATTGTCTACTGCGGGTCCCCAGCCAGGCCCAGCCCACTGTGATGGGGGGGAGTCCCTTCTCCCCAGGTTTGCCCTCTCTGGACCTCAGCGTCCTGGCTTGGGACACACATGGCAGACCCATGAGAAGCCCCCAAAGTGCAGGCCCAGGGAAGTCCTTGTCCTTGTTCTCCAAGGGAGGCCCGGGTTTGAGTCTTGGCCAGGATTCCTCCTGAGTGCAGCCCCTTCCCCTTTGACCGCGAGGCTGGCGGGTGGCACTGGGGCTTCCAGACGAGGAAGAAAGGCCTGGTGATAGCCTTGTCTCCACGGGTCCCCATGGTGGGATCTGAAGCCCCTCCTGGGGTCGGCGTGGGGCTGGGCAGTTTCCTTTCAGCTGAAACAAGCCAGCAGGGTGAGTGGGGCACAGTGTGGGCAGCATGGGGGTGCACGGCCAGGACTCAAACCTGGGTCTCCCGCATGGGAGCTGGGGACTCTGCCACTGGGCCTGCCACCTGCCTGTTTCCTCACCTGGAGAATGGGCATGGCAGGCACTCCTTCTCACCCATGGGAAAGGTCCCCCAAGTCCGATGTGAGTGATGGGCGGCGGAGGCAGCGGCTCCCTCCCCATAGCCCTTTACCACCTGAGCCTCTGCTGCTCTCAGATGGGGTTGTGGTTGGACCCTGCAGGCAGGACTGGGGCCCAGAGTGAGGGGGACCCCGCATTGAGGAGCATGGCGCCCAGCCTCCTGGTACCAGCCGGCAGTCCACCCTGCCTCACCTGAGACCCTGGACCCCCATGCTTCCTCCCCAAGGGGATAGCTGGGGGCCAGGGAGGCTGCAGGAGCGTGGGAAGGGGCTAAGGAGGTGTTCCCTGTGGACACACCTGGGTGGGCCAGCCCGCTCCTGGGACACAGGAGAAGGTATCAGAGCCAGCCCCGTCCACCTGCAGCCAGACGGCCACCCCGCCCCGCCGCCATCCTCACAGGCTGGTGCCAGGCCCCCTCGGCCCCCAGGGATGACCCTCCCTCTGACTTCCCGAGACAAGAATGGGAAGAGGCCGCAGAACCGGCTGTGCTGGACACCTGAGCCCGTTGACCAGGCCTCCCAGGGGGCAGCTGCCTGGGGCGGGAAGTAGCGACACAGCCTATTCCCACTGCCTCCCCTGGGGCCAGCAGAAAGAGGTCAGCAGGTGGCAGGCCAGCTGAGGCCCAGGTCTGTGCTGACCTAAATCTTCTGGGCAAAGCCAGCCCGGCCAGTGCTGCTGCCTCAGTTTCTACGGCTATGGCTAGGGGCAGTGTGGCACCTCCCTACAAGAGATGAAGTGGCTGTACCGTGGCCCCATTACACACACGAGGTGGCCGAGGCTGGAGCAACCAAGACCACAGTGGTCTCACTGCCTGGCTTAGCTTTGCCCACCTTGTAAGATGCCCCAGACGGGTCTGGGCCTGGTGGCAGGGATCAGCCAAGGCTCCTTTGAGCTGGTGAGGCAACCTCGGGGCGAGCCTGGGGCCCAGCTTTGCTGATTCAAGGGTGCCCAGAATTCCTGCCCAAACTGGCGGGGAATCTCTGGGGGGCTTGATAGCCCCTCTGCTCTCACAAGGAACCCCGGTGGCCCAACGCTAAGCGTCCGGCTTCCGCCTGGAAGGTGAATGGCACAAATTTGCTGGCGGCTTCAGAGGAGAACGATGAGGCCGTCTGCTTCCATACAGACCTGCCACGTTAGCCCCGGGGCAGCTGTTCTCTGTCCTGTGACACCGGTCCCCCTGCCACTCTCAGTGACCCTACAGGACGGAGCAGAACTGCTCCCTCTGGTTTCAGAGACTCACCTCTTTACGGGGGGCCAACAACCCTGTCTTTCTTCCTCAGAGCAGCCAGTGGGTTCGAAACGTCGACCTTGTGGTGAGCAGCCCCCTCTGCCACGTGGGCTCCTGCAGAGTCCCTGAAAGTTGGGATCCGTCCAACAGTCATGGGTGCTGTTTCTGATGATGAAGGATCCCTGTTGGCACAGGGGGTCAAGTGCCCAGCTGCGAGCCCACCAGCAACTCCTCAGGAGAAACATGGGGCTGTCCCCCGTGGTCAAGACTGACGGCCTTGGTCAGAGACCCCATGGGAGAGGGGGGGGGGGTCCTCTCTCACCTCCAGGACCACTCTCGTTGTCATCGGTTCTGGCAGTGGGTGTGGTTTGGTTTGATTCAGCCCAAAACACCACCCAAAGTGAGGGTCCCCCGCCCACGGCCCCGGGCAGTGCCCACCCGGCACACTGCATGCTCCCGTACCATGGCTGCTCCCCCACATGCACTCGAGGAGGGGTCTGTGGGTGGGGAGACCCTCCCTAGAGTAGCCTGGCTCTCCTACCAGCCTGCCAGCACCCATCGCCCTACAGTGCCACCTGGAGCCCGGAGGGGTCGCAGGCCTGGCCGCAGAGGCACTCAGGGGGGTGGGGCAGCCCTCACGGAAGGTGTGCTGGGGTCAGGGGACTCAGGGTGCTTTGCAGGGCCCACACCCCAAGGAGGAGTCTGGGTGGGTCATGAGCCAGGCTGCTAACTGGAAGGTCAGCCGTTGGAACCCCCAGCTCCTCCTTGGGAGAAAGATGAGGCTTTCTGCTCCCATACAGATTGCCAGCCCCGGAAACACGTCGGAGCTGCTCTGTCCCACACAGCCACCGTGATTGGAATCCATCGCCTGGACGGCTGGGCGTCTACAGAGCGCACCCCACGGTGCCCGGAGCCAGGGCACTGTGTCTGGTCCCCAGACTCCTGCTGGGGCAATGAGAACGTAGTAAATGCATCCACTGAGGCCCAGGCAGGGGGTGGGGGCTGAGGCCCTGCCCAGGCCGAGCAGCCAGCTCAGCTTGCTCTGAGGATGGAGGTGACTGCAGGGGTCGGAGCAGGCTTCCTGGAGGAAGAGACACAGAGGTCAAAGCCCAACATGGGGGAAGCTGAGTCTGCTCCCAGGAGCCCCACGTGGTGGACAGTGCGCTCTGGCGGCGGCGGGCCAGCCCTGTCCAAGGACACGGGCTGGGCAGGAAGCAAGAGTCGGGGGCCTGGCAGCCCTCAGCCCCACTTTGGCCCATGTCGGCCTCCCTGGGGACTGAGGATGTGGTCAGCAGGTCCGCCCCCTCCTTCCCGAATCCCCAGCTGTGCCGGAGGTTAGGAGCCGGCCGGGCTCGGGGCTGCAGGAGGGGCCTGGCGGGCGCACATGCAGATGCACACGCCCTGGTGCACGCTCCCACGTGCTGCACACGCCCGCCGGCTCCTCCAGGGCTGCTGCACCCCCACCCCTGGGTGGAACAGGAACACACGGCCCGACGCCTGTACCTCCACCCTGCGAGCCTGGCTGTCTTTCCATAGCCTCCCCCCCTGTTCCCGGGACCCCGGCACCAGACCCAAGTCTGCTGCTGTTGGGGTGGTCCGGACTCACAGAGACCCCTGTGGCCACCCAGCGTCCTCGCAGACACTGCTGTGTCTGTCCGTCCATCCGTCTCTCTACTGCATCTCCCAGCAGGATGAACACCCTTTTCCAGGGACTGTTCTTCTGACGACACGTCAGGTCATGTCCTCCTGGCTCCCAGCGCCCCTGGCCATCCTTGCTCCAGACAGGTCGGCCTGTCCCTTCCTTCCACACTCTTCACCAGCCCCCCCTTTCCAGGGCAGCGGTCTTCTTGGCCTCCAGGCCTCACCCACCATCCACAGGCCAATGTTTCTGTTGGGTCCCGGGAGTCAGCTCTGGCCACAGCGACTTGTGTACCACAGGGACACACGCCCCGGCCCGCCGTCCCCACCATCACTGCTGTGCTGCAGGCCCGCGCCAACTCCCCTGGGTCCGGGCATCTCGCTGGGTCCCCTTGCTGTTCCGCCGACCCCCCACTTCACGGGGCTCGGGGTTCTTCTCCAGGGACAGGGCGGCCTCCCCTGGGTCCCTGCATCTCTCAGCATCCCCTTGTTGTTCCCCCGACCCCCCACTTCACGGAGCTCGGGGTTCTTCTCCAGGGACAGGGCGGCCTCCCCTGGGTCCCTGCATCTCTCAGCATCCCCTTGTTGTTCCCCCGACCCCCCACTTCACGGGGCTCGGGGGTCCCTCTCCAGGGACAGGGCGGCCTGTTCAGATGCCTCTGCCTCACCCTCTTGGACCCCCCTCCATGCGAGAGACTTGGAGAAGCCAGCCTCCTTCTGCGTGTGCTTCATCACAATAAACAAGGGGTCTTGCCGAAGCAGGGGCACGGTGGCCCCCTGACTGGGTCACCACCCGGAGCAGGGATCTCCAGACAGCAGGGCTGGAAGGAGGATGGGAGAAGAGGTGAGACATGCTGGGGGCTGTGTGGGCCAGAGGGAGCCTCAGCCCTTCCCACCGCCACCCGGAAAACCAAACACAGTACCGGCGAGTGAATCCCAGCGCGTAGCCCCCCGAACCTTGAAACCCTCCCTACCATCGAGTTGATGCCCACTCACAGCAACCCCCTAGGGTCCAGGAGGAACTGTCCCCGTGGGTCGCCAAGGCTGTGACTCTGGGGAGCACACAGCCTCGTCTTGCTCCTTCAGAGAGGCCGGTGGGTCTGAACCGCTGCTCTTGCAGTTAGCAGCCCAGCTGGGAAGCCCCTGACCCACCAGGGCTCCTGCGGCACCTCTGGGTAAGTTTAAGCGGAAGTAACCATTTGGACCCCCCCAGTGACCCCAAGAGAAGGGGTGCCCCTTTGGCTAAGCGGGGGAAGCTGCAGATTCAGGGTCCCTGCAAGGACTCGTGGCCTGGGGGTGGGTGGGGAGAGCGGGTACCAGGATGGAGGTCCTAGGCTGGGCTGCCAGGGGCTGTGGGCAGAGGGAGCATCCGTGCCTCACAGAGGCCTCCGTTCCCACGGCCAACACAATGCCGCACAAGGGGCGCCCCCCGGGGACGGAACCTAATCTGGGGCTATTGAAGGCCTAGAGAGCCGTGGCCCCTGCCCCCAGCCAGCAGACGCGTCTGCTGCCCCGCCCAGGACACCAGATCCCTTCGCCACCCCGCCCTCAGGGCAGGACACTGTCCCCTGGGGAGCCCACCCCTTAGCCCAGACAAGGTGGGAAATGGGGCATCAGGATAGAGTGACCACTATGGGCGGGCAGGGACCAGACAGTGGGCTGCGGTGGGGAGATGGAGCTGCCCCCGGGGCCCAGGCTGCTGGATACCTGAGACCCCACATCAGCGGGGCGGGGGCGGGGGGGGGGGCAGAGCCCCTCACCCAGAGAGGCAGACGCCATCCTGCCTGCAGGCTGGGGGACCAGCTGCCTCACCTCCGCCTCCTGCAGCCAGGCGGTCACCATGGCCTCAGCTCAGTGCTTCCCCGCCCAACCTGCCTTCTCAACCTGCACTCCTGCGAGGAGCTCCCACCCACCCAGGTTGCTGTTTTCTGCTCCCTGCACCCCAAGATCACCATTGCCTTCTGCCCAGAGATAGCATGAGGCCCCTCCGGGACGAGGGGCCGGGACCCAGAGCCGCCCAGGGAGATGCATTAAACAAGAAAATACCACCGTCCGGGCCTGCCCTCCTCCTCACCGTCCCTGGCAGGCCTGTGTCCCTGTGTCCACCCATGCTGTGCAGGACAGGGCTGTCCTCTGTCTCGCTGCCCCTGCACTTCCCTGAGCAGGATGTCCTTCTCCAGGGACTAGTCCTTGCTAACCACACGTCCAAAGTATGAGAGAGCAATCAGTCTCTCCATCCTGGCCTCTAAGACACCTCCAGGCCATACCTCCTGCAGGACAGAGAGGGAGGTCCCGGAAGTCCGCCCACGGTGACCTGGAGGGGGGCACTCAGGTCCTGGTTCTGCCAAGTCAATGTTGGCTGCCAGGGGCAGATGCAGCCAGGTAGACACACAGACTAGACGTTGGATCAGCCAGCGCTTTGGGACAGTGTGGCCCAGAGTGATCTCAGGGTGCCCCGCTGCCAGCGTGCCCCCATCCCCACCACTTCCTCTGGCTTTGGGGAGACAGGTGGTGTCACTGTCTTGCTGGGCTGGGAGGGGAGGGGGAGCTGGGGCTCCCTGCCCCCACAGCCAGGGCAGCACTCTGACCACCCACGGTGACCCCCACCTCCTTGGAGCCTCAGCTTCCTCACCGAGACCCAGAGCCCCCACCTCCCCTGCCTGTTCACCTAGCCCTCTGTCCCTCTGATGGTTCGCCGGGGTGGGTAGGGGGTGGGTGTCCTCTCCCCCCCTCACCCCTGGCCCTGCTGGCCTGCGGGGCACAGCCTGGGTGGAGGTGGGGGGCAGGGTTCAGTTGGAGCCCAGGGCAGGGGGGCCCAGAGCTGAACCTGGCAGCCTGCTGCGGTCACTACCCGCTTGTCTTCCTGTTTTGGAGATTAAAGCTCAGCTCAGCAAACAGCTCTCAAGCAGGGCCGTCCCTCCGCTCCTCACCCTGCCCATCCCTGTCCCTGTCCCCATCCCCATCTCGTCCCTGTCTCCACCCCTGCCTCTGTCCCCATCCCAAAGCTGGGCCTCCTGGAGGGTGAGGGCTCGGAGAATGGGCTGGAGCTGTGTCGTCCTGGTCTCCACCAGGGTCTAGACCATCCCCCCACCCCCTCCCCCTCGCCCCCTCCCTGACACCACAGGAAGCTTGCTGAGGAGCACACTGTCCCAGGCAGCGGCCCTGCCCTGTGCGTCCTCTGCCCCAACTTAACCTCCACAGGACGGCTGACAAGGTCCCTGTCATGACACCGGCCACTCAGCTGGACGCCTCGGCCTCACTCCCTGAATGGCAGCACCTCCAGACCTGTGACCCTTCAAACTGTCCCTCACATCCCAAATGCCCCGGGGGCCCTGCAGCAAAACTGGGCTTCTCGGGGAGCGAGGCCAAGAGTCTGGGCCCTGTGGTTCTGATCTGATCCTGCCCACCCCCTTCCCCACAGCAGAGCTTCCCAAGAACAAAGCTTCAGGGGTTCCCACCTGGGCCGCCAGGACACCGGCCAGAGGGACAGATGGACAGGGAGAACACACCCGTCCCCACATCCCCAAGTCCCTGTGCACCCCAGTCTGATGTGGCTCCCCAGAGCCTCTGTCTGCCTGGGCAGTTCCATTCCCAGTGCCCACCCCACTGCCCAGCAACCCCCTTCCCCCCCAGCCCTCCACAGTCACTCGCCCCCACCTGCCAAGCCTCTGCCACCTTGTGGCACCTGGGGCCCTGGACCCCTCCCCCAACACCCAGCACCCTCTGCCTCCACTGGGCACGTGGTTGTCGGTTGATCCTGTGGAGGACCCGGGGCAGGACTCTGTCCAAGCCCCCAGATGTGTGCGAGCAAGCCTAGTGGGAGACAGAGGGTGGGCTGGTGGGTGGACAGTCAGGAGGCGGAGGGAGGGGAGGGGAGGCTGTGACCAACTTTAGGTCTTCTGCAAACTCTCCCTGCCCTGGAGTTAGTCCTGACTCCCAGGGACCCTGCAGGACAGGGGGAGCTGCCCTGTGGGTTTCAGAGACTGTCACTCTTTACGGGAGGAGACAGCCTCGCCTCCCTCTCTCTGCATGGCTGCTGGTTTCAAACCGCTGACTTTGAGGTTAACAGCCCAGCTCGGCATCTGCTGAGGCGCCTCAGCTACCACATTAGGCCTGTACCCCCTCCCTGCCCACCAAAAAACCAGACTAAATGCCTTCAAGCCTATCCCGACTCGCAGGGGCCCTACAGAACCGCCCTGTGAGTTTCCCAAAGTGGGCGTCCTATGGGAGTAGAAAGCCTCCTCTCCCTTCCGTGCAGAGGCTGGGTGGGGTGGGGGGGCGTTCAACTGCAGCCCGCTGTGGGACCCACCCCACCACCAGGGCCCCTGCACCAGGCCTACAGGGTTGGCTTCTCCCTCTGGGAGCACAGTTTGTCCCTGAACTGCTCTCACCCCACAATTCCAGGGCAGAGAGGCTGGTAGACAGAGCCTTCAAAATGGGCTTGATTACAGAAGAGGGCCTGACAGGTCCTGAACCACAAGCTAGCAGTCCTGGCCCCGCCCCCGCTGCCGCCCACCACTCCCAGCTGAGCACGCCCTCCCCCCCTGCCCTGGCCACCGGGTCATGACTGGGGCGGGGGTCGTGCCCGGGTCTGGCATGCCCCGTCCCCTGCTTCTGTGGCTGCTGCACAAGCCGGCTATTCTTGGCCAGACAAAGACTTCCAGGCAGGCCGGCTCTGATGTGTCCCTGGAGAGGAACGGCTGGCCCTGCAGGCTGGTGACAAGCAGGGCCTAGTGGCTGAGGCTCTGTGGCTGGCCATTTCAAAACTGGCTGGGCCCCTCCGGCTAGCGGTGCTGCAGCTGGTGGGCTCAGGCCTGCTGCTCTCGGGGAGTGGGTAGACCTTGGCCGCCCTTCTCCAATCTGGGTCCCGTCCCCACCCCGTGAGGCCACAGCAGCATGAGCCTGCTGGTGAGGCAGCACACGGGAAGGCATCCAGCAGGAGGTGGTTGCTGGGGTTCTCAAAGGCTTCGGACCTGCCACCCTGCGCCACTCCAATTCCTACCCCTTGGCGTCCGGCCACGCCTTCTTTCCCAGACACCCTGTTCTCCTGGAGAGGGGTGAGGGGACGGTGGCATGAGTGAAGCTCCCTCAGTCTCCTTGTGCTCACCTACCGCAAAGCATGCCAAGAGCCCAATAAATGCCAGCCCTGCTCCAGACACACTGCCCCAGCCAGGCACATGCCACCTCTCTCTCCCCTTGTCTGCCTGTCCATCTATCATGCATCCTTTATCCATCCATCCACCATCTATCCATCTTACCATCTACCCATTGTCCATCCATCCATCTATCCATCCACTCATCCATACACCCACCATCTTACTATCTATTCATCCATTCATCCTACCATCTACCCACTATCCATTTATCCATTCATCCATCCACCATCCATCCAGCCATCTATCCACCATCCATCCACTGTCCATCCAGCCAGCCAGCCAGCCCACATCCATTCATCCATACACCCACTCTCCCTCCCTCCATCCATCCACCCACCTATCCATCCATTATTCACCTTTCCACTTATCCATACACCCCCACCATCCATCCATTCACCCACTCATCCATCCATCTTCCATTTTTCCATCCATCTGTCCATCCATCCATCTGCCCATCCTTCTATTTTTTCCAATATCCACCCTTCTATTTTTCCCACTATCCATCCTTCTTTTGACCTAGCATCCATCCCCCTCTTTACTGAACCCATCCTGGGTTTCAGGCACTCCAGGCGTGGTCTTGCCCTCCTGGAGTGCCCAGGTTAGGGAACGCCCAGGTTGGGAAGGTAGACAGGTACAAGGGCACTTACAACCTTGTGTGGCCTGTGCTAGGGTGCAGGCTGTCCCATAGGGAGTTGAGCAAAACCTCCCAGGGGAGAGAGCACCCCAGCATGTCTGGAAGGCTATATACCCCAGCAAATGGGTACCGCCCGGGTCCCATCAGCTGGTCCCTGGAGACAAACCCTAAAACCCAAGAGAAGACTTGTGTGGGGTGCCCAAGGCCACCCAGGACGTAGGGACCTGGGGAGGCAGATGGGCAGGAATGAGTGGGTGGGGGCTCTAGTCACAGCTGGAAGGTGCTTATTCTCTCCTGGGGCAGCCCACACCTCCCCCCACCCCTGCCACCCATGGTAGTCATTGGAATCAGCTGTGCCCTCCAGGTCCCCTGCCCCTGCTGGGAGAGCCCCATTTTGTGGCTTCTCTACACCAGTCCCTCTCCATCACCCCAAACGCCAAAGCAGCCCAGGAAAACCACAGACACCAGGACGCTTGGGGGTCCCTCCCACCCCACAGATGGGTCCTTCTCAGGAGGGCGGGCATCTCTGTCCCTCTGTCTCACGAGGAAGGCTCCTGTGGGGACAGTGTGCAGGTGGCTGCAGGGACAGCTGAATTAGTGGCTGACCACATCTTCCCAGAGCCTGGCGGAGGCCAGGCGGGCCCCTCCCAAGAAGCAGGCCACGGCTCGCAGCCTCAACCACAAGGCCCAGGACCATGGGGCAGAGGCCCACAGAGCCCATCTTGGAGGCCCTCAGTGGACCAACAGAGCCTCTGCTCTGGCCACTCGCTGCCCCGGGCAGTTCTCCCTGACCCTCGATGGGCAGGTCTCTCAGGGGTCTTGGGAAGGGCTGTGCTGAGCATGCCCCTGACCCCAAGCCAGACTGTGTCCCTCGCCACTCTCAGAGATGGACGCGATAGCCCCCCCCGGCCCTGGGGCCTTGTTGAAGAAACAGACAAGGAAACCCAGATCTGAGGTCCCAAAGCTGAGAAGGGCCTTCTGGGATTCAAAGGCAACGGTTTGGTTCCTGGGGGTTACCAAGACCCCCTCCTGCTGTCTCCATGTGCTCCTGCCAGGGGGTCCCCCACCCTGGCCCCTTCCTGAGTGCCCCAGGGCAACCCGGCCTGCCCCTCCTCACCCATCCCTCCGTTTCCCATCCTGGGGCTGAGGAGCCCCCTCCTTTGGCCCCATGGGTCTGGGGAAGGGGCTGTCTCAGCTCAGCGGAGTTTGGGGCAGAGCTGCGCAGGGCGGAGGTGGTTAGCGGGCCATCTCCTTGGCAGACCTCAAGAAGTCACACGGAATTCCATTCTCCTGACCGTGAGGAAACAGACTCTGGCCCACCAAGACCTGCAGGCCCCGTGAGCAGGTTGCCAGGCCTTGCCCCTCTGTCCCCACCAGCGCTGGGCTGCAGAGAGGTGTGTGAAGACCCTCCCCCCCCAACACACGCACTGCCCAGCTCCAGCTCTTGGGGCAGCAGCCCTCCCCAGCCTCACTTTGCCTTGGTGCAAGGGGGAGATGACCGGCTGTGCAGGACAGCCACAGCTCGGACACCCTCTGCTCTTGCACCAGGCTCTCAAGGGACGTGCACCGTGGTGGTTGCCAATATCACTGACCAGAATCCCAGTTACGGGGACCCTGGGGGTACGCTGGGTCTCCCCAACAAACACACGACTTGCTGAAGTCCTAACGACACAGGGTCTTAGGGACCGGCTCCCTTAAGATGACATCACAGCTAACTCCCAACCACCCCGAGGGCAGAGTAGAACTGGAGGGGGTGGGGGCCTTGCCGAGGCTGGGACTCTCTAGGGAAGCCTGGTCTTCCTCCTGTGGACAGTCTGGCCTGTGGGCTCGAACCTCTGACCTCTCAGTATCCACCACTAATCCACCAGGCTGAGTGCTGTCCTATACAAAGGGGAGAGGGAGAGAGACAGACAGATAGAGAAGACCATCCCATAAACTGCAGAGACTGGCGTGCCTGCCAGCCTCCTCCCTCCAAGTCCCCAGAAGGCTTCCGAGGACTCTGGTTTCAGACCCCCAACCTCAGAACTGCTCCTGGAGACACTTAGCTCTTGGGCCCTCAGAGAGCCAGACACGGGGGGTACAGCCCATGAGACAACAGTTTCAGGGGGCCACAGACTGTTTAGGGGCAGGGCGAGGGCTGGGAACAGGTCACCAAGTTCCAGAGTGAGAAACCAGGGCTTGAGGTCAAAGGCATTGGGGCAGCATGGTGATGGGTCTGGGCGTTGGGCTCAGGGTTAGCTGCTGAGAGTAGAGGATGTCAGGGTAGAGAAAGCCGGGGAATGGGGCAGCAGGGTAGAACTGAAAAGTGATGGGGTGGGGGGGACTGCAGCAATCAAGAACAGCTCAGCTAAGGGAGGATAGACTTTGGGAGTGGGGGGGGGCTTCAGGGGACCGTCTGGCCGCCCAGTCATGAGAGTCCCTCTCCTGCCACACCCCCAATGGTCTCTCCAGCTGCCTGGAGGCCCCAGGCTGGGGCTCTGGCGGTGGGGGAGGGGTCGACACGGGAGGCCTTCCATAGGAGCCTTGTCACTTGGGCACAGCCCTCACCATCTGCTCCAACCCCGCCACCTGCGGTGCCGCCTGCTCATTACCTGGAGGGTGAGAGCAGCAAGAGGCTTGGGAATCCCCTTCCCCTCCTCTTTCCCACCAGAAGGGGAGCTGAGGGTGTCCCCCCCACAGCTTCCTTGGTGGACGACCACTGTAGTGCGCATCCCTATCCTAGTTCAGGGCTAGAAGGGGACGACGGTGGGGGTGGGGGAGAGGACATCTGGGGCAGACCCCTCAATGTGGTGGACAGGGAATGCGCAGGAGGGGTGGGAAGACCCCGGGCTTGGTGGTCTCAGAGGAATCCTGGAAGGGATGGCAACTGGAGAGGCACCGCGCGGGCTCTGGGATCATGCTCCCGTGGGGGGTTGGAGTAGGGGGTGTAACGGCCACTTCCGGGCCGGGCGTCGCTCCCACCGCCACCGGCCGCACGGCCGCATTCCTGCCGCCTCCGCTCGTGTGAGGGGCGGGCCAGGCCCGTGGGAAGGCGGGGAGGGGGCCCGCCTGGTGCCGGGAAGGCGGGGCAGGGGCACAGCTGGACCACATCTGGTCGGAGTGCAGGGTGACCAAATGGGACGGAGCGTCCTTTCATCTCGCGTCCGGGAAGGGGCGGCGGCAGTTTCTCCACACGGCGGGGTACCGGGGGATTCCCACGCCCCTCTCCCAAAGGCCCCTGACATAGCGGCGGGGCTGGAGGGCACAGCCGGGGGTCGAAGTGGACATAGGGGCAGGTGCATTCTCCAGGAAATTTCCGTTTGCCCACCTAGCTGAGGTCTCTTCCCAGTTCCCCAAGGGCCGCCCGGCACGCACAGAGCCGCGCCAAGTACACCCGCTGCCCCAGGGGCCCGCCGCGCAGCCTGGGGCCGCGCCAGCCAGGGTCCTTGGACGTCTCCTCGGGGCGCCTGGCTCGCTGGCCTTGTCCCCACGCCCGGGCCACCGCCCCGGAGCGCGCCCTTCCTCC
>NW_022103901.1:1446857-1462571 GCF_000313985.2 Echinops telfairi
GACGGCGCGCCGCGAGCCCCGGCTGAGCCGCTGGGCCCCGAAGACGTCTTCATCGCTGTCAAGACCACCAAAAACTTCCACCGCGCGCGCCTTGACCTGCTGCTGGAGACCTGGGTCTCGCGCCACAAGGAGATGGTGAGCGCGGCCGGGGCTCCGGCTGGGACGCGTCGCCCGCCGGCTATGGACAGTGCCCCGTGGGGGCCATGCGCCCGGTCCCGCCATCGGGAAAGGTTTCGCGGTGCGCGCGTGTTGGGAGGGGGCACAGTGATGCTGGGCCACAGCTGGCTGGGCGAGCGCATGTTCCCCCCAACCCCCCCATACGCTCCAGGCAGTCCCCAAACAGTGGCGCGCATTAATGGGGTGCGATCGTCTCCAAGTCTCAGTGTGGCACCACGGAGTCACTGTCCCCACCCCAGGCTCCCGCTCTTTCTTAGGGGTGGGTGAACCGGGGGCCAAAGAGCCCACTACTCTCTCTTCAGTCTGCTCGGAGGGGCGGACAAGCCACAGCTGAAGCTCATCTGAAGCTGGGTGTTTTAGGGGTGTTGGGGGCACACACCTGAAAATAGAAGGCACTGAGCTTTGGGGTCCCCCTTTGCAGGCACCCCAACGCTGCAGTTTCCCTCCAAGCAGGATTTTGCACACATATCACAAGGGCACGCCCCGCTTTGAAAATGGGCCTTGGGGCTGCAACGGGCCGTTTGAGCGCGAGGGGCGGGCCTGGGCGAGCGTGAGCCTTGCGAGGCAGGGCAGTGGACAGCACCCTGGGCTTTGAGGCCCTGGAGACTGGCTGGCCATTTGGGATGAGTGTGGGGGACTGTGGATGGGAGGTGGGACTGGAAGGATCAGGGGCGACACCCCCCCACCCCCCGCTAGGTTGAATTTGAGGGCAGGATCCTGGCTCTTCTGGGGGCCTGGGATTCTCAGGGCACCCATCCTGGGAACACGGCAGCCCCTTCCCAGGGGCCCGGCGGGCGGGGCCGACCACGGGTTTTGTTTAGTGCTGGGCCGTTAGGGTTCTCAGCGCCAGCCGCTGGCTCTCACAGCGCGGACCCCTTGGGTTGGGTAACAAAGCCCCTTTCTCCAGAGACCGGCCTCTGAGTGCAGAGCTTCCTCCATGGGAACCGCCATCCACTCAGGTTGCCTGGAGATGAGGGGCCTGCACCCCCCCTTCCCTGAGTGACAGCCCTGAGGGGCCCTGTTCCTGAACCAAGCCGCCGCTCTCCCCAGTGCGTGACCTCCCCACTGGGTGACCTTGGACAGCGTCCAGTCCCCTGTGTGGCCCTGCACTCCGGCACTTCAGGGACTGAAGGGTTGTGGTCAAGAGGATCTTGCGTGCCATTGCTGCTGGCCTGGGGCTTCTGGGGAAAGCCCTCTGCCCTGGGCATCCCTGACCCTCTGCCTCTCCCTCTGACATGGCCTGTTCCAGGGGGTGAGACCCACGAAGACCTGGCATAGCCTGGGGGAGGGGCCATCACCCCTAGACCCTGAGGCCCCATAGTTCTCTCTCACAGGAGGCTGACTCTGCCCCCAGCCTCAGGTCCCGTGTGCGCAGCAAACAAGAGCCCCTCTTGGGGTGATGTGGGAAGGGGCCCTTGAAGCTAGCTGTTCCTGCTAAGGAGCCAACCCTCAGGACCCCTCCCCACCCCCACCCCCGTGGTGACTCAGACCCGAGTCTGAGGGGAGAGGCAAAGAGGAGGCCTGAGAGGGTGTGAACCCAGGGTGGGCATCTAACCCCGGGAGAGCTCCCTGGAGGAGGTGCCACCCCAGCTGCATAGAACCAAAATTGTCCAGAAAGGGCATGGTGGGGCTGCAGGCTGTTCAGGGGGGCTTCCATCCGCAGTGAAGCAGGGGAGGGGGCTGGCAGGGCCACTCTGGCCCACAGACAGTCCCCGCCCCCTTCCAGGGGCAGCCAGCCGGCTCGGGCTTCGTGGCTGCCACCTCCCTCTGCAGCCACAATGGGGGAGGCGGGGGCTGGGAGCTTGGCATCCTGTGCTTCTTTGAATCGCTGCTCCAGGAACAATGCCGCTTCCTGTGGGTGTCCCCCCGCCCCCCTCCTGCGCACCAACCGCCCTGGCCAGTCCGTGCCCGTGCCCCCTGTTCTTCCTCCCCCAGACCGTCGGGGAAGTGGGTGGGGGCAGGGTGGGGCTGAGGGTCTTCGGCCCCAGAAGGAAGGGGGCTGACCTGGCTTAGGACTGGTGCCTCAGTTTCCCTCTTTGGATAGTTGTCTGGAGGTTGCCTAGAACAGAGGGGACCTGGGTGCAGGCACTCAGGAGGGCCTGCTGCGCCCACTCTGCAGAGGAGATGGCAGGGCGGTTCTGGCTGGGGGACCCGGGCCCCGCCCGCCCGCCAGCCCGCCCGCCCTTTGCTGCCGGGTGCCTGTCTCCTGGCAGCCTCCCCGCGGTTGCTAAGAACAAAGGTGACTTTAATCTCCGTGGCCCTGGGCTGGGTCTTGAGGGCACCTCCAAGCGCAGGGAACAGGCCGGGCTTGATCTCATTAAGCAAGCATTCTCCTTTTCATCCCGCGGTGCGTCTGCTCCTCCCGCCTCGCCTCCCACGGCATTCCTGGGCTGATGGCGGGCGCGGGCGGGGGGCTGCCTGCGAGTCTGTGCGTGCGGCCGCCTTGGGGTGTCTGCCCGGATGGTGGGTGGGGGGAGGTGTGCGTGGAGACAGTGCAGGGCAAGCCTGACACCCCCTGGGCTCCAGACCCTGTATCCACAGTCTGGGGTCTGCAGGGGTCAGGGGCTGGAGCTGCCCCAGAGGGTCTCCCTTGGGGGGAAACTGAGGCCCGGCAGGCGTAGGGTGCTGCAAGTGGCTGCCGTCCTGGCTCAGAGCCGCCCCCGCCTCCGGCCCAGCCATGCCAGGGCGGGCCAGGCGGCACGCGCTGGGCGGGCGGGCAGAGGAAGAACATTCCTGTCCCGGTGCAGACGGGCCCAGGCGGGCGCCGGCAACTCCTGGCCCCGCCCCCCTGGCCTCTGCCGTGAAGGGAGCCTGGCAGAGGTGGCCGGGAGCTGGCACAGGTGGAGCCCGGATCTGGACTTGGGGGAGGTTGGGTTCTGTGCTGTGCTGCAGAGGGGTGTGGGCTGGGGGAGCGTGCAGTCCCCTCGCCCTTCTGACTGCTGGCATTACCAAAGAACAGCCCTGGCCCGTGGGACTCAGAGAGGGGGACCTGCTGCTGGCCACGTCGCCGGAGGCACAGGGCAGTGCTGGTGGCCGGGGACTGGTTAACCAGGCCAGCTGTATGGTAATGCCCAGCCGGCCACTCCCGCTTAACTCGGCTGCATTAAGGCCGCTGGACAAAGCCGGCCAGCCTGGTGATCCATCCGACTGCATCCCTTTGTCTGCTCTGCTTGGCGGTCTTCCAGCAAAGCCCTTTGTCCCCAGTCATTAAGCCCTGGCTTCCCAAAGCCCAGCCCCCGCCCTCTGCATGTCCCCCCCGGAGCCCTCCCCCAGCCTGCCTCCGGGCAGGGCGCTGTGTCAATAAGGGTGTGTGCCCACCAGGTGCGCATGCTACCTGGTGAGGGTGGTGGTGGTGGAGGGAGGCGCCCCACCTGGCTCCTGTGGGTGCAGCTGCCTGGGCGACCTTGGAGCCAGCTGTCGGGGACAGGGCTGGGGGAGCCCGGCGAGGCCCCGCCTGGCCTTCTGAGGGTGGGTGGGCACAGGTAGCCCCACACACACACCCAGTTTGCTCGTCGTGATCACGTGGGGATGCTGAGGCAGGGAAGGGTGGGCTAGTGACACCACAGTGGGCGTTCAGGGTGCCACCCAAGGCTCTGTGTCTCCCTACAGACGTTCATCTTCACCGACGGGGAGGACAAGGCACTGGCCAGACACACAGGTGAGCCCCCACTGAGGCCGCCCCCCAGCCGCCAGGAGGACCTTCACTCAGGGCTTGGCTCGGTGTCCTGCCCGACCACTCCCCCCAGTTCCCATGAAAATGAAGCCCTTTTTCAGTGAGGGCTCCGTTGAGTTCTGAGGTTGGACAGGTGGTGGGTGCTGGGAAAGGCTGGCTGAATGAACTGGGTGGCAACCCCTGGGGTGGGGGCGTGGGGCAGGAACCCCTGCTGTGACCCTGAGGCCCACTCACACCTCCCTGGCCCACAGACAACGTGGTCAACACCAACTGCTCAGCTGCGCATAGCCGCCAGGCGCTGTCCTGTAAGATGGCCGTGGAGTATGACCGATTCATCGCATCGGGGAGGAAGTGAGTGCCGGGCCCGGGCGCTCACACATGCTGTTATTATCTGCACGTTTGGACTCACACAAGTCGCATGCAAGACAAGCTCGTGGACACATGAACGCACACAGCTTGCGCTCCCACGTGCACTCAGATGCACCGGCAGTTACACACACGCAGACTTGTGCACGTGCACATCGTAGTGTGCACATCGTAGCGGGATTGCACCTGTGCAGCCACGTTCACACGCGCACATGTGTGTCACACGGGCCCACTCCCACACAGACCTACGCCCCCACCCCCTGCAGGTGGTTCTGCCATGTGGACGATGACAACTATGTGAATGTGCGGGCACTGTTGCGGCTGCTGGCCAGCTACCCCCACATGCAGGATGTCTACCTCGGGAAGCCTAGCCTGGACCGGCCCATCCAGGCCACGGAACGCATAGGCCAGGGCCAGGTGGTGAGTGCCAGACGCCCTTGCCCGCGTGGTCCTGCAGCCTGTCCAGGGCAGAGGGAGGGCTGGCGGTGCCTCTGTTGCCTGGGGAGGGGCCCGCGGCTTTAACAGTGTGGACCTGCACCTCTCCACCTGCCCCCCCCAGCGTCCTGTCCACTTCTGGTTTGCTACCGGGGGCGCCGGATTCTGTATCAGCCGTGGGCTAGCCATGAAGATGAGCCCATGGGCCAGGTGAGTGCCCCCCAGTCTCAGGGTCCCTCTCTCTATAGAGGACGGCCCCCCACTTCATGTACCCCCTGTCCTGTCCACCTGCCCCCTGGGTCCTCGGAACAGCTCCCCAGGCCACGAGCAGGGCCCTTGCAGCCTCCAGATTCACCAGGTGCAGGAGGAGGGGACACGTGGCTGCGGGCGGCTGGGATGTCTGCTGGTCAGCCTAAAGGCCCTGCTGACCGGGTCCCCTCCCTCCCTCCCTTGGTAGCGGAGGCCACTTCCTGGACACGGCCGAACGGATCCGCCTGCCAGATGACTGCACCGTGGGCTATATCGTGCAGGCACTGCTGGGGGTGCCCCTCACCCGCAGCGGCCTCTTCCACTCCCACCTGGAGAACCTGCAGCAGGTGCCTGCCTCCGAGCTGCACGAGCAGGTAAGCCTGTCCCCGGGGTGGTGGCTCAGAGGGGTTGTGAGTGGGAGAAGTGCGTGGGGAGGGCCCTCCTGTCCCGACTCCTGGGGACCGTGGGGTTCCCGCTGTCCCTGAGAAGGTGCCCTGCCCCACCCCAGCTGCAGTCCACACTTTGGACTCTGTCCAGGTGCAGCCTAGCAGGTGGGAGCGGCCAGGTTGACTTGAGGGCAGCGGGCGGGGCGGGCGGGTCTGGTGACTGGAGCAGCTCTGGGAGGGGCCATGAGCTGCAGACTCTGCACTTGCGCGCCGCCACGCAACCAGGGCCTCCATCCCCACTCCCCAGGTGACACTGAGCTACGGCATGTTTGAGAACAAGCGGAACACCATCCACATGAAGGGGGCCTTCTCCGTAGAGGCAGACCCGTCCAGGTGTGGAAACTGCGGCCGGGAAGGGAGGGACAGGGGGGCGCCCTGCTCTGGGGTCTCCGCACCCTGCCCCACACTGACCACCATCCGCTTCTTTCTGCACAGGTTCCGCTCGCTTCACTGCCACCTGTACCCGGACACACCCTGGTGTCCCCATCCTGCCCGCTTCTAGAGGCCACGGCCCAGACCCCGTCCCCGGGCGCCCCTGGTATCCAAAGGGCTCGGGGACCCCTGTCCAGAGGCGCTGCCCCGGCCTCGGCGTCCGAGGCTCCTAGGAGCAGTGAGCCATGCGTGTGCGAGTCATGCGTGTGCGTGTGTGCCCGTCCTTGGAGCAGTCTGCTGGGCAGCTCTGCTTTGAGGAGGACCGACACACTCGCACCCACACCCCGCCCCACCCTTTCTCTGTCCCTGCCCGCGGGCACGTCTGTGTGTCACACGTTTGCGCCCTGCTGGTTTCTCTCTGCTGGACATCTGACCCCGCCCTCCCTGCTTGGGGACCGCAGAGCCACCCTCAGGCCAGGGCCGCTGGGTTGGGGGCTGTGGCCTGGACCTTCCTCCTGGCTCTGGGAGGCAGCCAGGTCAGTTCCTGGTCTCTCTTTGTCTCCCCACCCCTTGGGGGGGCCGGGGGGCAGTTTATCCTCTCTCTCAAGTAGAGAGTCACCCACAGTGGGTGTGTCTGTGAATACGTGACAGTGTTTTCTACTGTGCTGTGTGTGGGAGGGGGTGGGGTGGGTAGAGGTGGGGTAAGTTTGTCTTCTTGTGGGGGGAGGGTGTGTGTGTGATTTTATATTTTCTGTGGATCAGAAAAAGCAGAAGTTCACCCTGCATGTGCCCGTCCCGTCTGCAGCCGGAGTGATTGCTTCTGTGTTCTGTGTATTTATATGTTCCAGTATCTGGAATGTTCTGACTGTATCCCCTACACTGTCTCTGTCCCCCAACCCCCACCTCACCCCGGGGCTCGCCTAGCCATTGGGGGCGGGGCTTTGTTCTCTCTCTTTTGACAAAGCCATAGCTAGGAACTCAACCGAGAGGAGGGTCTCGGGGAAGGGACATGTCATTGCTATGGGGACGTCTTTTGCTTGGAATAAAAGTGCTTTTTGGCAGCCTCTCCGAGTCCTGATCTTGGCTGGAGGTGGGGCTGGACCCCTAGGCCCCAGGGGATCCAGGGCTGGAGGTGCTGGGAGCTGAAGGCCCATGGGGTGAGGGGAGACCGCCTTTTCTGCGCACGGGCCTGAGCAGGGCTGCGCGGAGCCCTACAAGCCAGCTGGTATCAACATGAGGAGGAAGAATAAAAACAACCAAATTGTCGCTCCGTGACCCCAGTGCTGTCTACAGGGAAGGGTCCTGAGTGTCGGGCAGCGGGTGGGGCTGGGGCTGGTTTGATCACCAGGCCTTTCTTGTACAGTGGCCTAGGGTGAGCAGCCCAGTGGGTGTTCCCCCTGCACCACCCAGGGACCACCTGGGGTCAAAATAAAACCCACACCCACCGAGTGGAGTCCATGCACCTCATAGCTGTCCCCACCCCACCCCAGAGGACAGAGTAGCGCCCCAGGGGCTCTGCCTGGCGGTCCCAGGGAGCAGTGGCCTGGCTGTGAGAGGGCCCCAGCTCCTGTTTTGCAGTGGGTACAAGGCCTGACCTAGAGCCCACCCCTCCCCTGACCTCACAGGGGGCGGGGGTGGGGAAGCCGAGCCATAGACTGGGAGGGGGGCACCCCGCTCAGCCGGCCCGGCCCTCCCCGGTCCAGGGCAGGAGAGCATTCAAGTCCCTCTTGTGTGTCAAAGAATGGGTCCCGGAGCCAGCCGATGAAGCATTCTGAGCAGGAGAGGAGGCCCAACTGGATGACTGGGGGGCAGGGGTGGGCAGGAATTGCACTGCACCCCCAGAAGCCTGAGTGCTGCTGCGTCTTCTCCAGTCCCCCCCCCCCCCAATTGACGTCTGGGCTCAGTTTGAGGAAGCACCTTCTGACTGAACAAACAGCTCATGAGGAAGTGGGGAGAGCCACACGCTGCCAGGAAGTAGGGTACGGAAGGGGACTCCCCTGCTGGGCGCCCCAGCCGCCCTCTGAGATCAAGACAAGGCGCGTGCCCTCCTAAAGAGTTACCCCCTCAGAAAGCCTGCGACCCTCCGTTTTTCTCCTTCCGACCTCTCTGGTTCTGTAAGGCGACAGTCTGTGGAGACTGAGGAGGCCCTCTGCTCCCCTAAAGATTGATGGACAGCCGGGGAACCCTCAGGGGCAGTGCTGCTCCGTCCTCAGGGCTGCTGTGAGCCAGACTGGCAGTGGGGCGGGTGGGTTTGGGTTTTACCAATATGAACCCAAACACAACGCCCCCGCCCCCCAGCATCCCATCCGCCCCACTGCCCTTGTCAATCTGCTCACACAGCAGGCATCCCTCCCAAAGAGCACAGTGAGTTTTCTCCTTAGACTGGACTATGGTTCTAACCCGGGGGGACAGGGGGGCTCCTAGTTGCAAGGTCAGCAGTTCAAAGCCACCACCTTGAACCTGAAACCTTGTGACCAAGGAGCACCCAGGGAAAAGGAGGAGGCAGAGTCTCAGAAACCCGCAGGCACAGGTCTACCCTGTCCTACGAGGCTCCTGTGAGCCGGCCTCGCCTCGAAGACTGAGTTTGGTGAGCTAGACTACGGTTTAAAGATGGTTTCAATGTAAGGTTTAAAGGTGAGCTCAGGGCTTCATCCAGCCTCCGTGGCTCCACAAGTCAAGATGCCATGAGAACTTGAAATTCTGTTCCACGGGCCTCCCCCCTTTTTAAGATGCTTCAAGTAGAATGTTTGCTCAGAAGTTCAGAAACGGCAGAGCCCTGCCCTGGGCCTGGGCTGCCATCCCCCCAGGGCCAACTGAAGTCCTCCTCATCTTAGGGAGTCAGTCTTTTGCCTCTGTACCCCCCAACCCCCACACTCTTCCCCAAACTGGACGAGTCAGTACGCCGGAAAGCAGACAAGGCAAGGCGTTGGAAAGTGTGACATCTGCCCAGCTCACCCCCTGGGCTGCTGGAGGCAGTGCCAACCGAGCCACCTATCTCTTCATCCCCTCATGCAGTGGCCCAGGGCAGGCAGTGACCGGCAGGGGCAGCGGGGAAGGCCTTTCCCTGGCCAGGAGGGTCTGTGTGACCAGGTGCCCTTCATTCGCAGGGGTGGGGGTGGGGGCAGCCTAGAGGTCACCAGTGGGTGCGCCCTCCACAGTCTGCTGATAAGTGGAAACCAGGGAGGGGAAGTCTCTGGTAAGCAGCTCCCCAGTGGGCAGGGGCAGAGGGCTTCCTGTCTGTGCTGAGTCAGAGGGCACGAGACCCCGGGGGGTGGGGGTGGGCAGAGGCCTGGGGCCCTGGGGTGGGGAGGCTGCTTCCTGCCTGTGTCTGTGGGGCGGCAGCACGCTGGGCTGCCCCATGCTCCGAGGTTTGGAAAAACATGGGCCTTGGAAGCTGTGACCTTTCCAGCTGAGCAGTGGACCAAGGAGCGTGCTCTGACCAGGGGATCCCAGCCCGCTCCTCTTCCAAGGAAGAAGCTGCGGTTTCTCAGACCCAGAAGGGGAAGTGGGGCCTAATGGAGCCCCGCCCATAGCCTGCCAGCCCCCTCCTCTGCCCAGGGAGGGGAGGAGGCGGGGCCTGACCAGAGCCCCGCCCACAACCTACCGACCTCCACATCAGCCCTTGAAGGGAAGTGTGAGGAGAGGCGGGGCCGGACGGGAGCCCCGCCCACAGCCCCCTACCTCTGCTCCCCAAGGAAGGAGAGTGGGTGAGTTAGAGGCAGGGCCTAATGGAAGCCCCAGCGCCAGCCCCCACCCTAACCCACCACCATCTCTGACACCCATTCTGGGCAGCTGTGTCCACTCTGGGCCCAACCAGTCATTCACACCCCAACTGCCAGCTGTCTGTGAGGCTCTCAGAAAAACCACAGGTGAAAACAAACAGGTACTCCTCGCAGAGGGCAGCAGGGCCCCCCGCAACCCCGGGAACAACCGGGGCAAAGTATGGCCCACTTCCCCTGTCCAGGGCAAGCCGGCCACTTTGTCAAGATGGAGTCAAGGCAGCAGGGGCTGCAGTCATCAGGGTCCGGGCAGAGGGGTGTCTGCAGTACTGGTGAGCACCGGAGGCTGTCCACGTGGGCACAGAGCGGGCTAGCCTCCGGGCCCCTGCTGCGACCCAGGCTGGCCTCCCCCACCCACTCCAGAGGTTAGTGGCAGGGGCCCAGCCCCATTTCCTGAGCCAGGCTAGACAGAAGGCACTCATGCACCCTTAGGGGTGCACCTGAGCCCGGGGGTGCCCCATCTCAGCCCTTGGAGGTGCCCTGGATGGTGTTCCCACGTGGCGTTTGGGGCTCTCGCATGTGCCGCGTCCCAGCCAAGCCTCCAGACTTCATCCTCTCCGTGACGGTCCTTGGGCTCCACCTGGTGGCAACGCGTAGTGGTCCCATCCCTTAACCCGACCTTACCCCTCATCAGCGGGGCCGGCCGGCGGTCACCCCTTCTCTCCTGCAAGTTATCACCCTGAATTTAGTGTACTGGATCCCAGCCCCCGACCGCCTGCCATCTGGTTGCCCAGATCACGTGTGCGTGCGTCCGAGTTGGAACTGTGTCGCCGGGTCTTTCTGCAGACACCTGTGCGTGGTCTGGGACCTCCAGGGTCCGTGTGTGGGCGGTTTGCTTGCTCCACTTGGGCTCCTGGGCTGATGAAATTTCACCCTGCCCCCCCTACCTCGTCTGGGAGTGACTGTCCTCTCCACAGCACCATGGTCCCCGGTGGCCACACAATACCAGCCACTGGCTGAGAACAGACTTGCGGCAGCCCCGCCATGGCCCAAGGACCAGCTCGCACTGTGCTCCCAGCCCAGAAGAGCCTGGTGCTGCTGTGGGGGAGGTATTGGGCTGGTGGTTACAGTTACCCACTCGGAAGCCCAAGGGGGCAGGGCTACAAGGTTTGGTCACTCCTAGGGATGTGCCCCAGTGGTGCCGTGGGCTGTGTTGGCTGTGGCGGTCTACAGACTTGGTGATTCGAATCCAGCAGCTGGGATGGCCTGCTCTCATGAAGACCCACGGGGACAGTTCTCCGCCCTGCAGGGCTGTGAGCCACAGTAGAAGCCACATTGGCCCTGCTCAGGGTTCCAGGTGGGCGGTGGTCCCCGCACTTGGGCGTGGGAAGCCTCAGGCTGCCCCTTGGGAAGAAAGAGGGTCCTGCTTCTATGAAGAGGGGCAGCCTTAGGGACCCCACGGGGTTGCTCTCTGCTATGCAGGGTCAGGATCCTGGGTTTGGACCCTGCTAGACCATGCTGCCCTTTCTTTCCTACCTAGCTGTTCCCACCACCACCCCCAACCTGGTCTCAATATGTGAGGCCAGGATCCCTGAGCTAACCCCACTCTGCCCTGCCTGCATTCCTTCCTGGTGATTTGAGTGTCCCCAGCCCCCACCCAGGTGGCCTGGTGGGCACCCCACGGTGTCTAATTAGGCAGCACTGCCCCTATCAGCTTCACACACCCCCTCCTGACTTCACCCCACCTCCTGCTCCCTCCCCAAAGATCCAGAGGTTCCCCAACCCCACCTGACCAAATCTCCACCCCCCCACCTGGAGGCAAACACAGCAAACAGTGCCAGAAGGCAGCCAGTACCAAAGGGAGCTGCACCAGGAGGTACCCAGAACCCACTTGGGTGGAGGGCCTGCAAGGAGGGGGCATTTCCACCGTGGGGGCTGAAGCTGGCTGTACCCACCCCCTGCTGCATGGCCTATGGGGTGCAAGGTGGCATTTGGGCAGTGTCCAACCACCAACTGTCTCTGGCCCTCCAGACCCTGCCCCCTCGGGCACCCCTCTGCACCTGCTACCCTGAACCCCAGCTGTTCGCCTGTGACCCTGGTGGGCAGTCAGGTGGCTGCCAGCCTCCCTCTGTGAGCAAGGCTCAAACCCACCAGGGAGCAGAGGCCAGTTTTCCAAATGTGTTTATTTGAAAACATTCAACCCAAGCTGAATAGAAACCACAGAAATTCCATCGGCGAGTTTAGTACTCACCCAGAAAATTAAAGCCCCTAACCCCCAAACCAGTTAAAAATAAGATTTAAAAAAAAGTCAAAATAAACCCAGAAACACAGAGACAGAATCCTCAGCCGTGGCTGGAGGGGCAGAGGCAGATGTTCTGGGCCTCGGTAACGGATTACGATGGCGGATGGGGAGGGGGGGTTCGATGCAGGGTGTGGGGTGGGGTATGTGTGAACCAGGCTCAGGAGTCGGACAAATCATACATATGTAACAAACATGGGTGACGGCCAAACACCGAGAGAAGCACACCCACAAGGCCCGTCCTCCCTCTCCGCTGGACCCGGCAGCCTCAGCTCCTGGGCGGGAGGGGATGGGCAGCCCGAGGGAGGGTGGAGATGGGTACGGGATGACGTTGCATAGTGAGATGGTGGGGTCAGGGGCGAATGGCCGGGGTCACTTCACTAACAGCCTGGCCTCAGCAGGGCCGGGGGCGGGGCCAAGGAGCCCCTCCCTGCCAGTGGCCATGCCCCTGCCACACCCCACCTTCTTGTCTGGCCCACCTGCGAGGGGGGAGGTCCCTGGTGCAGGGAGGGAGATGGTGGGGGACATGGGCATCGCTGTCGTGAGGACCCCAGGTGCGAGGTGACATGGACTCAGGGCACTGGGGCACAGAACACACACGTGGACATGTCCCCCCACCCCCTACGCATCACAGGGCTGAGGGTCGGGTCTGAATTCAGATTTCCTTTCCCCACCATAATCTCTTGGGAACCAGAACTGCCGGTGGCGGCGCCGCCCGGGGACCCCCAGCCACAACCTGACGTGCAGTCCAGTGGGCAAGGCGGCTGCTTGTGCTTCTGGGCGGAGGCCCGCTGTCCAGCCTCGCCACCCTACGGCCGGCGGGCAGCCGGGGCTGGGCAAGGTCTCGGGGCTAACTCCGACTCCCCAGGGTCTCGTCCAGGCGGTCCGCGGGGGCGCAGGGCAGAGTCCACCACCGCAGGCCTGACCCCTCCTCATGCAGGGCATAGCTGTCCCCTGGAGGGGACCAAGTACCCCCCTCCCTCGTTTGGTCCCAGACACCAGCACAGGAGAAGAGGGGATTGTGGAGGCTTGGCGGCAGAGGTCGCTTCTGGACAGAGGGTGGCTCTGTAAACCTGGGCCCACCCCTGGGCATGGGGGGTTGCCCTGGCCAACCAGTAGGGTGGTGGGGACCCCCACACACACCCAGGCCGGGCTGGTGCGGCCTTGGAGAGCGGAGCAAACAGTGCACGCTAAAGCCGGGAGCACCGTCGGAAGCGTGTTCGCACTTCACGGGAAGGAAGACTGGGCCAGGCAGGGCCGCCCACCCAGGGACCTGGGCCTCCGCAGCGGGCCCTGCCTGGGGAGGGGGAGGGGTCTCCGCCCTCCCCTTGCACCTGTGGGGATGTGGGTCTTTGCCCTGGCTCGCACCGGCCTCTGCTCCGGTCTGGACAACACAGTCCCCTGACCTGGTGTCCACTGTGCTGGGAGTGAGGTTAGTGGTTAGTACTGGGAGGGGTGGCCGGGCTGAAGGGACATCATGGCCAGCTCGGTGCCACCCCAGAGAGCACTCCCAGGCACCGTGTCCACCGGTCCTGCATGAAGATGGAACCGAGAGGGAGATGGGTGGCCGGCTCTCGGCCCCCCGCCTAGAAACGACAGCTTGGTTAGTGCAGAAGACCTGTCCACTGGGCGTGGGACAGGCAGGGCAGGGTGGGGATTTGGCACCAAGAACAGAGGCTGGGTCCCCCAGCTCAGGGGGCTGGGAGTCAAGCAGTCAGGCGGGTCCTTGGGAGAGAGACGGCTGTGGGAAAGAGGGGAGCAGTGGGCAGCCTGGCAGGGGCTCAGAGAGAGGGGAAGGTCGGCCGCCATGGGAGGGGGCACAACCCTTGACCCAGAAGCCCCTGGCCAGCTGCCAGGTGGAGATGGCAGGAGTATCCTCACGTGGGAGGATGGAGAAGTGGTGTGCTCCGGCCTGCACCCCTGAGGACCTGGGCCCAGGAGCAAGCTCGGGGCTGGGAGAGGCTGAGGGGGTGTGGCCACAGGCAGGACAGCCTGGGGTCCAGCAGGCGCGGGGTGGCGAGTGCGGCAGCCAGGTGGACAGTGTGCGGGGGTGCCAGGGACAGAGCCCGGCATGGAGCCAGCTTGGAAGGCCTGGGGCAGGCAGGCATGCCGCCGTGTGGGGCCAGACATGGGCGCAGCGGTGGCCCCAGCAGCTGGTGGCGTCTGTGCCCTGCGGGAAGGCAGGCAGGGCTCCAGCGGCCCTCCTGGTGAAGGGCGGCGTGGGATTGGCACATGGGGGCGGTGCTGGGGGCACGGCCTAGTGCCCGCTGCTGCTGGAATCGGGGCGAGGCTGACTTGTCGCCAGGTACTTAGCTCTCATGCTGGATGTGTACTGAGGGAGAGAGGGACATGGTCAGGGGTCAGCAGGTCTGAGGGCTGGCCAGCGGCCACCTCGCCGTGGTCCTGGGTCCTGGGAGGCAGGATACAGCAGCACAGATGGGGGCTATAGTGCAGGGGCTGCTGGCCCAGGGTCTGGCTCCCGGAGAGGACTGTCTGTGGGTGGGTGGTATGAGTCTGCCAGGCTCAGGACTGGGGGCACCCACTTCCTGTCCTGGTGAGCCCCCTGTCTCTGACCACCCTGGAAGGCAGGAGCTCTCAGGTTCTCCAAGCACCCATGGCTGGGCACAGCCAGGCCAGGGCGAGGAGTCTCAGGAAGGGAGCCATCTGGAGGGTAGGAAGACCCACCTAGCTCGAGAGAGGCCTGCCTGGGGCACCTGCCCGTGGCCATGCGGCAGCCCCTGCAAGGCAGCGCCCGGAGCTGTGGCAATGCTGTCGGCCTCTCTAGTGGGCACAGGTGGTCAGGTGGTGGGAGCCCCTGTCCCCTACCCCCACCCGGACCAGCCAACCCATCCCCACCACCCTCGTCAGACCACTGTACACACACACACGTGTGTGTGCACATGTGAGTGTACCCACGCACTGGGCTGAGTGTGATAAGGGTGTGAGCAGGAGCAGCTGTGCGTGTCCACGCATGGGTCTGAGTGTCCTGACGTGTGTGACGGCACCTACAGGAGGTGTGCGTGCGTGGGAGCCTGAGTCTCTGTGTGCACGTGGAAGTGCAGCACAGGGGTTCACAGAGACTGTGTGGGGGTGGGGGGGGTGCATGTGTGTGTGCACATATATACAGGAGGGCCCCGTGCAGGGCAGGTGTGTGCTAAAGTCTCACACGTCTGTCTGGGGTAGGACTCTAAGGTGGGCCTGCAGGCTGGAGGCCCGAGGCAGAGGACAGAGGGCCACAGCCCTGAGCGCAGCGGCCAATGCGGGGGGGCAGGGGGGGCAGGCAGGCAGCCAGCCAGTCTGGTCATCCGCTGTAGGGGGAGGGCCAGGAGGAGCTGTGCGCAGGTCCACATGCACCTGTCCACACGAACCTTCACACAGTCTGCCGCACACCTGTCCACGTGAGCTGAATGCATACACCTGTTCACCTGTACTCGTCCTCACACTTGTCCACACACATCTCTGTGGCACCTGCTCAGACATCCCTGTGCCCACGTACACAGCTGCCCCCAAGCATCTGTTAGCTTGTCCACACACACCTCTCTGCGTGAGCGGGCATGCAGGGCTGTGCCTCTAAGGCCAGGCTCCCTTGGCAGGGAAGCCCTGTGCTCCGAGCTGCAGCCCTTTTGAGCTCCCTGAGCCCGGTGTGGGGGTGCAGGCACCCACAGGGGTCTAGGGTGGTGGTTTCCTGACTGTGGGTGACAGCAGGAGCTGGGCTGTGGGGCTGGGGTCTGTGTGGAGATTCCAGTCAGCTGGGGGACGCTGTGCCCACCCAGGGCCATGGAGTCAAGAGCCACTTGACTGAATCAGGCAGGGCAGGTGGGCAGCACAACCCCGATGCCAGGGTGAGGAGGGGCCACGGTGCATGGGGGCGAGGAGCAGAGGCAGGCTGTGCGGGTCGGTGGCCATGGGACGTCAGTACCTGTCGCTGAGGGCAGTACAGCTACCACAGCGTGCGGGCACTGTCCGAGGGCCTAAACC
>NW_022103901.1:1463003-1464366 GCF_000313985.2 Echinops telfairi
GCAGAGTCCAGCCAAAAGAGCAAGTCTCGGGGGACTGAATCCCTGAAAGCCCTGAGCCTCACTGTGCATCACTGAGTCCCTGACGAGACACCAGGTGGCCCCACACCGAGACGAGGTCCCCTCCCCCCACCCTCCATGCTCCAAGACTTACTGAGGGCGGTGGGGACTCACGTCCGATGAGTGGGGTGTTCTCACAGCGAGGGTTCTGGAAGTTGGCATTCTGGCTCCTGTAGGGAGCGAGGAGGGTGAGGAGGCAGGGCTCGGTGATCCTGGCCACTTGGTGCTATGACAGGTCCCCTGTCCCCAACATGATGTGGAGGGCAGGCACACAGGGCTGCCCCGACACACACACTCACACACTCACACACACACTCACTCACTCACTCACTCACTCACTCACTCACTCCCCTCCGGCCTGCCCTCACTACTCAGCACACTGCTCAGAGCAGAGCCTGAGAGCCTCTGGACATTGTCCAAGTCTGAGTGTCCCCCGGTCACCATTTCCTGGTGACCTACAGAGCCCCCACCTGACCGCATGCCCCCACCCCACACAGCCCCCTGACCCAGGAGACTGACTTGGGAGCAAGGGGCACTAATAGTGAGATTGGGCCAGTCGCTCCCCCACCCACCCCGGCCGACACTCTCACCCTATAAGCCCCCGCCCCCTGGCTGTCAGCAGCACCCACAGTCCCCGGAGCAGGCCCCCGCCCCCCGGAGCCTCACATGTACTCGGTGACAGGCGCGTTGCTGACGGTGTGGGCCGTGGCCGGGATGCTGGCCTCGCTGCCGTAGCTGCTCCCGCAGCTGTACAGGCTAGGCATGTGCACGCGGTAGAGGCTGTCGGGGGCCTGCCGGGGTCCCGGGGCCGTATCGTCCTCCTCGTCCTCCTCAGGACCTCTGTGCGGACGGCGGCGCATGGGCTCTGAGCCTAGGCCTCTCGCCTGGCTGCCCCCTCTCTGCGTCTCAGCTCCCTCTCCTGCGACCTCAGGGGCTTCCCTGAGACTGCCAGGTGCCTGGTGCTTAGTGCCCTCTGCAGGTCAGCCCTGACCACACCTGGATGAACAAACACGCCCCCCCCATGCCCACCTGGTCCCTATGCCTGGTGGTAAGGGACAACTCAGGCAGGTTCCCAGCCCACCAGCATCCCAGTTGGAGCCTTTACACAGAGGGGCTTCTGGCAGGGATTTCTTCTTAAAGCCCCATTTTAGGGTTTGGGAAACTGAGGTCCAGAGGGGTTAGTGGCTGGTGCACACTACTCAGAGTGAAGGTGGAGTCAGGATATGAATGCAGGGCATTTGGTTCCATCTTTACATCTTGTTTCCATGACCACTACTGTCAGTATGACCACATGTCCATCATCATC
>NW_022103901.1:1464652-1466887 GCF_000313985.2 Echinops telfairi
TACTGTCAGCATGACCACCATCACCATCACTACTGTCAACATGACCATGGTCATCACCATCACTACTGTCAGCATGACCACCATCACTACTGTCAACATGACCACCATCATCACCATCACTACTGTCAACATGACCACCATCATCACCATCACTACTGTCACCATGACCACCATCACCACCATCACTACTGTCAGCACGACCACCATCATCACCATCACTACTGTCAACATCACCACCATCATCACCATCACTACTGTCAACATCACCACCATCATCACTACTGTCAACATCACCACCATCACCATCACTACTGTCAACATCACCACCACCATAACTACTGTCAACATCACCACCATCACTACTGTCAGCATCACCACCATCACCACCATCACTACTGTCAACATCACCACCATCATCACCATCACTACTGTCAACATCACCACCATCACTACTGTCAGCATCACCACCATCACTACTGTCAGCATCACCACCATCACCACCATCACTACTGTCAACATCACCACCATCACCATCACTACTGTCAACATCACCACCATCACCACCATCACTACTGTCAACATCACCACCATCACCATCATCACTACTGTCAGCATCACCACCATCACTACCACCCCCATCATCATAACTTCTACCACCATTACCACCACCATTTCTGCCACCATCATCACCATTACTGCCCCTCCCTCCCCGTTCACTGTTAGAACTCGCATCCTGTCCTCCTCACATCATTCACTACTGTCACGATCACCAGCATAACTTTGATTGCCCTCACGTCTTCTCTCAACACCACCACCATCCTCACTGCCACCTCCACTCCTACCACCCGTCACCCCAACCTTCAATATGACCTCCCATCAACACTGTCACCTCCACATCAACACTATTCCTCCACTTGCGCCACTCCAACGGCACAACGTTCACCACCGCCCCCTCACCATGGCCATCACCACCCTCAACACCAACACCGCCGCCACCACCACCACGGCACAGGGGAACAGAGCAGAGGACAGAGGAAGGATGGTGGGGATGTTACCTGACAGTCAGTGGGGCCATCAAGCAACAGCCTGAGTGGGAGGGAAGGTGAGTGGGTCTATGGGTACACCCGGGGACCGGGCCGGGTAAGGGGTCTGGCCTTCCCAGCAGCACACCAAGAGCAGAGGGTGGAGGTCAGGGCCATCTTCTGAGCCACTAAGAGCTCCTAGGGCCACACGGTCCAGGACTGGCTGGGGACACGGAGGCAAGCAGGGACTACCAGCAGGACTCCAGCTCACAGATACGGGTGAGGGGTCTTCCACCCCAGTCCCCCACTAGAGGCCTCGATCCCCACAGAAGCCTAGTGCCCTGGGGAGGGGACGCCTGGCTGAGACTAGAGAGTGGTCAGTCGTATGTGCCCTGACCTTGGTCTTTCAGATTGAGGCCGCTCCCTCCACCAAGGGCAAACAGGTGAGCGTGCCGCGCCTCACCTCTTGGACTGCCAGGTGTGCGGGACACTGCAGACGATGGAGCTGAACATGAGGGCAGTGATGAAGGAGAACAGAGCCAGGTAGATGAGGCCCTCCACGCCATCGTAGCAGAAGCCGGTCAGGGCCTGCACGTAGTCCTGTGGCAGCGGGGACAGGGCAGGCGCGTGAGCTCCTTCCATGCTGGACCACCAGCTGTCCCCTCCCTGGGCCCCGACCCCAGGCCCCGTGACCCCTCCCCTGGCCCGGCACCCAAGGCGACAGCTCACCAGGTGCAGGCTGCGACAGTCCACCAGGGCCGTGAGGTGCTGCAGGTTTACCTCCGTGCTGTTCAGCACCTCCTGGATGCGGAGCAGGGGGTCCTGGCGGCAGAGGCCCCGCAGCATCAGTACCACTCCAGCAGGGCCCGTCACCCCCCACCACACACACACGCACGCACACACACGCACACACACACACACACACACACATTTCCTTGATTATCTCAGCCTGGGCCCCAGAAACCCAGGGCCTGGAAGGCTGACTGGGGTGAAAGGGGCAGGGCCTGCACATGTGGGGTTCAGGGGGAGTCCTGGCCTTAAGGAGGCAGGTTCCCCACCTCCCACTGGTGGGGGTTGTGTGTGGCACAGTCTCAGGGTGTTGGTGAAAAACCAGGGTGGAGAGTGTATGTGTGTGTGACCCTTTGTGTCTGTGTAGTCTGTCCTGTGTAAACAGGTGAGTGTGTATGTGTGTGTGTGTGTGTGTGTGTGTGTG
>NW_022103901.1:1468002-1480329 GCF_000313985.2 Echinops telfairi
GTGTGTCAGCTCTCTGAAGCCATGCAGAAGCCTCACTGGACGGCCTGGCGGTGACAGAAACTGGCATAAGCCAGGCCCCACCCCTTCCCAGAGGCCAGGAACACCGCATTCCCAGGACACCCTCAGGGGAGCCTAGGAATTGTCAACTGCAGTTTTCTTCTTCCATTAAAAACTGTTTTCAAGAGCTCATTGAGCAAATCTAAGGAGTCTCCGTGGGGAAGGAGGAGATGCAGGGCGGCCCTGGTGTGGCCCCGCCCCGGCACGCTGCACCTTGGTGGCCGGGGTCTCGCGAGAGGTCGACTTGAGGAGTTGGGCCACGGTGTCCTGCATCTCCACCAGCGCCTTGTGGCTGCCGGACAGCTTCTGCACACACAGAGGGTGGGGTTGGCCCGGGTGGAGGAGCAGCCAGACGCCCCGGGGCATGCAGACAGCCCCGGGGGCAGAGGTTGTCCTGGGCATACCCCCGCCTAATGGCAGCTAGCTTTGGCTGCCAGGACACCTCGCTTACTGTCACAGCCCCCCACCCCCTCAGGGTGTGGTTCAGCACCCACCCCCCACCAAAGCACAGACGCTGGGACCCTGATGAGGATAATGGTGGAACCACAAACTGGCCCAGACCAGTCCCCAGACCACTACTACACAGACCTGTCCCCAGACTGCCATTCCACAGAGCCGGCCTCGGTGGCCCCTCCTGGCCCCCAATACATACATCCTTCCCTGCCAGCCAAAGTAGCCTAGGGGAGCTCCTGGTTGCAGTTGACACTCAGACGTAGGTCATTAACCATCGGCAACGCCACACAGACTTCCCCAGCCCCCCACCCCCAGAAACAAGGTGTGTCAACCTCTCAAGGACTCACCTGCTGGAAGGGGTTGGCGGCTCTCGGGGAGCAGGCCAGGTAGTACTGTAAGATGTCTGTGGAGAGAGGAGGGAGGTTGAGCTAGCACTGGTGCTTACGTGCGTGTGCATGTGTGCACATGCATGTGCCTAGGACATGCAGGCATGGCCAGCCTCTCCTCTGCTGAGCTGGATTCTGAGGTGTGCGGGACCCCCTTCCAGGGGCGAGGCTGTCCCCTCCCCAATCTCGGGGCCATGAAGTAGAGTCCTAAACCCACCTCAGCCAGGACACCCCCTTATCCCAGGCCACCTTGGAAGAATGTGACACGCAGCCTGTGCGGGACACAGGGCCCAGCCCAGAGGACCATCTGGCTCACGCCACGCAAGCATCTTTCAGTGTGGACACCAGTGTTTTCAGAAGCCGTTTACCCACAATCCTCACTCCCCAGTGTTGTTGGAACTGCAGAAGCTGGCCACCTCTTGCTCTCAGCCATCGGCCACTGCCGGGGCTGCCCTTCCCACCTCCCGGGAATCCCTGCTCTGAAGCCATTCTCAGGGGCCCTCTGGAGGTCCACCCTTGGCAGGGGACCTAGTGCCCACGTGCAAACTCTGCTCTGTGCCACGTCGCAGGAGTTGGGGGGGGGGGCCCGGCAAGGACGGAGCATAATCCCATGTGGGCAGCTGTGTGGCCCCTTCGTGGTCTCCACAGTGCCCCTGAACCCGGTACCCCAAAAGCACCTGTCAGGGGCTCCTCTCCCTCCTGGCTGTTGACAAGCCCGGCCTGACCAATCTTGGCTTTGTCCCTCACCCCTGGGGCCCCCAGAGGCAGGGGGCCTCCCTCAGCACCCTCACCCTCACGGAGCACCGAGTGATCCGCCACCATCTTGGTCACGAAGGTGTCGGGGTCCACACAGAAGTCGCTGGAGCCCTGGGGAGCCGTGGGAGGAAGACAGCTGCTGTTCAGGGGCTGGGGGAGGCTGTCTGCCTCGCCCCCCGCCCAACCAGCCTGTGAGGGGAGACTTGAGACCTGGGGGATTGCTATTGGCTCAGAGGTAGAGTGACAATCTGTGGGTGACTTGCTGGGGGAACCCGCCCTCTGGGGAACCACTGTGTCCCTGGGGAACATGAGAGGGGAGAGCAGAGGGCTGGCCACTCACCACAGACACGGCCAGCTCCAAGCCCAGGGAGGCCCAGCTGATGATGAGGGCTAGTACCCCCAGCAGGCACACCCTAGGGGCAGGGAGTGCGGTCACCATCTCCTCTGGGGAGGTGCTACCACAGTGGCAGGGTGGGGGTCAGGTTCAAGACACTGACCCTCGCTATGGAGGCACCTGCCCCCCACCCCCCCCGCAAGCCTGAGTATGCACGAGGCCCCTCATATGAGCGAGCCAGTCTCAGGTGGCCAGGCAGGCCCTGCCCTGCCCTGCCCCTCAGAACCACCTGAGCAGGTCTGCAGCCTCTCATTCACACAGGTGTCCTGCCCCCACCACACACACACACACACCCCTGCCCCTCACATCATGCCAAGGGCATGGGGAGGGTTCTCAGAGTGTGGGCTTGTCCATGGGAAACTCCACCTGGGGCAGGGCAGGACGGCAGCCCGGGTCTGTGCAAGTCCCACTGAAGGCCCTGTGGGGGGGAGGAGGTGCCAGGAGCCCCCATCCGGACTCACCCGACCAGGGTGCCCTTGGAGCTCCGGATGAGGCCCACTAGCACCAGGAGGCAGATGGTCACATCCAGCAGGAGCAGGCCCAGGTACCCCAGCCACCTGCGGGGACCCCAATGCGGGGTCTATGAGGGGTGCAGGGACCCAGGCACCCCAGCCAGCTATGGGGACTCCAACGCAGGGTCTATGAGGGGTGCAGGGACCCAGGCAACCCAGCCACCTGTGGGGACCCCAACACGGGGTCTATGAAGGGTGCAGGGACCCAGACAACCCAGCCATCTTCGGGGACTCCAATGTGTGGGTTTGTGGGATATGGGACCCAGGCACCCCAACGTGGGTTCTATGAGGGGTGCAGGGACCCAGGCAACCCGTCCATCTGCGGGGACCCCAATGTGTGGGTGTGAGGGATACAGGGACCCAGGTACCCCAGCTGCCTATGGGGACCCCAACGCTGGGGGTGGGTAAGGGATGCAGGATCCCAACGTGGGATGTGTGTGAGGGATGCAGGGACCCAGGGACCCCAGCCACCTGCGGGTCCCCATACACTGGCAGGATATGAGGGGACAGGTATCTGAGTACACTTCCCTACATTCTGGGGGAAGGGTGCCTTAAGCATGAAGGGGGTGTGTGTGCGGAGCCTGAACTTGCGAACAGGTTGGGCCCCAAGTGGCAGTTCTGGGATGTGTGCTGGATGGGTCTGGGTCTGGGTGTCCCTCCCCGAGTCCTGACCCACAACCAGAGGGGGTGCAGTGGGCGCTGGGCCGGCTGGGCTGGGCGGGCAAGGGGCTGCCCCCACCTGTACCAGTCGTAGAGGTCCACCAGCTCTGCCAGCGCCTCCAGCGACACGGCGGGGTTCCTCCAGAAGGGGACGGCAGCCGTGTGGCCCAGAAGCACCCTGAGCAGCTCCTGCAGGCGCTGCACTGCCCGCAGGGGCGCCGGCCTGCCGGCCAGCTGCCGCTCCAGGCTCTGCAGGTTGGGCTCGGCTGTGCGGTTCAGGGACGCGGCGGTGTCCCACACCTGCCAGGGGGAGCCCAGGTCAGGGGCAGCCCCACCCACTCCCCAGCAGGCCTCCCCACCCCCAGGACGGCCGCCACTCACGCGGTCCTGGACCCCCGCCACCGTGCGGTTGGCGTGGCGCAGGGAGTAGGTGGTCCGGTGAACGCCGTCGCTGGCTTCTCCGTTTCCATAGAAGCCCACCGCGATGCCGGCGCTGGGCGAGGGGGGCCTGGTGAGCTTCCGCCTGGGCCCTGCTGGCCGCGGGGCCACCCGCCGGCCGCAAGAACGGGGCTGGGGGCCCCTGTCCTGGCCGACTTGGGACCCAGGCCCCGCGGGCCCCGTGGGCTGAGGTCGCAGGAGTCGTGGCCGCCCCGGCCTGGACCCCTCCTCTCCCGACTCTCAGCTTCGACCGGTCTCTCCTGGAACCCACCCCAACCCCGCTTTGGCCCCGCCTCTCAGGCCCCGCCCCGGCCACACCCACTCCACCATAACCCCGCCCACGACCCCGCCCCCTCGGGCGTCAGCCCCGCCCCGCCCCGCTCCGGCGCGCTCACCTGCACACCAGCGTGGCGATGATGACGCACCAGGCGGTGCAGCAGCAGTCGGCGTCCAGGTGCTCGTCGCTTTTGCGTCGCCGGCAGCACAGCCAGAAGGAGTAGAAGAGGAGGAAGAGGAGGTCCAGGGCGAGACAGGCCAGCGCGGCCGCCCCCAGCAGCAGCAGCGCCTGCGGGCCAACAGCAGGGCTGCAGCAGCGGCCAGGCCTCTGTCCAACCGCGGCTGCAGCCAGTCCCCAAGCTCGGAGCGCCAGCCCCGGACCTGGATGTCAAGGCTGACTGCCATCACCAGGGAGACGGGGGACCAGCGAACGGGGGCGGAGGGGAGGGTGGCATTCAGACCCCAGCCCTGTGACCGACTGGCCGCCCAGCCAAGGACACCCCTCCTGTTTCTCACCTGTGAAAAGGGGGCAGTGCTGGGCCCCCAACCCCATCCAGAGAGGGCCTTGGGATTCCCAGCAGGACCCAGAGAAGGGCTACAGGCCCAAGGCCACGCCCCCAGCCCAACACTGTACACCCCTACCCCCCACCCCCTCCTGGCACAGGCTGTGGGAACCAGGCCAGGGGGCCCATCTCGAGTGCTGAGAACATCGGGAGTTTGCTGGGGGCTGAAAGGGAGAGCACCAGGCATGCTGGCCAGGTCCCACCCCAGCAGGGCACCCCACTCCTGCCTGGACATTTTCTGGGGAGCTGTCTTCAGGGCTGGAGCCCCACCACTCAACACTGCGGTCAGGCTGGCCGTCCAGGCCTTGGGCCTCCCCCTACATCCCACACAACATGGCACAGTTAGCCACACAGTGGACTCCCGCCCCCACCCCTCAGTCCTGCCAGCCTGAGCTCCAGCACTGGCCCATGCTTTCACGTGACATGGCCTTGCTTGCCCGCGGGGTGGGGGCAGCTGGGAATCTCAACATCCTCTTGTGGACCAGGATGGGCTGCAGACTTGGCCAGGTGCCCAGGGCCCCGTCGGGGAACATCAAAGCTGCCGCGTGACCCCAGCACCCTTTCCCCTGTTGAGCCCCAGCAGTTGCACTGTCCCTGGCTCAGAGCCCAGTTCTCTCCCACCCCACTCCCCACCCCGTGGGATACAGACTCAGCATCCACAGGCAGCCAGGAGCCCAGCGGCAGTCTCCCAGGAGACAGTTGCCAGGCAGCAGCGGGAAGGGTGCTCCCCAGTGCCCGCTCATGCCCAGCATATCAGCCCGGCCAGGGGCTTGCGTCCCCAGACTGCATGGGCAGGGGGACTCACCAAGGCCCAGACACAGCAGGTGCCTCTGGGGCTGTGTGTGTGGGGGCACTCAGGGCATAGCCTGCAGTAGCGGTCCAGGCTCCCCCAGCCGTAGCCTCCCACTCCCTGCGCCCGGCAGGAGGAACCTAGCCTGGGACCCCTGACACGCTGTGTCCCTAGCTGGGGGAGGTCGGCTGAGGTTCCCTGGGCATCAGAGTGCACAAGTGCCAGAGGGGAACTCCACGTCCACAGAATGTCCTGAGCAGCATGCAGTGGCTATGGTTCGCCTTGGGTCACCCCTGCCCCAGCCAGCCTGGCTGTTTCGCTCAGTCTGTCCTCAGCGAACCCTAAAAACCCCAAACCCAGATCCACTGCCCCCTAGCTACCCTACAGAAGGCTTGTGAGGAGCGAGTATCTCGGACTTCACTCTGGCTGGGAGTAGCCGGTGGGTGTGAACTGCCCACCTTGCAGTGAGCAGCCCGACGCCTGACCCACAGTGTCACCGGCTGCTTGCGTGAGTCTCCAAAGTTGCTAAAAACTATGTTGGGGTGGGGATTGGGGAGGCGTCCTCCGGAATCTGCCTGCACAGGCTGGACCTGCCCAGCTCACCTGAGCAGTGATCACGCAAGTGTGTCTGCAGGGCTAGGAAAGCACCTCTTGTGCACAGTGGACCCTCTCCCCTTGGGCCTCCGCCAGTGACTGCTAGACCCTGCAGGCCAGAGTGCCAAGGCCAGGCATGTACTTGCAGGGGAGGGGACACCCCAGATCCTACAGAGCCAAGCCCCTCACGTGGCCACTTGGCAGTCTCTGAGGCTTCTAATCACACCTCCACCACTCCCCCCACCCCCACTCCTCTCCCCTCCGGTTCAGGCCCAACCCTTGGCTAAAGGGGCCCTCTGTCTCCAGCTCTCCCAACCCATTCCCCTTCTGTGGGGCACCGACCCTCCTAGGAATGGACACCTGGCATGGGGTGGGGGGAGTCCCCATGGCATCCAGCACTCCCCTTTGAGTTGGGGAGGCGGAGGATGGGGACCACGTACTCATCCCAAGGAGCAGGGGGGACAGCCTGGATGTCCCACGGCCTGGTGCCACTAGGATCACCCACTCCCATCTGCAGATGGGGAAACGGGGGCAGAGGAGGTGAGAACAGGAGGAGGCCAGCGCTTGGCCTGCAAACGGGGTGCCCACAACAGGCAAAGAGGAGCACATGGGCAAAACAGGGTGCACCATCATTGTCTATAGGGGGTGGGGGCAGCAGGGTCAAGCCGTAGCGTTTACAAGGCTTGTCCATCTTTGCGGGAGGAGACAGCCTCACTTCCTCCTACTGGGCAGCTGGTGGGTTTGAACCCTGGACCTTTTGTTTCGGAGCCAGCTATAACTGACGCCAACACAGTGCCTTGATAAAGGGTGTGTGCTAGGAGCAGTGTGAGAGGTAAGGGGGCAGTGGAGGGGTCAGGGTGAGCACTCAGGGCCCGCCCCAGAAGACGGCGTGTCACTCAGGGACTCAGTGCTGACCGGAAAGTACCGAGGGGCACTGGGGAAGGGGTCAGGGCCTGCTGGCAGCCGGAGGACTTGCACTGTCCCTGGGCCTTTTTCACAGCTGCCTCTGACCTCGGTCATAGAGAGAGAGCCCTCCTCCCCTGGCATGGGGCGTGTGCAGATGCCGCTGGGCTTCCTGGATAAAGTGGGGAGACCTTTCTACCAGCCGCAGGGATGTGGCAGAAGGGTTGGGTGATAGAGTGAGGGTCCAGGGGAGGACATGGCCTCACCCAGGGACCCCGAGGGTGAGGACTGTTTGGGAATCAGTTGAGGGGATACCCGAGGACAGAGGCCACTGGAGCCTCTGGGGCAGCTGAAAGGACAGAGGCGTATCCTCTCCTGTGCCTGGGCCTCTGTCCCTCCCCTCACGGTCATCCACTTAGCGGCAACACCACCTGAGTGCCTCAACTCTGAGTCTACGAGTGGCCCAGGCTGCTGTGCTCAGGCTGCTGGGCAGCTTCCTCTCCTGACCCCTAAGTGGCCTTGGCAGGCGGCACGCTTGCCCATTCTGCAGATGGGAACACTGAGGTTCAGGGGAGAGGGGGGTCTCTCCAACGCTTGCGTGTCTGAGTGAACCAGGCCCTGGGGCACCGGGCAGACTGAGCACTGTGTCCTTGCCCCGAGTGGCCAGGCTCCAGGCCTGCAAGGGACCCGGAAGAGCTGGGGCAGCAGGGGGCTTACAGAGGCCAGCCCTCTCTGCCCCTGTGCAGGGCTCATTCACAAGGCCCAAGAATGGCCAGCTCAACCCTGGAGCTCAGACCGAACCAGGAACTAGCCCAACACCTGGCTCTCAGACAAAACGGAATCTTCCATCCCAAGAAGAGGTGAACTTGCCACCTGGCCAGGCCAGGGGAAGAGGCTGGGATGGACCTCCTGCTGAGGTCTCAGCTAGCACCCACTCCTGCCCACTGTCCTGGAGCACCCCCAGGCTGTGGACTGCACTCTGGAGAGACCCCTGCCCTGCTGAGGTTCGAGTCCCACGCCCTTACACCCGCTACAAGCAGCCAGGGACCTCGAAAGTCTCGTCTCTACACAAGTGAGTCTGGGCTCTGGGCTCCCGCCTCCTGCCGAGCGGGGCCCAGTGGCCCCTAGCCTGAACACCTCTTCCCCTCCAGAGCCTGTGTTTCCCCAAACTCTGCACAGGCCACTGGCACCAGGCTGTCCACAGGGTAGGGCTCAGTGCCACCAGGGAGAAGAAAGAGCCAAGGCTTAGAGAAGACATGGTGGGAGTAAGGGAGGACACCACCTGTCCCCTTCTTAGGCCTGTGCCCCCACCATGCCCGCTGGCATCCTCACAGCCCTGGCGGTATGAGGTCTGCACACGTCGGAGACATGGCCCAGATGCCTGGGCGGTCGGCAGCCTGTCCCTCCCCCGGCCAGTCCTCCTGTGGCCGCCCCACCTGTGGGCACCCTGGGGCAGAGGGGCCCAGGTGCTGGACAGGCACTCGGGGTGGAGGGGGGCAACCTGGGGGGAGGGCCCTGCCCTGGGAAGGAGACTCAGGGATCCAAGTGGGCAGGGAGGGCAGGGGCTGGTCCCTCACTTGCCTCTGGGGTGGGGAGGGATATACTGAAGTCCTCCCCCCTATAGGGGTGGGCCTATCCTTGGCTGGAGCCCGGGCTGGGGGTCTCAAGGCTGAGTGTGTGCCTCTGTGGGAGGGGCCACACACACCACATCGTGTTTCAGTGCCTTGATTCCAGGCACCCCACCCCCCCAGGGGCTCTCCAACACAGATGTGGGGGCCGAGGCAGGCGGAAGATGAGTGGCACAGAGGAGAAGGCAGTCGAGCCTGGCCCGCAGCTCTGGGGACGCGTCAGAGGGCCCCGCTGCCATGGGCCAGGCTGAGTCCGGTCTGCCTGCGTCCAGGGAAACAGGCTAGAAATTAAAAACGCATTCTCCACACAGGGCCTGGGGTTCAGGGCGTGTGGCATGTGCCCATACACCCAGCAGCACACCCTCCCCGGCTGTACCCATGTGGCCTGCACCCCAAGACTGTCTGGGCCTCCAAGGACCACTCGGAAAGTGGCCCAGCTCTCAGGGGGGAGGGGGGCCACGCCAGCCAGTTTCCTCCCAGGTGGGCGCTGGCTGGGGTGCAGAGACCACCTTTGTGCCGGCTCCACCCCTCCACGTGGCCCTGCGCGAACACCCCGCCCCCAACTCTTCCTGAGCTTGTCCACAGTGCCCAGGCCCTGCCAAGGGCTACCAGGGCTCCACCCAGCCACAGAGCACCCCCAGGCCCTGCCAGAGCTGGCTGGATCCCAGACACACCTCAGGCATCCCTCCTGGGTGAGGGCCAGAACCCAGCCCAGGGCGGGTCAGGGCACAGAGGGCAGAAGGCACAGGGTGCCAGCCCCATTCTCAGCAGCGGAAGGAAGAGGTCATGAGGCTCTGGGACCCACAGACCAAACTCACCACCAAGGTCCCGACACACCGACCCTCCCAGGAACTTGCAGGTGACACACCTGTGTGCCCGTGTGTGCTCAGACACACGTATGCGCGTGCACAGGCCTGCATGGTCCCACCAAGCCCCGGTGCAGGACACGTAGGCCTATACGCTCCCTCTGTAAGTGGCTTTGTGCTCCCGTGGCCCTGCCCCAAGAGCCACCCAGGCAGGGCCACCCAGTCTGCTAGTCCTCGGCCCTCACTCCAGACACAAGCAGAAGTAGACCCCGCCACGGGCAGGAAGGACTCCCCCTTGGGGCCCCAACTCCCGGAAGGAGGCCCCACTGCTTGAGCCATTGGGGTCTCTCCCCACTGCTCCCCAGGACAGAGAGGAGACCCCGGGGTCCAGGGTGACAGCAGGTCCCTGGGAGTGACTTGGGGGTGGGCAGGCAGCACTGCTGAGGTGAGGTCCTGTCCAGGGCCCTGCCGGCCCCACCCCAGCTCCCCAGCCCTGGGCACAGGCCAGTTCCTCTTCTCAAGCTGAGGCCCGGCGGAAGGAAGGAGGGGAGTTGGGAACTGGTGGAGGACACCGCACTGTGTCCAGTTCACCTCCCCGAACAAGGGACTCCTGAGCCCAGGACTGGGCGGTGCCCAGCCGCCACCATGGGCACTGCCGCCAGCAAGGGTCCCACAGAAGAATCCTCATCAAGAGCGGGCACAGAATTCCAAATCCTCAGGGAACTTGGAACTTTTGAGGCCATGGAGGCCGGATGAACCTCATGTCTCGGACCCAAGCAGCCCCTGAGCCCCTCCCTGGGGCAGACAAGCACTCCCCCTCCTCAGGCAAAACACTTGGATCCAAGATGGATCCCTTTCAAGGCCACCAGCTACTGGGACTGAGAAAGATGGGGCGCCTGTCCCTTAGAGAATGACAGCTTCAGACACCTGTGGGGCGCTGTCAGTAAGCAAGGGGGTGGAGCATTCTACACCAAAAGGATTCAGTGACCCCGTAAGGACGGGGTAGAACTGCCCCGTGAAGCGCTGTGTCCCCCACGGAGAGGCTGCTGGTTTCAAACTGCTGACCTTGTAGTCGGCAGCCCAACCAATGCTTAACCACTAGGCCACCTGGGTAAACAGGTGTTTCCTATTGCTCACCTCCATTGAAAACAACAGCGCAGACGCTTTACCCGAGGGCCCCTCACCCCCGCCTAGGGACACCCCCCCAAAGCCCTGACCGCGGAGCACAGACACACGTGGGTAACTAACAGTAGCCACAAGGCAGACACGAGGTGGGCACGAGGTCAACATGAGGCGGACACGAGGTCGACACTAGGCGGACACGAGGCAGACACGAGGTCAACGAGGTGGACACGAGGTTAACACGAGGTCAACACAAGGTGGACACGAGGCAGACACAACGTGGACATGAGCTCAGCACCCAGCGCCAGGTGATGGCTGGGTGGCCGAGGCGTGGCCCCCACCCTGGAGAGAAGGGTGGCCCTGTCTCCTCCTAGGGAGCCCCCAGCGGCCGGGGCGGAGGGAAGCGGGCCTGACCTGGACAGGCCCTGCAGGAGCCCGCCGAGGGAGCTGCACTCTGGCCAGCGCACGCGAGAAGCTGTAAGGCAGTGGGCAGGGGGCGCGCATGAGAGACTGCTGCTCCAATGCTGCCCAGGGCCTGTGAGGCGAGGAACGGCGCTGGGAAAGGACAGGGGTGCCAGCTCCTCCGTAGGGTGAGCGAGTGAGCCCAGATTGCCCTGGGGAGGGGAGGAAAGCTGATGCGTTGGACGGAGAGACGCAAGGTTGGCAGTTCGAAACCACCAGCCGCTCCTTGGGAGAAAGAGGGGGGCTGCTGCTCCCACAAGAATTACAGTCTCAGAAACCCACAGGGGCAGTTCTACCCCATGGATCGGGCTGCTGTGGGTTGGCACCACCTGATGGCACCTGACACAACAGAGCCTGTCCCCTGGGGTCCCCGAGCGCTGGCACCTACTCCCTGGCAGTGACCTGAGTGTTCACCCTGGGTGAGTTAGAGCAGGAGTGGCAAGACGCCAGCCCCCCGGGTGTTTGAGACAGGAAACACTGCTGCCCCCAAGAGGCCCTCCTGGCCTCTGCCCTCCTGCCGCGGCCACACCAGCCCTTAGCTGTCTGCCCCCACCACGTGGCAGGGCCAGTGGGCCAGGGTTTAGAGACACGCAGATGGGCAGCAGGGCTGTGCTGGGACCTGTGTGGGGACACCCCCATATGAACCTCAGATGCTTCCCAGCCAAGCACCAACCCCCCAGGGGCATGAGTCCTGACCACAGCCTGGCAGGACCAGCCCAACTGGAAAATCAGGACCCGAACCAGGTCCATGACCACCTGCCCCCCACTCTGCCTGGGGGCCCATGACTCCTCCCCAGGGAAGTGAGGTGTTCCTGAGAGCCCACCCTCCACCCCGCCACCCCCCGGAGGGAGACAGGTGTGTAGGCCCTCTCCCGTCCCTCACAGAACCGGCCAGCCCCCTCCTTGAGTCTGTCCAGTCCACAATTGCCTTGGGTCAAGGAAAGGGCTCCAAGACCGACAGAGGGCTGCAAGACCCAGAGGGTCCTTCTCACCAGTATGGGGGCTGGTGGGGGGTGTTGGGATGGGTATGTGGGAGGAGCTTAGGTATAGCTGGTGGGTGCAAGACTTCTCTCTCAAAGAAGTAAATAGCCCCAGGATTCCTGCAGGGGCCAAAACTCCCAGAGACTGGCAGCCCTGGTCCAGCAGGGGCGGGATGGAGATGGTGGCTGGGGGCCATGATCAGCTCTCAAGGGGCCTAGTACACCGCTCCATCCACGCTGCCACGGGGACAAATGCTCTAGCTTGGCCTCCCGGATGGAGCCACTGAAGTGGGATGCCCTCAAAGCAGTGCCCTGCAAGCCTGACTGTCCCCGCGTCCCAGCTCTAGCTCCTAGCTGGGGACGCCGGGAGGCCAGCCCGCGCCTCCCCCTCAGAACCTGCTTGCTAATCTGTGCAGTGGTCACCAGTGCGCCCACCTCCCAAAGCCAAAGTGGTCACCACACATGCTGGTCTGAGAGGTCTCCTGGGGGGGCGGTCTTCCCCAGAGAGCCATGGGGGCAGAACACCACACATAGGTGGGGGGTGGTC
>NW_022103901.1:1480603-1482548 GCF_000313985.2 Echinops telfairi
GCCAGTGAAGCCCCCAGACCCAGATGGTGGCATGCAGAGACAGGCCCCAAAGAGGCCTCTGGGGCCCCAGGACACGCAGCCCTGCCTTCCCACAGCACCCCGCTGCTGCCTCTACTCCGAGCAGAGGGCCCCGGACATGCAGGGGAGCGGGGCGTCACACAGGCTGCCTTCCCATGGCCCCGCGCTGCAGCTGCTGCTGCAAGCGAGCAGAGCGGAGGCGGCTGGCCTGGAGACGCAGGTTTCCACGCTGTGAATTATTCAGCGGCTAAAGCGGGAGCCGGGGGAGGCACAGCCGCCCACGGCAGGCTCAGTGCTTGGGGGACAGCAGGGCTCCCTCAAACAAGGCCCCCATCCATCACACCCCCGCCACTGTCCTGGAATTCCAGACTTGATAAGCAGGCACCCCAGAAAGCCAAGGGGAGACCAGCAAACACCCTGGGGTTCACACACAGGCAGGCCCAAGCGCTCAGGGCAGAGATTGGGCAGGAGGGGAGATGGACCCCTCCTTGCCCCCAGGATGACCCCACTTGGAAGTTTGTGGGGTGCTTGGTGGAGGTGGATGCCCCCCACCAAGCAGTCCAAGGATGGAGCTGGACCGTGGGAATGCCTCCCTCCCTCCACCTGGGTTCTGGGCATGCCTGGGCTGGCACTGAGGTGCTCAGAAACAGGGGGCCTGAGCAGCAGGTTAGCACCCCCACATAGCCCCGGGTCCTCCATCCTGTACTTCGGGGCTCCACTAGGCGGGGCAGGCCACAAGACCAGTGTCCACAGACTCCCTGCAGCATAAGTCCAGCCCCATCCCACCCTGGGGACTCTGAAGAGAGGGGGGCGGCTCCAGTCACTGGCACCCCAGGCCATAGGACTTCTTTCTAGAGTTGGATGCCCAGGCAGGAAGGACAGAACTACCATGGGCTCCCTGCCCGGATGCCAGACGGCGGGCCAGCCCCAGGGGTGGCTCTGGCTTGGCATGCAGCCAGGCCCTGGAGGTGGACAAGGAGAGCCGGACCACAGGCCTCTGAGGGCTGCCCTGCCAGCTCGGACCCCACCAGTCTGGCCCAAGGCTCACCTCAGTCCAGGCCTTCCTGCCCCCCACCCGCCACCCACCCCCACCCCCGACATGGGCAGCCTAGTCTCTGCTCTGACCCACCTGGTTCACGTACCAATCCCACAGAGCAGCGGGTCACTGGCGGTCTGGAGGGCTGGCATGGGCACAGACCACTCACCCACCAGCACAGTGGGAGGATTCCCTGGCTAGGGGGGCTCTTGGCTAGCAGCTCTGTGCTGAGACCCCTGGCTCCTGGGAAGGACAGAGGGGGCCAGATGGAACTGACAGCTAGCTTGCAGGGAGGGGATGTGAGGGGTGTCCAAGGGGGAGAGGGGCTCAGGGCCCAGAGAGGGATGGATCCTGGAGGGGTTGTGGCAGTGGGGGGCTTCAGACCATTGAGAAGAGGGCTGTAATTTCTGAGGAGGGCCGTGATCCTTGGGGAGGGGGCCAGCCTGCGGGGAGGATGATCCTCAGAGGAGGGGAATCCTAGCCCAGGGTCCTGGGACCCTTGGAAAGGGGGTGCAGTGCCACTGGGGAAGGGAGTTACACAGTGATCTTGGGGGAGGACACGTAGAGGGGGTGAAGTGGCAGTGGAGGAGGGGTTATAGTGACACCGGGGCAGGGGGTGTTGTGACCCTGGCGTGCAGGACTAGGACCCAGGGGCCAGGCCGCCTCACCTGCTGGTAGTCGCTGTCCTCGGGCCGGAACCGGCTGCTGGTGACCTCCCACTGCAGGTTCAAGTGGGGGAGCCGGTGCAGGAGGCTCACCCACCAGGGCGCCGCGTAGCTGACCCCGGCCATGGCGGCCGGCTTGGCGCTCGGCGCTCGCGGGGCTCAGGGGCCCGCGGACCCCGGCCCGGCCGCCCGCATCGCCCGCCCGCTCCTGAGCCCGGCCCGGCCC
>NW_022103901.1:1483394-1491209 GCF_000313985.2 Echinops telfairi
GCTTGGGGCCTCCATTGCTCATTGTAAAAGGGGCCACATAGGACAAAGGGGGCGTAGAGTGCTCAGAAAGCCCCCCACCGCAGGCTGTCAGCATCGGCGTGGAGACAGGTCCAGAGCAAAGATCAACCGGGGCCCAACCTTTAGGAATGTGTCACCTTATCCAAAGGCAGGACCAGAGGCTGCCCAAAGAGCAAGCAGCTGTCTGGGAAGACCCTTGACCAGAAGGCGAGATGTCCAGACTGGATCTCACATACTTGGGGCGTGGTGCTATCAGGAGAGACCACTCCCTGGAGAAGGGCTGCGTGCTCCATGAAGTGGAGGGTCAGTGGTACGGCGGAAGACCCTCTAGGAGGTGTCCTGACCCAGTGACTGTCACCAGGAGCCCAAACAGGAACAACTGCGAGGATGGGCAGGCCAGGTCGTGTTCCCTTCTGTCGCTGCTGGGACCCACTGCAGGCACCTACCAGCAAGGCAAGGGGTCTCTAGCCCAAGTTGTTTTACTGAAGATGTTAGAAGAATCCCCCTTACAAATGCAGACGCATTCTCTGAATGCGGTCTCCAGGGAGGTTTGTAACCGGCCACATTGCTCAAAAGCAGACAGGTAGGGTGCGGATGTCACCTGCAAGGGCCGGATACTGCTGAGAGCCTTCTCTTAGTTACCTGTTAGTGATGAAAAGCTAGGCCCTGCCATCCGGTCACTCAACAGAGACATCCTGAGACTGGCCCAGGACTTAAGGAACCTTCTTGTGTTGTTTGCTTGCTCACCATCAACAGTTGTTTCGCCCCCACCCCCACCCCGTGGCTCCCCTGAAACCTGAGTTAATGGAAGACGTCTGTCTGCACGTGACTCCCCAGAGCGTGCATTCCCAAGCCGAAGGCACGTGTTCTCTGACTTCTGATGTCCAACAGGACACCACGCGGACAGTCTGCGTGGCCCCGCCGTGGTCTCCAAGCCGGTGCACCTTCTCCACTCACACTGCTCTGTCTGCCTCCGGCGACCTGGTGTGGGGAAACCGGCTGCGCTGCTTCCAGGTAAAATACCTGCATTTGGAGCAGCAAGTCACCCCCCCTCCCCTCTGCTGCCTGCCAGTGGACATATACCAGCAGGGTCACCTCCCCCATCAGCAGCTACCTCAGCTCTGCAGTGAGGTGTCAGCTCAGCCTGTCCCCTCCTTGAGTGGACTCTGACCAAGGAGGTGGGGGAGTGCCCACAGACATAACCATTGTGTCGTCCTTGTCAGTGAGAGCTCTCCGGAGGGGAATAGTTCCGGTCTTTGCTATTAGCCGGGGGTCAAAGGGCCACAATCAGTCCCACAAGCTCTCTCCTGTCTCTGGGAACCTGAAAGGTCTCACAGGGAAGTCAGCCCGGATGTCGTGTGCGGTGGATGGCTCAGGCCAGGCCGTCTGTTCCGCGTGTCACTGGGTCTTGTCCATGGTCGCCATGAAATGGGAAGGGGCTACGAGTTGATTCGGGTTTGCGGGAATCCTGGCAGCGAAGTTGGTTACTTGTTGAGCTGCTGACCCCAAGGACAGCAGTTCAAATCCACCAGCCCCTCTTTGGGAGGGAAGACGAGGCTGTCTGTTCCAGTAAAGAGTTACAGCCTGGGAAACCCTATGTTGGGACTCAGAAGGGATGAAAGCGACAAGAGACAAATCTGTCTCCAAAGAGATGCAGGCTTGGCACGGGGTAGGGACAGAGGTGTTCAGACCCAAACCCAAGCCCAGTGCCATCGCACGATGGACCCTGACTCACAGCCACCCTGCGGGGCAGAGGCTGTCCTGTGCTTTTTCTCCCTTGACTCCATTGTGCAGAAGCCGTGGGGACGCAGCTGCTCCGTGGGGGAGAGAGAGGCAGCTTTCTACTCCCGGCAGGAGTAGAAACCCACAAGCCCGAGCAAGCAGGCTCCGAGTCAGCATGCGCTCCAGAGCAGTGGGTTGTTCATGCAGAGGACCGAGCGACAGATCAGAGCGGATCAGTTTCCCATCTGTTTCCTCTTTCCTCCCCATACCCCGCCCCCCTCACAGCTTCATGTCCCACTTCCTCCCTGTGCGCCCTTCTCTCTCGGTGCCTGACCCTCTGAACTTTGCCCTTGGGTGACAATTGGGTCTGAAAGGTTAAGGAATCCAAGCTGCCCTGTCTCCCCAATGTCATTGTGTGTCCCCTGGCCTGTTGGCTGAACATGGAGTGGGGAGGGGGGAGTGACGGAGGGCCGCCCGTCCACCATCTCTGTGGAAGCTCAGGAGTGGCTGGTGGGTTTGAACCGCCCACCCTTTAGTCAGCAGCCCAGTGCTTAACCCCTGCACTGCCAGGACTCTTCGGGTGGTGGTGGAGTAGAGGGGACAGTTCAGGGGGCAGGTTCTATGAGCTGAACTCTGGGATGGACACTGGGGCTGTGGGCTGGAGGCTGGGGCCGGCCCACTTCCTGGACTCAGTCCAAGAAGAGGCCTTTTCTGGCCTTCAGCAGCAGCCTGCAGCCGGGGGAGGGGCTTGGGCCTCGGGGCCCACACAGGCCCTTATCCTACTGATTGTGCCTCTTCTGGTGCCAGAAAAACCAGAAGGGATGTCAACCTCCTGACTCAGCACCCCCCCCCCAAACTTCCTGAGTGCTCCCGTGGGTGGGGCATCACTCACAAGCAACCCCAGCTCGGGGGCCTCTGTCCCCTCCCCTCATGGGGGCTGGCGGCTTCCTCAGACTGTTACTGCTATGTGGGAGGGGGGGGGTGCCCGGGGCGGCAGGGCCCCTTCTAGGCCTGGGAAGAAGCTGCCCCCACCCCATCACAGGGCCCCTGCCTGCCTGCAGATTCCTAAGCAGAGGGTGGGGATAGGGGTAAGCCCCAGCCAGGGGAGGGGCACTGGGGCTTGCAGCGAGGCCTCTCCTCCCAACTCAGTGCTAGAAAGCCCAGGGAAGGTTCTGGAAGCCTCTCAAAACAAAACAGACCCTCACCCCATGGAGTAGACTCACAGTGACCCTGCAGGATCGGGCAGAACTGGCCCTGTGGGGTTCTGAGGCTCTGACATTAGGGGAGCAGACAGCCTCGTCTTTCTCCTGCGGAGTGACTGGTGGGTTTGAACTGCTGACCCTGTAGTGAGCAGCTCCACATGACACCCCCATACCTCCAGGCGACTGCCCCCTCCCCTGCCCTACACATAGCAGAGACGAGGCCGTCTGCCCTGCGTAAGGGGACCTGGTGGGACAGTGGTTACGAGCTGGCTGCCAACTGCAAGGCCAGCGGTTCAAATCCACCAGCTGCTCTGAAGGAAAGATAAGGCTTTCCATTCCCGTAAGGAGTGGTGGTCTCAGAAACGCACAGGGCAGTTCTACCCTGTCCTATAGGGTCCCCGTGGGTCAGAATCAATGGCAGTAAGTTTTTCTGGGTAGTTTGGGCTCGGGTAGATCCAGGTCCCTCCCAGGGCTCAGGGTCACTTGGGGCATGCGCTTGGGGACAGGATTTGCACCAAGGCAGACCTTTGCCCGAGGTGGCCAGGTGCACCCTGCAGCCCTGCACAGCTCCCAGGGCCTTGGGACCAAGTCCAAAGTCCCAAGAGGCGGGGCAGGCCTGGCCCCTTGCCCCCATTGAACTCTGGAAACCAGGGGGGACTGGCTGTATGTGACTGGGGGCTCTATGCCAGGGCCCCACAGGTGTCCCCTGCATGAGGATGTCCAGCTGCTGGTCCACGACCACCAGAGAGGACACGGCACCCTCAATTACAGATGAGGGGGCTCAGGCTGAGCCTGGGGTGGGAGTGGGGGGCACTGGGGCCAAACAGTCTGCAGCATGAGGGGCCAGGGGTGCAGAGGTCCCCAAGGTTCGCCTCAAAGCCGGCTCAGGGCTGGGGCCACTTCTGCAGGGTGCAGACTCACCCCTCTGCCCACAACTGAGGGCCCCTGGAGCCAAGAGGGGGGCTCTAACTGGGCTCAGAACTAAGCTGCCGGCTTCATTCTCTCTCCCAGGGGTTCCCAGGGGCTGGGCTGGGTCAGCAGCCCATGTCCTAGCTGCCTGAACCCCTCCTTCCTAAAATGCAAATTGATCCCCCTCTCCTGCCAAAGATGTCCGTTCCCACGGCTCAGCTTGCTGGCTGTCCTCTCGGTGAAGGCCAAGGCTCCCCGCGCCCCCCCCCCCAGGCCCAAGCCCTTCTCCTCTGGGGCTCCTATGCTGCTGGCCTCTCAGAGAGTGAGTGGGACTCTCCCTCTCAGCTGGAGGGTGGGGGTGGGGGGATCCTGGCAGGCTCAGCCCAGCAGGACACACACATACACTTGGGAAGGGAGCGGGCCAGCATGTCACCCGGGCCAGGGCACCCACAGTGGCACAATGCGAGGAGGGGGTTGGGGGGTGCCACCAGGGGGAGGCTGGCTGGCCAGTAGGAACCACACCAAGGGGGTGCTGGAGGGGGGCCTGGGAGTTGGGGAGCACAGGCTCAGGGCTGGAGAGGCCTGTGAGGAAGAGGCTGGGCATCAGGCAGATCCCTGGTCAATCTGGTGTGCAGGGATAAGTGCCCAGCTACACATACCCCAGCCCCCCAGGGCATCTTGACTCAGTGACCCCGAGTGATGGAGCAGAGGTGCCCGAGGGCTTTTTCCAAGGCTATGGGTCTGGTGGAAGCAGACTGCAGTGTCCTTCCTGGTGACTGCAGGGTGGAAACGTGCAGGCACGTGCACACGTGGACACACACACACAGCCCGAAGACTGGTCTGGCAGTGTGGGGAGGGCATTTTCCAGGTGAGCTGGAGTCAAGAAGGGAATGGCACGTGGTGGTTTAGAGGGTTTAGGGCAAGCTGCAGGGCCGCCAGGAGAGGCGCGCACACTAGTTGGGACAGAAGCAGCCAGCACCTGTCCAAGCAAACTGATGAACCAGACTGCTGACCCACTGGGGCTTGACAAGGCTCCTCACAACTGAGGCGCTCCAGCTTCAAGCTGGGGAGGCGGCGGCGGTGTCCTGTGTGAGGCGTGATGTGGTATATGGTACGGGCTATGGTGCATGGGGCAGTGACATCTCCTGTCAACTTGAGCGACAGGGTGGACTCTAGCCTGTCAATCGGGTCTCAGCTTGACGACCTCATTTGGAGGCAAGATGGAAATAAATAGTTCACTGGGGGCCAGACCCAGTCTCTCTGCCTCCCCTTTCCTGCTGCTGAGCCACCTGGAGACCCACGCCAGCGCTGAGATGCTTCCACTGCCACTGGATCCACAAGGCTTCCCACCCACTGGCCTGTGATCTTCTATGTCTGAAGAGGGGTTGATAGATTATCGGACTTATGGACTCCTGGGGTCCAGGGCCTCGCCCGCATCCTGCTATCCACACCCCATCCTCCAGGGGGAGGGGAGGCCTAGCTCTGTGTGTTCGTGCAGGGATTTTATCAGCACCCTATTCCCGTTCTCCCCTGCTGGGCTGCAGGCCTGTGGGGTGGGTTAGGGACTCCACTCTGCTAACCCACCCATGCTGGCTATGGCCCTGGGGTCCACTGCAGCCTACTTTCTGCCTTTAGGCCCAGGGGTATCTCAATGAGCCCACAGGCAGCACTGCAGACAAACCCCCACAACCAGTGGGCACCTTTCTGACCACTGCCTTGTCCTGTCCCTGCACCAGCCCACCCACGGGCCACTGGCCACAGCAGTCCTGCCATCATGTTCTCAGACGTGGAGGCGTTGCTGCGAAAACCGGGGGCCGCCAGGGCCACCAAGTGTGGGAGGGCCATGCCTACTTCCCCAGGAGGGCACCTTTCTCCTCCCACTCCTCGCCCTACCTGCAATTATGCAGAGCTCCTGGTAGGGCGGGGCCTGGGGCCAACCCCCTCACTCTAGTCCATGTGCCCACTGGGCCAGGCCCTGGGAACTGGGAGCCCAGCAAGGTCACAGGGTGAGGTGGCCTCTAGGCCTCCTGTGGGCCTCTGATGGAGGTGATCTGGGCTTTGTCTCTGAGACCAAGGCCAAGGCTGCCCACGCCTTCCCCTCCTCAGGACTACTGGGCAGGGCCCGCAGGACACAGTGTGCAGGAGCTGGGCCCTGCCTGCCCTTCGGGAGGTCAGAATGGGCCCCAATGGGGATCAGTGGCAGCAGAAATGGATGATAAATCTGTGTGTTTGTGGGGGGGGTGAGGGATGGTGGTCAAGAATGGTGCATGTGAGGGGTGTCAGGGCTGAGATGAGGCCCATGACAGGGTGTCCTGCAGAGCATGGCACTCTCCTGTCACCCAGTGCCCCGTGAGCACTCTCCTGGAACAGACCCCGTGTCCCTGACAGTGAGTCTCCCTCAGGCATGGGGGCAGCCCGGATGCCTGGGCCCCAATGGGCAGACAGAACAGGTCCAGGCTCTGGCTCTGAGTGGGTGGGCTGCACTCGTTCCTCTGGGCCTGGTGGATCCGCAGGGAAAAGAGAGTTGATTTTGCAGCCCATGAAACCAGCTGAGGCAGCAGGCCCCCACTGGAGCTCTCGCAGAGCACAGGGGCCATGGCGAGGGTCCAGGGGAGGGCCTGCCCTGGGCTGTCACACGGGTGACTGCTGCCAGAAACCCATTTACAGAAAGCCCAGAGGGCCAGCGAGGCCTCGACTCAGGGTGCCCGGCAGGTGGGTGATCTCTGGTCTCCTTAGCTGCCCCACACACCCTGCAGGTGGACAAGGGTGGCTGCATCTGGGTGAACAAGTGGGGCATCCCAGAGCACAACCCATCTGTGTTGGAGGACGGGCAGCCAGGGCACTGCCCAGACAGGACAGCAGTGGGGCCTTCCTCATGACCCTGTACATGTCATCAGAAGGGAACAGTCCCTGGAGGACAGCAGCATGTCTGCAAAGCAGGGTGTCAACAAAATCGGGCAGACCCTCAAGCAGCTGGACTATGGGGGCCCTGACCATGGGTTCACATGTAACAATTGTAGGGACAGCGCAGGACTGGCCGGATGTGCTGGAACTGGCCTGATGGCACCTGACAGACAGGCCACCCTACCCCCACTCAGGTCCACTATCAGGAGAACGCAGCCGATGAGGGCTGGGCGCCTTGTTGGGAGAAGCCTGCTCGGTCAGATAGAGCTGGGTAGCACCCAGTCCCCCAGCCTGGTAGAGGAGGGGTCTCCAATCCCGGAATCCAGCCCTGAGCGTGCTCTGGGAGACTCTCTCCAGACCTGGGGCTCTGGGTTACTTGAGGTGGCCCACCTGCTGGGCCAGAACCAGAGGGGCTCCGCAGAACAGCAGGCCTGGCCCCCGGGAGCCCCATGGCCCCTCGAGGACGCTATGGGCAGCTTGCCCCCATGAGACTACTGGGCTATGGGGAGCATCTCTGGCTCCTGCCAGGTCCTCCTGAGCACCCCAAGAAGGGTGGTGTGGGATGTAAGCACCCCTGCCTGGGGAGGCCTGTGTCTCAGCTGGGCTCCACGCCCCCCCACACACACTGTGGGGCATCACACTCACACAGAAGGCCCATGAGCACAAGGAGGTCAGAGCGGGGCCAGGCAGGGTGCTTGTGGGCACTGTTCTTTATTAACAAGATAAATTATTTCTCCAACTTCAGGGGTCCCGTCGCCTCTGCAGGGCCCATCCCTGGTGCCCGCCGGGGGGCGGGTGAGGGTGGAGGGGGCGGGCCCGGGCCTAGGACGAGCAGCTCTTCTTCCCAGGCAGCGAAGGGGAGATGACATCATCGTCAGAGTCCTCCGAGTACACTTTGTCCACCAGGGGCAGGGCCCCCGCAGGTGGGGGTCCGCAGAGCATGGGACCTGTGGGAAAAACAGGGTCAGGGGGCACTATCTAGAACATTTGCTCCTGGGGGCTTGGGGCAGCCCCCTCCTCATCCGTCCATCTCCAGGGTCAGTTTGGACATTGCGGGCCC
>NW_022103901.1:1492670-1498450 GCF_000313985.2 Echinops telfairi
TACTTCATCACTGTAACTTTGCTACTGTTATGAATCGAGCGACCCCTGTAAAAGGGTCATTTGACCCCCAAAGGGGTGGTGACTCCCAGGTTGAGCATTGCTGCTCTACTTTGCTGATGTGTTACTGACCCTGAGCTGTGCCTGCTGCTGTGACCCCCAGCAGACACCCCATGAAAGCACCCTGGGGCCACGGCACGGTGTCACCTTAGCCAGCCAGGAAGCCAAGGAGCCGCCAGGAGGGGCCGCAGGTGTCATGGGGGACAGGATGGCAAGTGAGGTGACCCTGAGCCTTGTGGTGGTCTTGATGCCTCCCAGCACAGAAGCCTCTGCCGGCCCCACAGAGTTAAAAGACAGGCCTCTGGGACAGGATGTAGTGTTTGCTCTGACGGAGTAGAAAAAGCCCAATGACTCGGGGCCTGCTCTTGGGGGCAAGCCAGGACACCCCACTTACCTACATCTACGTCGGGCTCGTCTGGGGTCAGGACCTCCTCCTCAGCCGCTGACTCCTCCTCGGTCTCCCCGCTGCTGGCTGCGCTGTCGTCCTGGGCTGCAGGGACGACCGGGCAGTCAGCACTGACCAAGCAGGACATCCCTCTCGCCTGATGCCATTTCAGCCCTGACCAGCGGCCTCCTCCCGGGGTCCCTTTGTGTTCAGTGTGACTCCACACCCTCGTCTGCCCTGCGTCCCTCATCCCTCTCTGACCTAGCACAATGTCCGGCCCTCATGGCCTGAGCTCTTCCCAGTCTGGGGTGACCCCACACCCCACACTGGGTGGCTGCTCTGGTCCTTGTCAGAGTCTGCGCCGTGCAGGCAGGCCCCTAGTGACAGGACACGTAGGGAGGGACATGGACGCAGACGAGGACACCCACAGCAGACCTCGGGTTTGGAGTCCATGTGGCTTTCAGGGTGTCAGGCCCAGGGCCAGAGCCCCAATCCCCCAGACACCCCTCTGCCCACTCCCAGAATGCCACAGGGTGGTTGGTTTGGGGACCCTTATGGAGTAGCCGAGGTTTCCTTTGAAAAAAGTCCCATCCTCAGGGAAGCCGCCCCCTCTGCTGCTGACCGCTCAGTCCTCCCCTGCCCATGGACAGCTCTTCTCGGGGAGCTGCAGGGGGCGGCTCACCCGTGTCCGTTACACAGCCCAGGTCCCACTCAGGAGGAGACGCTGTGGCGTTGCCTGGGGGGGCCAGAGAGCAGGCATCCTTGCTGGCTGAGGGGGCCCATGTCCTTGATGTGGAAGCGGTGGTGGCCACACCAATCCCAGGAGCCCTGGGAAAGAAGTGATGCTGTGGCTGGCTGATCAGGCTTCCCCACGCAGTGCGCCCCTCATGGCGTGGGGACTCCGAGCCCTCCTGGGTGGCCACACTCCAGGTCACGTCCATGTACCAAGAAGAGAGAAGCCCACAGACGGAAACACAGACAGAGTGGTCAACCACCCAACTGGGGGAGCAAGCCCTCCTCAAGAGCCTGGACTTGTCAGCTTCCACACAGTGAGAGAATACTGCTCCTAACAGCCCAAAGACAGGCACCCCGAAAAGGGGCCCACGGCCGCCACCTAAGGCCCAGCTGACGTCACAGGGAAAATGCGCCCACACAGCAGCAGTGGGGACACGCAGGGTCCAGAGCCCCACATCCAAGGGTGCAAACCCAGAGATGCTGCTTGTCTGGGCCCCCCAGACTTACCCTGCCCTGATCCTCGCCAGATGCGCACGGAAGACAGACTGGACCAACACCACGGCCTTCTCCAGCTCCAGGCCAGCGGAGCTCTCACTGTGGGGTGTTTTGGGGTGCTACAAGGATAATGGGAGTGGGAGGAAGACCTTGCTCAGCCCCAGCCTCTCATGTCAGTCAGAGCCTCTGCAGGGGGTTCAGCTCAGAGTTCCTGGATGTGTGGTTCCCGCAGAGATTGCAGGAAGCATGGAGGGCTTGCATTCGGTTACAAAACTAAAGGTGGGCGGTTCAAACTCGCCCAGAGGAAGGTGGGCACCTACACCGCTGGGCAGTCATGAGTCTGGCCCTGGAAGAATCAGGGTTGGTTTGAACAGTGCATCCTACGGGCAACGTGGATGTGCGACCGGCAACTGACATAGTCCAGTGGAGGCCCCCTACCCCACCCCAGGCAAACCCCAGTGCCCTTAGAAGTGGGAGCCGTTCACCTTCCGTGGGGGGCTTGGTGTGCGGGGGGCGGAGGAGCAGTGGGCTGTCCGGGCCAGGAGCTGCGACCTCACGAGGTGGCCCCGGAGGGCTGCCTGCAGCACGGTGGCGGCCTGGTGGTGGGGGAAGGCAGTGCGGTGAATTCCCTGCCACAGGCCTGGCGGAAACCACTCCCCCAGCTGCCACCAGCCACAGGACAGGAAGGGGGCGGGCGGCCCCCACGGAGGGGTGGGAGGGGAGTAGAGCGAGGAAAGCTGCGACTTGAACTGGGCGCTGCTGGGCGAGCCATCGCTACAGGCGCATCCCGGGGCGAGTGATCAGTGAAGCCCCCGAGCCACCTTCCCAAGGGATGCAGAGGAGCTCCCAAAAAGCCCCACCACCCTCCTGACGGGCCTGCTCTCTCCCCCCAGCCAGCTTCACAGTGCCACTGCTCCAAAACCAGGTCACACACACTACCTTCAGTCAGCTGGCCTGACTCACAGCGCCCCCTGTGAGTCCGCTCCCCATGGAGCCAGTGTGACTCATGGCGGCCCCTGTGGGTCCGCTCCCCATGGGGCCAGTGTGACACACGGCACCCCCTGTGGGTCCGCTCCCCAGGGAGTCAGTACTGACTCATGGCGCCCCCTGTGGGTTTCCGAGACGGTAACTCTTTACTAGAGTATAAAACTTTCTTCTGAGATGCTGGTGGTTTAGAACTACTGACCATGCAGATCGCAGCCCAAGTGTAATCACGGCACCACCAGGCTGACATGAGCCACCTCTCACCTTGGTTAAAAACACACAGGGTGACTGTGCACTGGCGGCCCTCACGGGGAGCGCCATTAGACGTCTAGCTGTGTTGGGGACAAATGCATTGAGGCGGCCTGGGAGGTGGGTAATGTGACCCAGGGGTAAGAGTCAGTGGCACAGAGGGAGGTGCAAGACGTGTTGTCAGGGGCACCAGCGCCCATGGGGACACTGACGGCTGCCTAGCCCAGGGGGCCTGGGCCCTGGTGGGGCAATGGACAAAGGGCTGGAGGGTGCTGCTGGGTGCCATCAGGCGCCCCCACTGATGGCGGGGTTGATAGCCCCACGGGGGTCTCCGATTAAGGCACTGACCGCCAGGTCTTTCTTTAGTGGAGCAGCTAGGTGGGCAGGCTTGAACCCTAACCTTTCTGTGGGCTGCTGACTGCTGAACTATGGTGTCACCAGACAGCAGCAACTGACAAGAGGCTGCCCGTGAGAGGGAGGGGCCCTGGGCAGTGTTTCTGGAGGGCTGGCATGGGCCAGGCTAGCATTCCCTGCACATAAACTTACACACAGGAAAACCAACCGAGGCAGCGCGGAGGCTGAGGGATCAGCCCTGTGGGGGGGCAGGTCCGTCCCTGGGGGGGGGCTAGCCCATGAGATGGGTCCATCCCTACAGGGGTGGGGCTGGGCTATGCTGAGGGCCCATCCTGCGGGAAGCGGGGCCATGTCTGCAGGGGCGGGGTCATTCAAGTAGAGGTTCAGGCAGGTCTGGGAGAGAGAGAGGGAGAAGGAGAGGAAGCGGCTGCTTCTGCCGCTCTGTTCACTGTGGTAAAGTACAGGCAGTGTGAAATACCCCACTTCAGCTGTTTCAGAGCCAGTGCAGGGGCTGAGGTGGGCGTAGTTGTAGCAGTGGCCCTGGGAATGGCAGGAGGTCAATGGACTTGGGTGGGGTTGGCGAGGGAACCGTTTTAAAAGGGCAGTTCTGAACCGGTCAGGTGAAGGGGGCAGCCCTGAGTGGGCAGTGAGACCTTGGAGCTGCTTCTTGTGGGGATCGTGGGGGTTATCCTCTCTGGGGGAGCTGTGTGATGGGCCTGTGCCCAGTGGCCATCTATCTGGCTATGGGCCAGGTACTGGGAGTGTGGCCTGCATCTAAGGTTCACTGTGGCAGGGGGAGGGGAGGCACCTGGGCAGGGGCCTACCCAAGGTTTAAAGCCATCAGATGGGAAGCCAGGCTCACTCTGTCCTGACTGTACACCAGCACTGCCCCTGCCCCACTTAGGGAGACTGGGAGGCCCCCACCCCTCAGGAGGGCAGTGGGGAAAAAAAAGTCAGGAGTCCTGGGACTGAAGCCCCACCCTCAGAGCCAGGATGGGGGTGGGGCAGCAGATGCTGGAGCAAATCGAAGGTGTGGGGCTTCAGCTGCTCACAGCGCGGGCCAGGCCTCAGGCAGCCGGTCCAGATCCTGTCGACTCACCAGGTCGGCTCTGCGGTGTGCTCCCACCGCCTCCTCCCCTTATACCTCATGGGCTCCTTCCTCCTCAATTTGCAGGGCCCTGGCCTTGGCATAGGAGTGGGGGGCAAGGGCAGTGCCCGTGGGGCCAGGTGCACAATGTGGGAGCCCCGTCGTGCCCCAGGTCGAGGTCGAGCCCTATCCAGTCTCCCTCTGGGAATGAACCAGAGGGAGGTTTGGAAGGGAAGCCATGTGTCTATTGTGTGTCTCAGACCCTAAGCCCCCTGAGGGACTCGGGTGGCCTCCTTCATGCCCTGGAAGGGGTGGGAGAGCCACAGCGTCTGCTTACCTCATCCAGGGCAGCCTCTCTTTTCTGGAACAGAAACAAACGGTGTGTCAGCATGAGAAGGCCGCACCACCCGGCACAGCCACCCTTCTGAGTCCACCCCCACCTGCACCACAGATGAGCAGCAGCAGCTAGCCCACTGTGGTGCCCCCCACCCCCACCCTCCCCCTGCCCTCCTGCCCCAACCTGCAACCTGCTCAGGGAAGTGGGTGCCCTGTGGGAAACCAGACCAGACACCCTGCGCTACCCATGTAGTGCAGGTCTCCTCGACTCTGACAGAGCCTTGGTGGTGCCACCAGGGACACCCGTCAGAGGGGTTTGTAGGCAGCTGGAGACGGTAATGGGAGCAGAGTGGACCTGCAGGGCTAACTGTCTCCTTCACCAGGAGACCAGAGGAACTAGATGGTGCTCGGCTTCCAGCACTGATGGTTTTCATCAAGGACTGCAGAGAGGAATCTTATCAAAAGGGGTAAATGATTCCAGACCTACTGGGGGACTTGTACACTTGGTGGCGGCGTGGAGAAGGCCTGGCAGGAGCACTGTGCTCTGACGGAAATCTGACAAGAGACCCCACTGCCCCTCCAATGAAAGTCTGACGGGAGACCCTGCTACCCACAGCCGCTCTGAAGCCCCAGTGGGAATTGGTGGGCTGGCGGGCTGAGCTGTGACAGACTCGGATGGCGGGGGATGGTCTGAGCTGTATATTTTCACCTACAATTTTATGAAATTAAAAACACCACCACCGGGGACTTTACATCAACTGGCTGGGTTACCCCACAGGCTTCCTCAGAGGGGGCCGGGAACTTGTTTCTAAAAGCAGACGCAAGCTGAGTGCCATCCGAGGCCGGGCACTCAGTCAGGCTGAGAGGATGCCCAGGTGAGCCTGTCACAGCCAGCCAGATGGGGGAGGGAGAACAGGGTGGCTGGGACCCTCGGGGAGGCAGGTCTCGAGGGGATCCGGGTACTCAAGGCCCAAGGAGGGCAGAGACACAGCATCATCATAGACAGGCCTTCTGAGCCCCAGGAGGGCAGCTTGTGCTGTGGGGAGCAACGCTACCCGGCTGACTACAAACCTCCAGAGGGGCTCAGTGCCCCATCAC
>NW_022103901.1:1499376-1503094 GCF_000313985.2 Echinops telfairi
CCAGGACCTGCCTGCAGAGCTTCCCTGCTTCTGAACTCTGTCTTCTGGACGGGGAGCGGGGGTCTCATCTGTCGAGGTCGCCCTCCCCAGGCGCTCTGACCCCACAGCACCAGGCAGCCAAGCCCCTGCCTACCCTCCTCAGGCAGTCCTCACGCCCCACTCCTGCCACCGTGTGGCCCGGCCAGCGGGTCACAAGGTAAAGGGGTACTCAGGGGTCAAGGATCGGCAGGCAGCCCCAAGAAGCTTCCCTGAGGTGTCTGTACGTTCCTAGAGGCGGGGCCTCTGAGACCTGAAGTTAGTCATCCGCTCCCAGGACTCAGGGGGCTTCTCCCCGACACATGCCTCCAGCCAGCCCCACTGGAGACCGAGGCGTGCTTCAGCGGGGAGACGACAGCGAAAGCCCCAAAGCAGACAGGCTGAAGCAGACCACCTCGGGCAGGAAAGAGGGCACATGCGGGGTAGGGGGCAAGGACGTGGGGCCACAGCCACCTACTGGCACTGTCCTGCATGTAGTCTTCTGCCCACCGACCCACCCACCCATCTGTGTTTTGTCGGGTGGTGGTATTTTTTATTACCCACATGCAACAGACCCCAGGCACCCTTCCGGCAAGCAGGGCCCCGAGGCTCTGTGCTCCCTGCAGGGCTCCCTGCACCCACGGCTCACTCAAACCAAGGTCGCCGAGTCGATGCCGACGCACAGCAACCTGCAGGCAGGGCAGAGCTGCCCCTGCGGGTGTCTGAGGCTGTAATTCTTCACAGGAGTAGAAAGCCCTGCCTTTTGTCCACAGAGCGGCTGGTGGTTTCAAACTGTGGACACGATCCCCTGCACACAGCTCCCCTCGAGGCAGAAAGACTCCCTTGACCACCTCTGCAGCTGACACGGAGGGGTGTTTTTTGGAGGGACACAGGCTCGAGGCTGTCACTCGTCTCCCCTAGAGACCAGAGACCCTGGAGAGGGGAGCACCAGACCCAGGGCGGCATTGATGCCAAGCCGGCTCCAGTACCCAGCCACCTGGGAAATCCACTCCCTGGAGAACTGGGGCAGGGGAGGGGCTTTTGGGGGTATGCTGCTGAGTCCACAGACAAAGGGCCACCCAGTCACCCTCAGTCCGAGGACTCTGTCTGGCTGCCTTTAGGCTGTGGTCATGGGTGGAGCCAAGAGAGAGAGATAGTAACACTGGTGGATACTGGTTATATGCTGAACTGCTGACCACAAGGGCAGTGGTTCGAAGCCACCACCTGCTCCTCAGGTGGAGGACAGGCTGGGTGCTCCTATGCAGCCCCCGTGTGTCTCCCGGAGGGGCCATGAGTCGGAATCAAGGGGAGCACACAGCCTCTTGAACTGAGAGAGTATGCATCTGTTGCTCAAGCGTTCTTGGGGAACGAGAGCCCTCTGCCCAGGGCAGCACCGGCCTCCTCCATCCTGTGTCTGTCTGAACCCAGCTCTAGGACCTATGGCTGAGCAGGAAGTCCTAGAAGTCCTTGCACTGCCAGTCCAGGGACACCCCCATCCCCCACTGTCAGAGATGTGCAGGGGGGAGGCAGAGCTAGAGTGTTGGTGCAGAGGAGGAAGCGGACCATTGCACCATGAGCCCGGCCACGCCCCTAATCCCCCCAGCCCTCAGTGCCTCCTCAGCCGAGAGCAGAGCCCCTGGTCACCCCTAATGCCCCCCCAGCCCTCAGTGCCTCCCCCCACCCCCGCCGAGAGCAGAGCTTCTGGCTGGCCGGCTGGCAGTCACCTTGTGCCCAGCTTCCCCAGGCTTGTCTTCCGCTCCCGCCTCAGCTTCCTCCTGCTCCCGGGGCTTCCCAGTCAGCATCTGGACTTGCTCTCTGGAGGGGGAGGGAAAAGACAGGCCTGCCTTGTCATCTCAGCACAGGACCTGCCGTCCCAGGGACCCTGACAGGCCTGGCACCTGGGCACCGGTGGGGGCCCTCAGTGGACCAAAGGACAGAGCCTCAGGGGCAAGGGCAGGGGAGCCTGCTGAACAGCTTCAATGCACAGCGAGGCGGGTTACCCCTGAAATGCATCTACAAAGTCTGCACCCCCACCCCCACCCCCCGCCAGGGCAGCCCAGTGCAGGTCCCCTGTGCCTCCCGGAATGACGGACAGATGGATGGACAGGTGGGCAGACACCGTGGGCTTGAGCGTGGGGGCTGACGGGAAGCTCAGCATCCCGCCTCACTCTAGAGGGCCACAAGCTCAGTGGGGTGAGGTGGCGTCTGCAGCTGTGGTACGTCCACCCTAGGGGAAGGCCGCCACCCGCAGGCAGCGTCCAGTCATGTTGCACCCCGCCCGAACTTTGAAACATTCTCCGCAACCCTGAAGGGAGACCCTGCACTAGTTCCCCACCCTTGTCAGCCATTCCTGTGAGTAGGAGCAGCCCCTGGGGCCCTGGGCAGCTGCTTCTCGAGGCTGAGAGGCTGAGCGCTAGTCGCCGCGTGGACGGCCTGACAGGGCCAGCAGCAGGCAACAGTGGAGCTGACGTCCAGACTGACACGGGGTGGGGCCAATGACCGGGAGGTGGGTCCAGGGGTGACGGGCCTTCAGGAAGAGGCACGCTGGATGGAATGGGGGACAGGGCACGCTGGACGGTGGAAGCAGGGCCTGTGTCCTGTGTCCCTTTACCTGGGCACTGCCTCGGTCTCACCGGTCTCCTCACTCTGCTGGCCGTGCTGGGGCGCCCTCTCCATGCCAGCCCTGGTCTGCGGAGGCTGGTTCCGCTCTGCACTGCAAGCACAGAGCCAGGCCTGGGCCCTGCCCACACAGGAGGGAATGCTTGGAGAGGGGGGAGCAAGTGGTCAGGGTGCTGGTCCACACACTTCTGGACGTCCGTCCCTCACGGGGAACAGCAGTGGGGATGGGGCAGGAGGGTAGACAAAGGTACTCGTGCAAAACTGCCGGGCCGCTCTGAGGTGTCTACTGAGCCCGCTAGGTCCGTGTAGTGGACACACTCTGAAGGCATCACAGATGACCAGCAGGGTGGCTTGACGCCTGATAGGGCTGGAGCTGGCCGCCAGGACCACCCCTCTAGTCCACCCCCAGTCCCTTCTTCAACCCCCCCCACCCGTCAAGAGACCAAATGCCAACAATGTGTGTGTCCGGTCACGGCTCCTTCACCATGATCCTCCAACAGTGCGGTTTTAAAGTCAGGGACCTGTGACCACCAGTCTCCAACACGGTGGCCACTTCCCAGAAACCCGCACTCACTTCCTCCCCACGACCTCACACGCTACCGTCACGCCACTGCACACACACTCCCATCACAGCACCACCCCTGTGTCTGCCCGCCCACGCCTACTGCTCAGCCCACGCCTACTGCTCAGACCCTGAGGGCACGTGGCCCAGGGGCTGTGTGGTGCTCAAAGCACTGACTCCAGCAGCCCCACCGGGGTCAGGTCCATCCTCCACCAACCGGAGGAGGAGGGTCCTCTCTGAACGGGCCGCATCGACACAGACACCCACACGGACACAGCAGACCAGGGCCTCCTGGCCGTTGAGCCGACCGACGCCATCACAGGGCGCCGCCAGGACAGTGCAGGCCTGCTCCTGAGGGTCCTGAGGCTGCCACGCTTCACAGGGCAGAACGCCTCACCTGCTTCCCTCGAGCAGCTGGTGGTTCTGAACCGCTGACCTTGCGGTAAGCAGACCCAGCACAGATCCTTGAACACAGGGACTGGGGCTGAGCAGCAGGTGTCCTGCCCGCTCACATCCAGCCAC
>NW_022103901.1:1503194-1505720 GCF_000313985.2 Echinops telfairi
CCACGTGGCTGCGTGGGAACCAGCACCGAGCAGCCGCCCCCCTGAGGGGGCTGGTGGGCGAGTGACCACAGTGCGCCGGGGGTGCAGGCCTGTCCTCAGGAACAACAGGTGGGAGACTGCGAGTGGGGGAGAGGAGCCGCCCATCCAGTCAGGGTTTGGGGATGAAGAGGCCCTGGGGTGGGGGTTACACAACTGGCATGGGCAACAGCCGGTGGTGATGACCCCAGATCCTTGAACACAGGGACTGGGGCTGAGCAGCAGGTGTCCTGCCCGCTCACATCCAGCCACATGGCCGTGGGGTTTCACGAGCTGACCCCGCCAGGACCTGGGTGGGCGGTGGGCAGAACCTACTCTTTCTCCAGCTGCTGGGGCCGCGAGGCTGCACACTCATCCTTCAGGCCCGCGGGGTCGGCCCGCGGGGGCTTGGGCCCCTCGTGGGCATCACAGCGGGGCTGCCAAGGCTCCGTGGGGTTGGACACCGAGGAGTGGGGGGGTTCCACCCGGGGTTTTGCCAGTTCCGACGCCTGAGGCCTGGGGCTCTCCAGCATGCTGAGTCTCTGGGGAGACAAAGGGTTGTTTTTCAGGGGTCACGCCTGGTCATTCTCACTGACCCCTCCCGTGTGCGGAGGGGTCAAGGGGTGTGTGCACCAGACTGGATTCCAGCAGTTTCTGGCGCTTACAGGGCCACATATGTAGCAGAGGCTTCCATGTGTGAGACCAGGGCTGGGCGCACAGCTCCCAAGGCTGCGCAGGGTTGGTGGGGGGGTGGTGGTGGTGGTTCAGAGTGGACCCCGTGTCCCCCCAGCTGCACCAGTGCTGCTGCTCCTCACCGTCTCCAACTCTGTGATGCGTCTCAGCAGCCTGGGCTTGCTCCACTCCACGTACCCTGCAGGAGCAACAGATTCAAGCAGGAGCCCCCCCAGCACCCTGCATTGTGGAGGCAGAGGGGGTGGTGGCTGGACTCTCTCCTCCACGTGACCCCCCCCAGCCCCGGCCCCCTGGATCTTGGAGGCGGGGTGGTGGCTGGGCTCTCTCCCCTACCCCCACCCACCCGCGGCCCGGTACCCTGGATCTTGGAGGCAGAGGGGGAGTTGCTGAGCAGGCGGTCCAGGTCCTCCTTGAGGGTCTGGTTCTCCTCAGTCAGCTCCTGCACGCTGCGCGACAGGTTCAGGAGGGCGCTGCTCATCTTCTTCTGCCGCCGGCTGCCCAGCTTCTTGTCCACGGGGAGCCTGCTGGCCACACAGGAGCCTGGGCACGAGTCTCCGCCAGCTAGCCCAATCCCAAGCACTGCCCACAACGGGGCGGGTTCCAATGCCCGGGACCCTGAGGTGTGGTTTCCCAGGAGCAGCAGGCACCCCTCTTTCTCCCACGGTTTCAATCACTGGCCTTGGGGCTAGCTTGACCCAGGGGCCACCTGGGCTCTTCCCCTCCTAAGTGCATCCCATCAGGGGCTCTGGGTGCTGGAGCCCCCAGTTACCCCACGGGTGGAGAACAGGGATTTCTACTCCCGTCAAGAGTTCCGGTCTCGGAAACCCCCAGGGCAGCGCTGACCTGACCACATGGTTGCTGAGCCAGGACCTCTGTGATGGCGGGTGTGGTTCGGGTCGCAGCAGTAAGCACCGAGCTGCTAGTCAAACCCACCAGCTGCTCCTTGGGAGCACCCGGAGGGGTTGGCTCCAGTGCTGACGACAGCCTCAGGCCTGGGGCAGGGCGGGGCCATGCTACCCCACGGGGTCCCTGGGAGTCAAAATTGATGCGCCAAGACCGGACAACAACCACAGATCTGCGTGTGCATGTGGCACGCGGGGTCAAGTGCTGGGCTGCCTGTGGCCAGGTTGGCAGTTCCAGCCCTGGGCAGTGCTGCCTGTCCAGCAGGGTCACTGGGCGCTGGGACCCACTGGGCAGAGGCAGGCTCTGCTGGAAGACATGCACTGACTGTGTTGGAACCACTGGGGCAATGGCGCAGCAATGTCCCGTCCCCCCTGCAGTACTGCTTCTAAGGCGGGTACCACACAGCAAGGGTGACTACACAAGGGACCTGAGACTTTGGCCAGTCTCGCTGTGGGCGGAGGGTGGGGCAGGGGGGGGGGGGGGGCACCCTGTGGGAGCCCACCCCCTGAACCACCCGCACGGGCAGTGCTGGGCTCCCGAGCCAGGGCCTACTGGAAGGACCACACTGACCCCCCCACCACGGGGGCCCCAAAGCCAGACGTACTTCTTCCCTGCAGGTTCTGATGCTGCCAAGAGGGTCTGCAGGCGGTGGATCTGTGGAGACCATGGTGGGCACATGAGGCCGGGCCACGCAGGAATCCCTCCCTCCCTCCCTCCCCCGGCCGCCCTGGGGGTGAGCGTGGCTGCGGCACCTCCTCGTAGTACGTCTCCATGGCGATGCGCATCTCCTCCAGGTTCGTGGTCTTCATGTCGCTCTGCAGTTTGCTGGGGACCACGGCACAGTCAGCCTGCGGAAGCCGCACCCCAGACCAAGAGGGGGCCTGGGCCGGAGCGGCCGAGACCCTGCAGCCACTG
>NW_022103901.1:1506001-1507838 GCF_000313985.2 Echinops telfairi
CAGGCCTGTCCTCAGGAACAACAGGTGGGAGACTGCGAGTGGGGGAGAGGAGCCGCCCATCCAGTCAGGGTTTGGGGATGAAGAGGCCCTGGGGTGGGGGTTACACAACTGGCATGGGCAACAGCCGGTGGTGATGACCCCTGGGAGGGGGGGGCGCATGTAGTTCCTGCAGGGTGTCAGCTCCACAGGGTCAGCCTGGGAGACCAGGACCACCCCCACCCCTGGCCCAGGGTGAGTCCTGCTCATCTGGGGGTGTCTAGGATGCCCCCCTTCCCACAGTGTAAACCCCCTGGCCCAGGCAGCGTGTCCCTGGGTGGTGTGTCCCAGCTGTACCTGATGGTGCTGTCCTTGTCCTTGCACTGCTGCTCCAGCCTGAGGACCCTCTGCTTCAGCCCGGCCACCACCTGCAGACATCACACACCTGCACCACGGCCCCAACCATGCAGGTGGAGCATCCCTAGCACAGTGAGCCCGGAGCACGGGCCTCCCCTGGACCGTGGGCCGCGAAGGACAGGGATTCACCAGGCCAGGGGTATTCGCGGGTCTGACACAGCAGGGTGCAGCCACACTGCCAGACAGAAAGTACCATGCTAGGCGGCCTGGGGCTGGGCAGCTTGGCACTCACCAAGCAGGTCCCCAGAAGAAAGACCAGCCTGCCCCCTGCTCCCGGAACAGCAGCCTGGGCAGCCCACGGAGGCTGTTTCCCTGCTGCACGTGCGTACGTGGATCTGCCTGTGCGGGGTTCCCCTCGGTGCGGCCTGGCTGGGACCGGGCTGCTCAAGGCCTTCCGCAGCTTTCCTCCCTCCACAGGGATCTCCCAGCCCCCTCAAACCAGCCTCACCCCCCTCCAGAGTGCCCATGTCCTCCTAGTGGGTGTTCAAAGCAGTGTCTGGGGTGGCAAACATGTCTTCGGCAAAAACCCTGGCTGTGCCAAGAGCCCAAGGAGGGCAGTCAGTGCCTGCCAGGCTCAGGCACTCTCAGGGACAGCTTGGCTGCAGGAATTACAATGACAAGGGCACACACCTTGACCTGGAGCAGGGGTGGGGACGTCTGGCTCCCGACTGATTCATAGCGACAGTGTGAGTGTTGGAGACTCTAACTCTTTACGAGAGTAGACCACCTCGTCTTTCTGACTCAGGACAGCTGGTGGTTTCAAACTACCCACCCTACAGTTGGCAGCTCAATGTGTAACCACCAGGCCACCAGGGCTCCTGCCTATCACGACATCATGACACTCCCTCACCACAGGTGAGGCCAGCCGGCCCAGCACTCATGTTAGGGGTGAGCTCATGGAATGTCCAGACTGGCCTTGGCAGATACGAGGCTCCCCAGCCCCGATGCAGGGCCTGTCCTGAAAACCCACTGACCCAGACAGCCAGGGCACCTGCCCAGAACCCAGAGGCCTGGGTGCTTCCTGCATGGCACCCGTGGGCCTGGCTGTGTGGCCCCGGTTCCTGTTCTTTGTCTGCAGAGGCTCTGCTGTGAACGCGTTGCTCGATGCTCCGACTCGGGCTATAAACACGCAGCACAGATGGGGTCTCGCTCTGGAGGGGCTGTTTCCCCCTGGCGCACAGCCCGAAGGGGGAGTGTTCCAGACACCAGGCTCGGGCCAGCCCGGCTCCATCACAGCCCTTTCTACGCTGGCATGGGAGGCTGTACCCAGCCAGTCATCTCCTTGCCAGGGTGGGTGGAGGGGTGTGGGTGATGGGGCTGCAGGCCACACTACCAGCCTTCTCTGCCCTGAGCCCCGGGCCCTCCCTTCACCTCAGGCCCCTGAAAGTTACAACACAGGACTGGGCCTTGGCGCCGCCACGTGCACACGCCCCTCGAGGTCTTC
>NW_022103901.1:1508206-1510514 GCF_000313985.2 Echinops telfairi
CGCGCCTTCCCAGGTGTGGACACCACTCACCTTGCAGGGTAGAGACCTCCGTGGTTTGCACAGCCCGCCTCCTCCTCCTGACAGCGTGGGGGAGGGGGGGCTGGTTATGCGCATCTTCACCCTAGACAGCAAACCTGCCTGTCTGCTGCCAGGGTCATTCTTATTCTTTGTCACCCAAGATTTCAAAGGGTCTCCCTTCTGGGTTTCCCCTGGCATTTTTGGCGTGTGTCCGCATTTATCTTTAATATAAACCTCCCTGCCTCAAAAATTGACCTAATGCGGCCGCAGTCTCCAGCCTCGGGATCATCGCCAGAGCACCACCAGCCATGGCTTCTCCTCATCACTCTGCTTCACGGGTTGGTCACACGTGACCAGGCAGCAGCCGGATGTGCCTGCATCGACGTGAAGCTCTTCATTCTATGCTGCTGGTCTGCTTTGTGTAAACGTGGTGTAGTCATATACACACACCTCATCGACGTGCGCAAGTGCCACTCCGTGACGATCATTACAGCGAGACCTCGGTTGTCAAAAAGCTCTGAGTTTGAACTTCCCACCGTCGGAAAAAACCCCAAACCCACTGTGCTCATAGGAGCAGAACACGGGCCGAGAACACCTGCCTGGGCCCAGCGGCGGCGCGTCTCCCGCCGCATCTCTGAGTGGTCGCTGTGGCGCGCACGGTGACGCTGCACTCAGGCCGCTCGCGCTCAGACCGCAGAGAGTGCTCGTGTTAGTGTGTTAGAACTTTACCCCACGCTTTATTTGTGTAAATCTGCAGAGAAAGTCCGTGAAGCCGAGAGAGAAACCGTGAGAAGCACAGCAGAGTTGCACAAAGACGTCGCTGCAGAACTTGGATCGGGTTGCTGTTGTCTGGTTGGCGGCTGAATACAACATGGCTAAGTCAACACTGTCGTCAGTATTTGGGGGGAAAAGAAATGTGGTTAAAGGGGCTAAAATTAGTGAAAGGTGTGAGGTTGTTAACCAGGACACAAAGAAGCCAGAGCACAGAGGAGGGGGACAGTCCCTGTCATGGGGGTCAGTCAGCAACTACGCTGTGGAGACCGCGATGTGCAGGGAGGTTCAGGGCCTCCAGGGATTGAAGTCCTGGAAAAGTGGATTATAAGTTTGGTTTTCCATAATTTCTTATGGTGAAGATGCGTTCCGTTCTCCAGCTTCTGGGTGCTTGAACACAAACAGAATGAACCGAATTCGATAACCAAGGTGTCTGATAGAATATCTTCCAGCTCCTGTGGGAGGCCAGTGGTTCTTCTCCCCTCAAACTCCACAGGCATCTTCTCAGAACTCCTGTGTTCCTGTGGAGGTTCTAGAATGTTCTGAGTTCTTCCTACCTGCTACTCTTCTGGGAATCCCTGTGGTCCCATGGCAGGCAGTTCTAGAATGTTCTGAGCCCTTCCCGTGTGTCTGCCACGGATCTTGAAGAAGTGCTTTAGCGAGGCAAGGCGTCTCCCAACGGCAGGTGGTTTTAGAAACAGAATCCCACAGGGGCGGTGGGTCTTGCTGTACTCACCCAGCCAGTGTCAGACCTTTTCTCCGCCAGAGTCCGGACGAAATCAGGGCCCTGCGACAAGCAGATGCAGAAGTCAGACACCACGCGGTCCGCCTGCCCTCCCCCCACAGTGCAGAGCCAAGCCAGCACTCACTCGGGCTGCGTCCAGAAGCTGCTCGATCTGCCGGTCCTTCCTGCTGTTCTCCTCTTCAAGCCGCCGGAGCTTTGTCCGCATGAGATCCACGTCCCCTTTCTGCATGTGTAACGACTGACAAGAAAGGACCACACGCGCGTGCGCACACACACACACACAGCAGGAAGCAGAGCGGAACCGCAGCAGGAAGAGCTACCTGGGTCCCCCTGGACGGGGGGTAGGGGAGACTCGTGAAGAACATGACTGTCACTAGCGGGGAGTAGGCCAGGGCTGCTGACTGCCCCTCAGAGTGTGCCCCGCCAAATGCCACCACAGATACACCTCTGCCCCACACACTCTACTGGAAGCCCCACCCCACCCACATACGGATAATGTGCTCACAGTCGGTACCACGGTAAAATGAACCCTCCACCTCAGACTCCACCTGCCCTAGATTACTACTCTGCCTCACAGAGTGTCCTGACTCCCTGATAATACTCCGCCTCCCAGATAATACTCCACCTCAGTGTCCTGACTCTCCCCAGATAATACTCCATCTCACAGAGTGTCCTGACTCCCTAATAATACTCCGCCTCCCTGATTGTACTGACTCTCCCAGATAATACTCCACCTCAGTGTCCTGACTCTCCCCAGATAATACTCCATCTCAC
>NW_022103901.1:1511579-1514809 GCF_000313985.2 Echinops telfairi
CTCCCAGATAATACTCCACCTCAGTGTCCTGACTCTCCCCAGATAATACTCCATCTCACAGAGTGTCCTGACTCCCTAATAATACTCCGCCTCCCAGATTGTACTGACTCTCCCAGATAATACTCCACCTCAGTGTCCTGACTCTCTCCAGATAATACTCCATCTCAGTGTCCTGACTCCCTGATAATACTCCGCCTCCCAGATTGTACTGACTCTCCCAGATAATACTCCACCTCAGTGTCCTGACTCTCCCCAGATAATACTCCATCTCACAGAGTGTCCTAACTCCCTGATAATACTCCGCCTCCCAGATTGTACTGACTCTCCCAAATACTCCACCTCAACAGTATCCTGACTCTCCCCAGATAATACTCCATCTCACAGAGTGTACTGACTCCCTGATAATACTCTACCTCAGAGTGTACTGATCCCCCCCCAGATAATACTCCACCTCACAGAGTGTACTGATTCCCCCAGATAATACTCCCCCTCAGAGTGTACTGATTCCCCCAGATAATACTCACCTCACAGATTGTCCTGACTCTCCCAGATAATACTCCCCCTCACAGTGTGTACTGATTCCCCCAGATAATACTCCACCTCAGAGTGTTACTGACTGCGCCCAGACAATACTCCACCTCACGGATTGTCCTGACTCTCCCAGATAATAGTCTACCTCAAAGTGTACTGATTTCCCAGATAATACTCCACCTCACAGATTGTCCTGACTCTCCCAGATAATACTCCATCTCAGTGTCCTGACTCTCCCCAGATAATACTCCATCTCACAGAGTGTCCTGACTCCCTGATAATACTCCGCCTCCCAGATTGTACTGACTCTCCCAGATAATACTCCACCTCACAGAGTGTTACTGACTGCGCTCAGATAATACTCCACCTCACAGATGGTCCTGACTCTCCCAGATAATAGTCCACCTCAGAGTGTACTGATTCCCCCAGATAATACTCCACCTCATAGATTGTCCTGACTCTCCCAGATAATAGTCCACCTCAGAGTGTACTGATTCCCCCAGATAACACTCCACCTCACAGAGTGTACTGACTCCCCCAGATGATACTCCACCTCACAGATTGCTCTCCTCTAGAATACTCTGGAGTCAACTAGAGTCGTGGTATAAGTCCAGGGAGTGAAAGCTCACCCGGCGCCTGGTGGTTCAGTGGTGAGGCCTACGTTAAGGGTATAGGTTCCACTCTCGGCACCAGTGGACAGTGGGGTCACAGTCAATGGGGGAACAAACAGGAGACTGTGACAATCAGGCCCTGATGGGAGAGGGGGCGTGGCCAAGGCAACACCTTCAGTCTCAGGTCACCCAGTTGAGTGTGACACTTTGGAAACATTCCCAGAACAATGCCATCACAGAGATGGGAACCAGGGAGAGTCTGTGTGGGGTCCGGGGAGTGGCGGGGCACCCCGGTCACCAGGGGATGGAAGGCTGTGGTCAGGTCCATCTGCGCATGTGGTCGACACGCAGGAGCACACACACCACCAGCACCCACGCCACCTCCCCGGCCCCGAAGCGTGATGTGGCCGCGCAGTGGGGAGAAGACACTGCCGTCTCTGCAACCCCCAGGGACCTGCCATCCGCTCACAGCTGGCTCGGCATGGACGGTGTGTTCTGGCCAACCCCACACCACACCCAGCATGCTTCTGAAGGCCAGGCTTGTGTGCCCACGGGCCGAGACAGAGTGAGTGCTGAGCTTCCAGGACCAGCCACACCCTTGGGCCCAGACCCACTGCCGCCCCATAGAGCCTCAGGCGCCCTCCGAGTCCAGGCTGTCCGCCTGCCCAACTGCAGTAAGATATCCTATTGGTTGGAGGGCAGGGGTATCCTGGGCACCAGGGCAGCTGCTCTCCCGCGGGACCCGAGGCTGAGCCGCCCGCTGCCTCTGACGCTTGGGCCATGCTCGGGACCCAGCCAGCTGACCCCTGACCCCTGGTCCCCGTGCCTGCTGGCTGGCCTGCAGCCAACTCATAAAAGAGACCACCAAAGCCCCTGAGTGTAAACACCAGCGAGGCCACGGTGCTGGTGGCGATGGTGCTGGGGGCCTGTTTGAAGGCACGCCCACTCCTCCCAGCGGGAGGAGCCTGGGTCCTGGGCGGCAGAGGGCTGCTGAAGAACTGGCCCTGAGCCTGGAGCAGCAGGGCAGGAGACAGCAACACCTCCCGAGGCAGGAGTGCCAGATAGGCCAGATGTCTTGTCCACACACGGGAGCAACTCCACGAGGGCTGTAGATCCACTGCCGCAGGCCGACCCTGCCGCAGACCCCAGGATGCCCACCGCCAGGTCCCCGAGAAAGGGGCTGGGAGCCCTACCTTCTTCAGCTCAATGATCTCATCATACATGTCCTCCTTCTCACGGTAGGCGGGGGTCCCGGGGACACGACCTGGGGAGACACGTCCCTTAGAGATGACACGGAAGGGCGGAAGCCTTCCTGACCTCACCTTAAAGAACACCTGGAAGTTCACAAAGTCACCCTTTAAAACACAGATGTGTGCGTGGGAGGGAGAATTGTAGGAGGTCAGCGTTTCAGTTAGATCGGGCAACTTGCCCTGAAAGTCGACTCCGAGTGCTGCCACGGGATGCCCAGCTTGTCCCAGGCGTCCAGAGGAAAGGGGCTGACACAGAGGCTGTGACTGTGCCCCCAAGACACCCCCATACTCGGAGCCGGGGGCCATGGAGCGCACCATGCCAGCACTACAGGCGACCGGGTCTGTGGCTGTCGGTGTGCCCTGGGTGGGTTCCAACCAGCAGTTCACTGCTGAGCCTGAGCCACTGTGCCTCCAACCACCACCACCAAGCCACTGCCCTCAGTCGCCCCAGGACAGAGTGGGCTGCTAACTGTTACGGGAGCAGGGAGCCTCACTGTTCTCCTCGGAGCTGCTGGCAGGCTGGAGCCACCGGCCACCGCACCCCAGGGCTCCTTTTCCAAGAAGCAAGGCAGTAAGGTCACAGGAGTGGGCAGGCGGAGTAAGGGAAAGGAGGCGGAGCTGGGGGCGGGACTGGGACGAATGGGGTCCTAAAGAGGTAACAGACGAGGTGGGCAGAGACAGACAGACAGACAGCAAACGTCAGGGCACGCTGCCTGCTGCTACCTGCCAGATGCCAGGATTCCGGGGACCTCGGACATGGCGAGCCCAGGCCACATGCCATCTGCATCCCCCAGGAGCCTCAAAAGAAGGGTCTGGAAGCACTCAGGGACCCTGCACG
>NW_022103901.1:1515366-1517546 GCF_000313985.2 Echinops telfairi
GAGGGCCCGAGGAGATCAGGCCACTCTGTCAACCAGGGACTCTTGATCCCCGTCTGTCTACCCTCCCCAGACACATCCCCCAGGCAGGCCGGTCTGGCCGCCACCTACCATGTTTGGAGGGCCCCAGCCACAGCTTCTGCGGGGTCAGGGACACCCTGGTGCTCAGAGGCATGGTCTCGGCCGTCCTCAGGGACCTCCAGGACGCCGTTGCGCTCTTAGGCTTCGAGTAGTACGGCGACTCTAAAACCAGCATGGGTTCAGAATGACACCAGGCAGGGTCCACACACCTCCTTCCCAAGGGCAGGAACCAACCACGGACAGGGGCCCGGTGCCATCAGACCATACAGTTAGGATGCACGAGTGTGTGAGCATTTGTTCATCTCCATCATGGGGAATGTGAGGGAGGAATGTGAAACAAGTAAAACTGCACAACCGTTAAGGTCAGCTATAAAGGTCACCCACTGCGGAGGTCGGGCCAGCCCACCCAGCAGTGACCCTGTGGGTCGAGGAGAACTGCCCGGCAGGGCTCCCAGGGCTGAGGCCCTTACGGAAGCAGACTGCCACGTCTTTCTCCCATGCAGCAGCCACACTCAGGTTCACAGCCAACTGCTGTAACCACGGCACGGCCACAGTGCCTTCCATACACGGTACACGCACATGTACCCACAGTGGATAGACTCCAAACATAAGACTCACTGACGATGGGCATGCCAGCACTGTCAGGGCGCGGTCACAAACACGTCCCCACTGGCCGCCCAGACCAGCCCAGCTCTGCCAGCCGCCCCTTGACCTGCACCAAGGAGGTGCTCCCTCAGACAGAGCTGCGCCCTCCCTCCCTGTGAGGAGGAGCCCCCTCAGGAAGGGCACCCAGTGGGATTCTAGGAGGAAACCATTGCAAACCAGCAGGACAGTGCCCGTCAAGGTGGCCAGCCTGCTCTCCGTGGCACTGGGTGAGCAGCCAGGCCCTCGGCACGGGGTCTGGGGCTACATGGGCTCTGGATGGGCTGCAGATAAAATCCAGGGGGCAGGGGAGCATGCTGAGGAGCCCTGGATCAGCAGGCAAGGCTTTCCGCTCCCATAAAGGGCTGGCGTCTCGGACACCTGCAGAGGCAGGTCTGCCCTGTCCCACAAGCCCGGCGTCGACATCAACTTGACGGCAGGGAGGGAGGCAGAGGATACCGTCTGATCTGCCCCCAGGACATGAGGGTGGGGGGGGCAGGCAGCCATGGAGACAAGCTCTCGGGGTTTACGTGGGTCACGGGGGTACTCACTCGGTGACACGGGGAGAGGTCTGTGGCCACTTTTTCTTTTCGGTTTCTGAAACAAAGCAGTCGCTGTAGGTGTCGGGCTGAGGCTGATGGGGGTGGGTGACGGCTGGGCCCCGGGGGAAGTGATGGAGACACTGACTCCGCTGGCACCGGGCAGAGGTGGCAGCACCGGTGAGGGTTCTCTGACACCCCCTGTGGCTCAGACCACCAGCCACCCCAGGGAGGACGAGGAGGCTTCCCGCTCTCCTACAAATGCACCGCCTTGGAGACCCCCAGGGGGCTCCTCCAGGGTTGTGGAGACAGCACTCAAAGGCCCCGCTCTGCAGCCCACACTGCCCTCCCCAGCCGGCTCCAGAGGGGGTGGGAGCCCAACCTCCCCAGATGGGCTTGGCAAGATGAGGCCTGGAGTCAGATGCCGCTCAGCCTGGATGCCCATGGGATGGGATGGGTGGTCTCTTTGGGAAGGCTCAGCCTTACATTTTCAGCAGGGCGGGGGTACATTTACACACACACACACACACACACACACACCTCCCTCCCCGCAGTCACATGGCTCCGTCCCAGCTTAGACCATAGGTACTTCCTCAGCCCTCCACTCCCTGCCCTGCCGTCAGCACCTTTTCCATCGTCCAACAGGCCAGGCCAGCCCCTCATGCCAGCCAGAAGGTCTGCCTCCATCCCAGGGGGACCTCTCAGAACTCCCCACTGCGTAAACCCGCCTCCACTGGCTCAGCGGGGCAGGAAGCTTGGGCCCTAGACATGGCGCTGAGGGGATGGTGGCAGTCGGACCCAGGAAGGGGACAAGTGGCTGGAGGTGGGGAGCACTTACACTCACGGTCTCAAAGTCAGAATCGAGGGTAGTCGCAGAGAGACTCTCGTCGCCCTGGAAGGAGAGAGCAGACACTGCCGTGG
>NW_022103901.1:1518252-1520849 GCF_000313985.2 Echinops telfairi
GCTTCCGAGAATAAAAGCCAGGAAACGCAAGGGGCTCTCAAACGCTGGTGAGAAGATCCTCTCCTCCTTCCACGGCTTTTCCCAGACGCTTGCAAGCTTGTTTGTAGCGACTTGGCTGCTGTCTTGGTGATGCTGGGTGCAACACGGACGGCCCCCCGTCCCTCCTACTCCCCGGGCCAGATCTGAAGCCAGCTGCTGTGACTCACAGGACTTCTCCCACTCAGGTCACCAGGCCCTTCTTCCTGCTCCTTCTTAGCCCAGCCCTGTGGGAACCTGTTCAGTATCCGGCCATGTGCAAGCCTCCACCTGAGGCCAACGGAGGGTGGCTGGTGGCACACTGGGCAGCATCAGCCAGGAAGTTTCAGCAGCTCTCCTTCTGGGCTTGTGCACTTAGGGTGAAGGCTACCACCAGACCAAATGGCAGAGGCTCATGAGCCTTGTAAACATGATCTCAATTTAAAATGTCAGAAAAGTTGGGTCCAAGAGACCCAGGAAGGACACCACACCAGGCGCCTAGCTTATCGCCGGCCTCGCTCTCCAACCCTGCTCGTGGACACACAGCAAGGGGGCCTACTGCCCCACTGCTCTGTGTGTGGACGACACATGCCAGGCAGCCATGAAGGCCACTGAACACTGGCTGCAACGGTGACAGTGATGTACCAAGTTGGTAGGGCCACGATTCTCCGTTGGGCAGTTACACAATGAGGCAACTTGGCAGCCACACCATGATGTCATGTGGCAGTAACACAATGATGCAACTCGGCAGTCATATTGTGATGTCATGTGGCAGTTATGCCATGATGCAACTCGGCAGTCATGTATGGGTGTCGTCATCTTCCGGTTTTTCCCGTCACGCCTACTTCCCATCAGGACCTGGTCTCTGGAAGGTAACGATGTCGATCAGTGGGGGCTGGGGAGCCTCACAATGCTGGTGGTGGTTTCTGAGGGGTCAGGTGGCAGATGATTAGTTTTCCAAGTTTCTATAATGAGTAGGGATGTGTTTTCGATCACAAAACAAGAAGTTTAAATGTACAAATGTCCCCAAATAGGAAGCTTTTGTTGTTGTTTAAGATGAAAAGTAGTTAATGAAGGGTCAGTGTGCATAGGCTGGCCTCCAGATAAGGCAGGACTTGGGCCCCACGCTGCTAGCCCTGGGAGCCCTCCTTGGGTGAGCTCTGCACAGCCTGCTGGGCCCGGAGGGTCCTGGTGAGAAGGAAGCAGTGAAGCAAGCTCACTCCACTGAGAGCCCACCAATGACTCCACCCCGTGAATCCTTAAACCCAACAACAGCTCAGCTAACTAGTAACGGCGTCAGGGGCTCTGGTGGTCCAGGGGAAACACATTGGGCTGCTGACCACAAGGCCAGCAGTTTGAACCCACCAGCTGCTCTGCAAGAGAAAGGTGAGGCTTTCTGATCCCCTAAAGATGGGCAGCCTGGGAAACCCGCAGCAGCTGCAACCTGTCCCTCGGGTCACTATGAGGCACAATCGGTCGATGGCAGTGAGGTGAGAGTGCTTTTTGGGTGGGCCTGCTCACCACCATGCGGTGGCTGATTAGAAATCAGCAGCAGCTCCTAGGGAGAAAGACTAGGCTGTCCGCTCCTGTCAATCAGTCCCAGAAACCCACGGGAGCACTTGTCCACTCTGTCCTGCGCGGCAGCTACCAGTCGGAATCACTAGGTGGCAGTGTCAGTAACGAAAGGCAGCCTTGAGCACGGTGCTCTTTGAAGATCTATCTACCAGGGACCAAGGGTCCAGTGGTGAGCGGTTCAAGCACCGGGCCAGCCACCAACTGGCCACAGGGAGAAAGATGAAGCAGCCTGCTTGTGTTAAGGTGTAGTCTCGCAAACCCCATGGTGACAAGTTCTACTCGGTTCTACAGGTAGTTGTGAGCCAGGCCCGATGCCAGAAAGATGGGGGGGTCTGTTTTTGGGGGTCTGCGCTGCCTTGCAGCCCACCGGCCCCCTGCCCAGTGGGATGTGCCTATTCTGGCCTCGGATCAGGTTTGGGGGTTACCCACTGCGCACGGGGTGGGCTGCACCTACAGAGGCTTCCTCCCGGGCGCTGAACCCCGACCTTCCAGGGAAGGAGGCCCGGCCGCCCAGTGGTTAGGCACTAACACTCCCCGCGGTTCCAGGGAAACTCGAAACTCAAGCCACACTCACTGTCAGCGGGTCGATGCCGACCCGGGCGACCCTAGAGGGCAGGCTGGAGCTACCTGCGGGGGCGCGGGGGGCTCCCCAGACGGAGAGCCCTCGCCGTCCCCCAGAAGCGGCTGGGGGTTTCCCGGGGAAAGGTCTGGACGTGTCTTCCCGCCAGTCACTATCTCGGGCGGGGGCCCTCGGGGGCGGTTCCGCTCCGTCCTGCGGGGCCGCCGGGAGCTGACCGCCGGACAGGACGTCCTTACAGAGAGCTGACCGCCGGGCGCTGCTTCCGCAGAGCCGCCGGGGTCGCCCGGAGCACGAGGAGTAAATGGGCTCCTACCCGGTGGACGACGCCGGGCTCCCGGCTTCAGGGAGTTTCTGGGCGCCCCCGGGCCGAGCAGCGCCCCGAGAGTCCGTGAGCGGCGGGGTGGGCGCGCTCCCTCCGGGGCTCCGC
>NW_022103901.1:1521186-1525406 GCF_000313985.2 Echinops telfairi
CCGGATGCGGGCCGACCGTGCGCATGCGCCGCGGACGTGGCCGCCAGCGGGCCGACCGGAGCCCGCCCGGAGTTGTGTGGGCGGGGCGACGTGCAGAGGGCGGGGCGAGGCGGCGGGGCTCAAACGCACTGCAGACTAGGGCTGTTCCTGTGGGGCAGCCTCGTCTTCCGTCCGCGGAGCTGCTGCGGGGTTCCAAGAGCTGACCTTGCGTTTGGCAGCGCGACGGGAACCCCCCAGAAGAATGTTCACACATGCGAAGCCTGTAAACATTGTCGTGGGACAGTGTGTCTAGAGGTGCTGACAGGCAAACAGGGTGCTGGGTGAGCCCTCACCAGATACACAGAAACACCTTATGAATTAATTACGAGTGAGTAATGAACTCACAGGGCCTCTCGCAGAGTCGCACGCACTGCCCCTCTGGGTTTCCGAGGGCGTCGTGGGAGATTCCCAGGTCTCTTTCGTGGAACCGCTGGGAGGTTGAGACCACGGGCCTTTGGGTTTGCAGCCAAGTGCTTAACCACTGCATCACCAGGGCTCCTGGGAGATTAATTATTCAACAGAGACGAAACCGATGTTGGAAGACAGGAAGTGGCTGGTCCAAGTACTGCTTCCGAAGGCCGTCTACTTAGAAAAGGACCTCGCTTGAATTTTAGGCCCTTGTCTCTGATACAGGAGCCCTGCTGGCAGAGTGGGTACATACTGAGCTGCAATCCGTCTACCTCCATAATCAGTCAGACACGGCGGCAGCTCCACCCTGTCCCATAGGGTTGCTGAGTCAGCATCTACTCGATGGCAGTGAGTTAGTGAGTCTAAGATTCTCCAGACTAGAGGAAAAACGAAGCGCCCGACAGCATTCAGTGTGTGCTACTAAGTTATTTCAGCGAATGAGCATGTTTCTGTTACCGTCATTATTGCTAGTACCGTGTTATAGGGTACAAACTCCAAATGCAGTGCCACAGGGTCCCGCTTGGCTCATCGCGAACATATAGGACAGGGTAGAACGGTCTAAAACGAACTCTTCATGGGAGTAGAAAGTTCCCTCTTTCTCCTGCCGAGTGGCTGATGGTTTTGAACTGCCGATCTTTCAGATTGCAGCCCAATGTGTAACCTCTACACCGCCACGGGTTTTAGGGTACAAAGAGACCCCAACTTTCAAATATAAATTTAGGAAGAACATTTATTAAGTCTTAAACGGGACAGGGGCACGACAGAGACAAAGACATACCATCCAGACGGGAGAAACGATTAGCAGGAGGCCAGACAGTGGACTGATGGCTTAAACCAGACACGAGAGAACAAAGAAACGGTCACGGAGCATGATTGGTGACAGATCAATCAATAGATTACACTTGCAGGGAGGCCTGTAGACATGGGTCTGGGTCTACACTGGGACATACATGTTATGTTGGACCGAAGCCCTGACAAGATTGGTCCAGGGTCCTCCAACCAAGGCATCAGGCCATGATTCATGACTCAGTACCCCATCTCCATCAAGGACACACCCAGACAAGCCTCTGCAGAAGGCTACCCAGCCTCTAGGCTGACAAGTGGTAATCCACTTTCTAATGCCCTCTGCTTTCCGCGTTAAAACCAAACTCGCTGCCATCCAGTGGTTTCTGACTCAAAGGGCCCTTGAGGACGGCAGAGAACTGCCCCTGGAACTGTCTAACGGGCTGACAGACTCATCTTTCTCCCTCGGAGCAGCCAGTGGCTCTGAACTACTGATGCTGTGGTTAGCAGCCCAAGGCATAGCCATTATGCCACCAGGGGGCTTAATCCACGTGGAGAGTCTTCAAATGGATTTGGGGGTTTCACTGTTATCCCTAGCCCTGCGCAAACCCGGAGCTCCGAATTTAAGCTCTAATACACCTGGAATAGGCGCCAACTCAAGGGGACCCCATGTCTTCTCCCCCAAACCTTGTTCACCCACGGCAACCCCTCCCAGGACCCTGAGAACCGTGTTGAGGTTCTGGGGCCAAATGATCGGGAACCCCGTTTCTCTTATGCCTCGCTCACTGTAAGCCAGCGCTGCAAACGCCCTCTGGTACCACACGTGCTTTCTGGCTCCGAGATGTAGTCCCGCCCCTTCGCGCCAGAGGCCCGCCCCTCCACTTCGCCCCGCCCCTTCCTCCGTAGCCTCGCCGGATGCTCGGCAGGTACCACTGAGCGTCTTGTTGGGGGTGGGGTCTGTCTGACGGCGAGTCCCCCCCACCACGTCCCGTTGGAGCTCGTTCCCCCGAGTCTTCGTGCTTCAGGCACACAGAGTGACCATCACAGGAGCTGTAGCGGCCATCACGCTCGCCGTCCGCCCCGGCTCCCCCTTAGGCCCCTCAGGTGGCGCGGTCCGGGGCCGGGGGCGGGGCGCGGAGAGGCGGTGCTGGCGGCGTGGGGGCGGGGCTAGCGGACGGGGACGGAAGTGGAGCTGGTAAGGCGCGCGCGCGGCCGGGGCCTCACGTGCGGGTCGGGGGTCTCAGGTGCGGGTCAGGGGTCGAGTCTCGGACGCGAAGTGGGGTTGCAACGGCCCGGAACAACCGAGAACAGTCGTGGGCCTCGGGCCTGGGGCCTGATTGCCCCCCGGCTACCTCTTCCAGCGCCTTTCGAGCCCCCACCCCCCTCCACACACACGTACCTGGGGACCTCGGACCGAGGATAGTCTGGCCCCGAATTGTAGCGGAGGCTTATTTCCAGGGTCGCAGCCTCCCCGTGGATGCACAGACCAGCTCCCAGCCCAGACAGGTAGAACCCTTGCGCGCGCGCGCGGCTGAAACCACAGGACTGGCATCTCCCCGCCGGCCCGATCCCGGGTGGGACAGACACTTTTTAGCCAACACGGACAGGCCTTGTGCAGCTGGTCCCAGACTGCCAAACGCAGGCCACTGCCGTGGACAGACACTCAGCCACTTACTTCCAACTTGGAGTGGGGACAGGCAGGCATGCTCCCTTCTAGCCACACATTGCTAGTCCCACCCTGCAGAGACACCCCTGACTCTGCCCCTGACACAGGTGGCAGACTCTGGGTTTCCAACTCTCCCACCCTGGGTGCCCACGGTCAGCACCGCCTTCAAGTTGAGGCTGACCATGTGCACCCAGCGTCACAAAGTGGAACATCAGCTTGTCTTGGCTGGAAAGGAGTCCGGGTGGCATCGTGGTTACTCCTTGGGCTGCTAACTGCAAGGTCAGCAGTTCAAAACCACCAGCCGTTCCACGGGAGAAGACGTAAGGAGGTATCATCTGGGAACTACACAGGCGCACTTCTACCCTGTCCTATAGGGGTTGGTGGCAGTTTTTATGTTTTTAACCTTTACGGGAGCAGATTGGCCAAGTCTTCTCTCTGGGGTGCCTTTGAACCACTAGGCTTTTCAGTTAGCAGCCCAAGGGCTCCCTGACCACCTCAGAGGAGAATAAACAAACCCCCTGTTGTCAGGTAGGTTTTGTCTCATAGGGACCAAAGGACAGGATACAACTGCTCCTGTGGGTCTCCAAGGCTGTCCGTCTGTACAGAAGCAGATGGCCTCTTGGTGGGTTTGCCCTGCCGACCTTTCAGTCAGCAGTGGAGAGCTGTCCCCACTTTGCTGCCACGGTCCCGCAGCTCTCTGTCTGACTGAGGGAACACTTCTGAGACCTTTCACCCACTGGGAGAAAGAGGAGGCTTTCTGTTCCCCTATAGGTGTAGCTCTGGAAGCCCACTCTGCCCTACAGGGTCGCTGTGAGTCGAAATGGACTCTGGCTTTTTTGGGGGGGTCACACCTTTGAACTGGGCTCAGGGATGCCCCTTACAGCTTCTCTGCAGGAACCCCAGCCTCATCATGGACCCAGAGTGCTCCCGCCTCCTCCCGGCTCTCTGTGCCGTCCTGGCTGACCCACGGCAGCCGGTGACAGATGACACCTGTGTAGAGAAACTCCTGGACTGGTTTACAACAGTGGCAGAAGAAGGTAAGGGTGGGGGAGCCACAGCCTGTGCTTCTCCAGAGGCACGTGGATCCTCGGGGACAGGGGTGCGTTGCCGCGCCTGCAACCATGGCCTCAGGTGTCTTCCCTTCCTGAAGGTCCTACCTGAGCCCAGTCAGCAGACGCAGGCGTGGGTCGCTCGGGACGCATGAGCATGAAACGTTTCTCAGATTCTGGTGTCCTGCGTTCAGGGTGCGCCTGCTGCCAGTAGCCACAGAGTCAACTCAGAATCATGTGGGCCCCCCCAGGGTGTTCGGGGGCCGGTTCCTCTG
>NW_022103901.1:1525886-1528662 GCF_000313985.2 Echinops telfairi
CGGGGGTGGGGTGGGGTGGGGGTTGGGGTAGATGGCGGAGGAGTCCTTGTCCCATTGTGCTTCCTGGCAGGGCGTCCTCCTTGCCCGAGCGAAGCGTCCATTCCACCCGCAAAGGTGGGCTTGTGTTCTGACTTGCGTCTTTCTTCTCCGTGAGGTCCACAGCGGTTTCTGTCTGGTTGGCCGTTTGTATTTCTCATCCAGACCTCTGGTTGTGTGGTCCTAGTCACTCGCCGTGGTCATGCACTCCAGCCCCAACTCCTCTTGAGGATCCCAGGCCCCGGGAGGCTGCACTGCTGCTTCCATCGAGGGGCTGTCCTGGTTTTGCTTTCCTTCAGACTTTAGGGCTTATGGAGCACATCAGTCCCCCTCCCCTCCCCTGCATTGCCCCTTTCTGTCCCTCCTCCATTCTGAGCCTGGCCAGACTCCGTGCTGGGGCAGAGGCTGCCTTTCCGGTCTAAGGATCCCGGGGGCTCTATCTGCACCATTTGTGGAAGCCGATGGCCCGGCCTTTCATGCTCGTCTGCTGTAGTCTGGAAGCTCCGATGCCCCCTGTGCCACCACCCAGCCACATGCTTGGGGTGCCCTGGCTGGGACTTGCACCCAGGTCTACAGAGTGGTGGCGAGCAGGCAACCCCTGAGCCAGCACTGCTCCTGCTGGTGGCTGAGATCTTGGCTCTCCAGCCCCACCCTGGCACCCCCTGTACTGAATTAACGTTGCAGCTCCTTTGCCAGAGTGTCCGTTTCTCCCAGTGGTGGCTTCGCTGGGTGAGGGCCTGGGGGAAGAAGACCACCTGGCGCGCTCTCTCTCCCAGGATCCAGCCTGCTGCTGCTGCAGGAGAACCCGTGCCTGGTGGAGCTGCTGTCCCACGCCTGCAGGTCCCAGGAGGTGAGCGTCCGCGTCCTCACCTTCGCACTGCGCCTTGCCGGGGTGTTCGCCGCCCAGGAAAGCTGCTTCCAGTATCTCCAGGTGAGTCTGGACCCCCAGCCTCCACGTCTCCTGAGCCTGGCTCGTTGTGGTGTCTGGTGGTTCTGAGAGGGACCAGCAGAGAACCGAGTTGTGACTTCTTTGGGTCAGCGGGAAGGGTGCCGGGTGAAGGGCCTGGCGGACCGTCTTGGGTGGGAGGTACGGGCACAGCTGCTGTTGGAAGCCCCTGCTGTGGGTCCTGATCGCAGGCCCATCTGAGGAGAGCAAGGCTGTCCGTAGGGTTTCCAGGCTGCTGTGCCTTTAACAGGAGAGAGACATGGCTGTCCACCTTCCGGATGATAAAGCCATCCTCTGCCAATCACAGTGACCCTCGGCTCCCAAGCCTGTTGACCCTTGTGGGAGCAGACAGCCTCAGCTTTCTCCCGAGGGGCAGCGGTGGGTTTGAACCGCCAGCCTTGCAGTCAGCAGCCCACCACTACCTCAGGTGCCCTGTGGTGCAGTTCTCCTCCGTCTTGTGGAACCCCTATAAGACAGATGCCACTGCAGGACCACAGGCTTGGCTTTGGGGGTTTGTTGCTAATCTTTACGGGAGCTGCTTGCCAGCTGTCTTTCCCCCACGACCCGCTGGGTGGGTCTGAACCACCAACCTCCGGGTGAGCAGCCTGGTGCTCAACTGCCGGGCTGCTCACCTCCAGGGCGGCAGTTGAAGCTCACCAGTTGCTCCGATGAGGGGAGATGGGGCCGCCTGGTCCCATGACGGGGCACAGACTCGAAACCCCGCTCTGGGCGCCGTGAGTGGGAAGCCGCCCGATGGCAGAGTGCGCGGTTGGGGGCTGGTGCTTTCAACAAGGCTGTAGGCTCGCCGGTGATGGTTACCCATTGGGCAGCTGACCACCAGCTGCTCCGAGGGAGGAAAAGGAGGCTGTGTGTCCCTCTGAAGAGTCACAGTCTTGGAAACCCGCTGGGGCAGTCCTGATTCTCCCATAGGCGGTGAGCAGGCAGGTAGCCCAGACCAGGTGAGCACCCCCCACACAGGAGGAAACGGAGACTCTCAGAGCCCTGAAAGGAGCACGGAGACCAAGTGAGCCCTTCATCACAGACCCACCGACAGTGGGCAGGATGGAACCAGAGTCCACGCCCTCCCGGCAGCTGGAAGACTCACGGCTGCCGTGTCTGGACAGGGGAGAGCCGCCCCTGTGGGTCTCTGAGACTGGGACTCTCCACGGGAGCAGACAGCCTCGTCTTCTCCAAAGTGGCAGCTGGTGGTTTCCAACCGGCGACCCTGTGATGAACAGCCTACCGCACCGCCGGGCAACACCAGGGCTTCCCTCGCCCGGCCTTCGAGTCCCGTGCTGCTCCTAGGGCCCTGTAGCACCGAGCCGAATGGCCCCCGTGGGTTTCCCAGGCTGGACCTCCCTCCTTCCCAAAGGGAGCCTGAGTGACCCAGATCCAAAGCCATAGAGACACCCCAGAGAGGACCTGGGGTGCGTAACCCTCGTGGGGTGAGTGTGAGGTCCTCATGGACCCTCCGTGAGCCACAGCCGGCCGTGTGCAGAGGGTGAGGCTGGATGAAGGTGACCACCTTTTTTTTTTTTTTATCATTTTATTGGGGCCTCATGCAACTCTTAGCGCAATCCATCCGTCCATCCATCGTGTCAAGCACATTTGTACATTTGTTGCCATCATCATTCTGAAAACATTTTTTTGTACTTGAGCCCTTGGTATCAGCTCCTATTTTTTACCCTCCCTCCCCAGACCCCCTCCCTTGTGAATCCTTGATAATTTATAAATTATTATTTTGTCATATGTTACACTGTCCAACATCTCCCTTCACCCACTTTTCTGTTGTTT
>NW_022103901.1:1529676-1531407 GCF_000313985.2 Echinops telfairi
TCCTCCAGATTTTATGCAGCCTATTTTATCTAGATAGACCTGCACAGAAACAAGACAGAGCAAAACAAAGCAACAAAACAGAACAACAAAAAACTAATGACAAAAAAGAAAAGTCTGTAAATCAAGGACTGTTTGTTGACCTTTAGGAGTGATTTCTGGTCGAGTCTGATGGGGCGCCAAGCCCTGGCCCCAAAGTCTATTTTTGGTATTCCCTGGGGACTTCCTTGCTCTGTTCCCCTGCTGTTCTGTTGCACGCCCTTAGTGTTCTGCTCGGTGCGTTGGGGTCAGATTGGGCACAATAAGGGAGACAGTCTTGTCACATCTCTGTCCTTTGCCTCGGCAGGGAGAGCTGGTGCCCGGGCTCTTCGGGGAGGCGGGCCCCCTGAGCTCGCCCGCCTGGACCGCCCCCTCCGTGCGCAGCGGCTGGGTCCAAGGCCTGTGCTCCCTGGCACGGCACCCCAGTGCTGAACAGTTCTTGGCCACCAGTGGTGAGTGATGCTCTGGGCCCCCCTCCACAGCCCCGTCTCCAGCCGGTGGTACCTCTGGCCCCTCCTCCAATGGCTCCAGGACCCCCAGGGTAGTCACTTCACCTCTCTGTGCTTGTCCGCCAGCAACACGTGAATGCCAGCCCTCCTCACGGGAGGGCCGGTGCAGACACGAGATGATAGAAGGTACACCACTCACTCGTGAATTCACATGCACACTCACCCACCCTCACACCCAGAGTCACTCTCACACACTCACCCACCCACACACTCACCCACCCACACACTCTTCCTCTAGAGAACCAGGACACTTATGACTTTATGTGTATAGGTAAGCAGATGGGTTCACACAGCGAAAAGGAAGATAACAGCTCATTCGCCCACACAGCATACGGAGGGCTCAGTCCAACTCACTTGTGTAAAACAGTTAATATGCTGGAAATCCTTTGACTCTTGTGGGCTGCTGGGTCCAAGGTCAAGGAAGCAGACAGTGGAGTCCTCCCATGGCCAAGGCCTGGATGGGATATCGAACTCAAGCAATGGAAGAAGACAGGATCCACCAGCCTCAAGCTCAAAGGATGTACACACCAGCAGCGTGGTGAAGCAGGTCTGGAAGGAGCCTCAAGCTCTAGCAACAGGATCCAGGGGTTGGCTTGGCCCACAGGTAGTGCAGCACACAGGCTGAGGCAGAGAACCAGCTAAAGCAGCAGCACGCTGGTCCAATCAGAGAGCAGGGAGCTGGTCCAATCACCAGAGAGAGGGGGCGGGCCTTGCAGAGCCATTTATCTTTTTACCCTCCAATCAAACTGCGACCTGGCTAACCCCATATGTTCCTATTGGCCAGGTTGGCCCAATAAGCCTAACTATCATACCCACACACAGATGCACACTCACACTCACCCACCCTCGCATGCTCACACACCCACCCGGTCACAGCAGCCCTTATAGAACAGACTAGAACCGCCCCCCGTGCGTGTCCGGGGCTCTCAGAAAACTTCCTCTTCTTCCGCTGAGCGGCTGGGGGTTTTGATCTGCTGACTTTATAGAGAACATTAGGCCACCGAGCTCCTTAGACACATACTGGGGGACAAGAACAAGGATGTGGGAAACAGAATTTCCCGCGAACTGTGTGAAGGACCCTCATGTAGGGCCCCTGAAACCACACAGAAAAATCCAAGTAGTTCACCCTGGGGCCTGTGTGCTCACTCAGTGTGCATGTGTGTGTACACGTATATATGTATGTGTA
>NW_022103901.1:1531728-1533042 GCF_000313985.2 Echinops telfairi
AGAGAGAGAGAAGCGGGTGGGACCAGATGTCACAGGGTGGGCTGTTCAAATCCCAGGACCACGGTTGACTCCGCAGAGATGCTTCAAGCCCACGCACTTCCATGTCAGGCTCTAAGCCCCGCCCCCGGGGCTCCTGGGCACCCTGTCCTGCTGGGAGTCGGCCCGCTGGAAGAGCTGGCAGCTTCCCCAAGGGCCCCCGGGAGAGGGTGGTGCTGCCGCCGCCCCAGCTCTGCTCCCGAGGAGGGGGTGGCGCTATCATGTCATGTGACCCCAGCAGGAGCTCCCAGGCTCATGCCCACGGTTGGCACCACTCAGGCTCTTCCCCCTAACGCAGTGGTTCTCAGCCTTCCTCATGCCGCAACCCTTTCACACAGTTCCTCATGTGGTGGTGACCCCCAAGCATAACATTATTTTTGTTAAAAAAAAAAAATTATTGTCGTTGCTACTTCATCACTGTCATTTTGCTACTGTGATGAATCAGGTGACCCCTGTGAAAGGGTCGTTTGACTCCCAAAGGGGTCGCGACCCACAGGATGAGGTTGAAGTTGAGAATCACTGCCATAGGAGGTGGTGGTTCAAGGCGCCCCCTCGCACCATCCCAGCAGGAGACCTGGGTGCAAGTCCTGGGCAGGGTACCTCGTAGCAGCCGCACCGGCCACTCAGTGGAGGTTGGCACGGTGTCGTGAGGCTCAGATGAGGGACAAGAGCCTGACCACCTACTTCTGACCGTCACCCTGTGAACCAAGCCGCCAGCCTTTGTAACCCCTGCTGGGGAGGGCGCAGGGCCGGCCGTGCTGGGCCCCTGGAGTCAGGGCTCAGTGTGAGTTACAATGACCCGCCCTCCCCTCCACTCCTTCCCCCAGGTGCCCTGGAGACCATCTTCTCCCTGCAGGGCGACTCCAGCCTGTTTGTGGCCTCCGCCGCCAGCCAGCTCCTGGCCCAGGTCCTGGCTCTGTCCCTCCAAGACCCGGCCACTGCACAGTGTGTTTCGCTGGGTGACCGCTGGCCCCCATGTGCCCAAAGCATCCTGGGATTCCTTGAGGGGTCCCTGCTCTCTGGGGCCGCACCACCAGTCACACAGGCGCTGAAGGTCCTGACCAGCACCTTCCGACGCTGCCACCAGCCCTGGACCAAAGCCCTGTGGGACCGGCTGGGCCCCCTGGTGGCCAGTCTCCTGGAGAAGGACCTCACTCCCACTGCCCGCTCACTCTCGGACCTCTTCCTCAGCATGGGGCGGTCAGTCTGGGGCCCAGGGGTGGAGGCACCATGTTCTCAGGGCCACGGGTCATTGGAGGCCAACGTGGGGTTGGGGGG
>NW_022103901.1:1534977-1536334 GCF_000313985.2 Echinops telfairi
GGGGGCAGGACATCCCAGGTGTCTGACGGACAGTGAGGGCCAGGCTGTCCCAGGGACTGCCCCCAGGTGGTTTCTTCCTGACCCCCTTGGAGGTGGTGCCCCTGGAGAGCAGCCTGTGTCACCTCCCAGGTGGAGGTGCTGCAGGAGCTGGGTGGAGCTGGGGTCCAGGCTCCAGGGGCTCAGTGTCCTAGGCTGTCAGGCTTGCATCGCCCTGACCCTGACCCCTGGGCCCCGAGCGTGGGTCTCATGGGGGAGCCAAGGCGGTCTGCCTGCACAGGGCTCCAGGTCTCGGGGCCCCTGGGGCACAGCCTCTCTGTTAGCAGCCCAGCGGCCGCCAGGGCCCAGCAACCTCACAGGCGGGCAGCTGTGTGCCAGGCTGCTCTTCCGCACCGCCTCCTGTGGGGTCACGCTGGTCTCCACCAGCCAGACCCTCCATCCTGAGGATGTGGCCCAGAGGTCAGAGGGTCCCACTGGACACGGGAGGCGCCCATGCACCATGCTGCATCTGGAAGCCTCTAGAACCCGTGGCTTATTCAGTGGCGCTGTGTGGCCACGCGTGGGCCCGGGCTCTGGCCTCAGTGCCCCTCAGCAGGCTGCCTGGGCCCAGCGTGGCACGGTGGCAGGCGGGGAAGGGAAGCATGGGTCTGCTGTGACAACAACCGCTGCTCTGATTGTCCTTCAGCCCTGCCCGCCGCGCCCGAGGGCAGCCCTGCCATGGCCGAAGCCCTCCTGGCCTCCACCTCATCCTGTGCCGGCCTCCTCTGCCACAGCCTGGCCCACCTGGGGGAGCTGCACCCACTGGTGGGCGTGGCTGGCCCCGCATTGGAGGCGGGCACCCCGCCGCCCCAGCCTGACGCCCGGCCGAGCCCAGTCACCCCGCAGCCCTGGCCACAGGCGGCTCTGCTGGAGGCCACTGTGACCACCCTGTACTTCTGCAGCGGCTCTGCGGTGCCCACTCCCGGCCCGGGTGCCCACCTCTGCAGGCTGCTGGCCAGCTGCGTCCGTGTGCAGCGCGCAGCCCTAGACTTCCTGGGGACACTGTCTCAGGGCATAGGTGTGTGGGACGTGAGACGGGTGACACCCCCTCCACCCCCGTGAGACAGGTGACACCCCCTCCACCCCCATGAGACGGGTGATACCCCCTCCACCCCCGACAGACATGTCCTCTCAGTGGCACTGTCCTCTTGGGCGGGTGGGCAGCCGGGCTCTGATGGGCACCTTTCCTGCGGGGCCCCAGGCTGGGGTCCTCATCCTCCCCCCCCACCCCACCCCCGTTCCTCCACAGGCCCCCGAGAGCTGGTGACGCAGGTGTTCGCCATCCTCCTACAGTACCTGAGCAGCCCAGACTCCAGCCCCA
>NW_022103901.1:1537274-1538119 GCF_000313985.2 Echinops telfairi
CGAGGGCTACGTCCGTGCGAGCGCAGTGGCTGCCGTGGGCCAGCTAGCCAGTCAGGGGCTGCATGCCACCCCTGCTGGCCCCGAGCACCCAGGAGTCCAGCAGGTAGGGGTCAGACGTCGCCGCGGGCAGGGCCACAGTGGGTTCTCGGGCAGGCTGTCCTGAGGCTCCTTGCAGACAGGCCAGCTCTGCTGCCCTCCACGGGGAAGGTTCAAGGGGCCCTGAGGGCACACTGGGTGGCACATGGGGCTACCAACCACAGGCCAGCAGTGTGAGCCCACCAACTGCTTCATGGGAGAAAGATGAGCCTGTCTGCCCCCGTAAAGGGCAGCTCTGCCCTCATCCTGCAGGGCCACAGTGAGGCCCATGGAGCGTGAGGGTACGGTGCCTGTTCAGGGAGTGCAAGCATCACTTCCACTCGTACCTGCAAACCCCGCAACGCCTGCCACGGGGCTGGGGTGGCCCAGAGCTGCTGTCCCAAACAGACCACACTGGCGTGGCCGGGGACCCTACCTGCCCGGCCCTGGGCGAGACCCTCACTATCGACCCCAGAGGGGCCTCTTGTGCTGCCCAGCGCCCCCCGGGGGCGGGGGCTCTCGCTGACTGCAGTGCGAGCTCAGGTTCTCTGCCTTTTCCTGGGCGAGCCTCCCCACCGCCCCCCACCATACCACTTCTGCCCCTTCTGCTCTGATCTCGGGTGGGGTCAACTCTATCTCTGTCCCGCTGGGGTGCCACAACAAAGACCCCTGCCCGGTGGGGCTGCAGCCTCGGCCACACACTCGCCGTGGGGAAGCTGCCCCCCAGGGGCCCCAAAGCTGTGAGCTGTTCGTTCACAGGCGGCCTCATC
>NW_022103901.1:1539596-1548145 GCF_000313985.2 Echinops telfairi
TGTCCCAGCGCTGTCTCTGCACTGCCCGGAGTGACCATCACTGCAGAGGCCCCCACCCTCCACGCGAGAGGTGTGGTCTCGGTTCCCAGCCACTGCACCACTTGCACAGGAGGAGCCCTGTGGGTCACTTGCTGGGCTGCTAAGCACAGAGCCAGCGGTTCGAAACCACCAGCCACTCCAAGGGAGAAGGGTGAGGCTGTCTGCTCCTGTAAAGATGTCCAGCAGTGGACACCCGCAGAGGCAGGGCGACTCTGCCCGCAGGTTTCCCATGCGTCAGAATTGGCTCAGCGACTGTGAGTGTTCTGAATGACACACCTGCACACACACACCCCGTCTGTCAGTGGAGGCTCGCGGGTTGCAGCAGAGCTCTGAGACCAGGCAGAGCAGGAGGAAAGGCCAGACCACAAGAATCCGACATGGGACGGCCTGGGTGCACAGTCACCCTGTGTCAGGGCCGGGCTTTGTGGCCGTAAAGCTGACCCACAGTGTGGACAGACAGGGCGTCACCAGTCCAAAGCCACCGTTTTGGCTGAGCTGGACAGGCGGGGGGTCAGGAGATGAGACAGAACCTTAAGAAGGCCAGCTTGGTGCTGTGTGGCTGCCTCCAAGGAGGGCCTGGGCCTGCGGCTGCCCTTTCACCTCCATCCCAAGAGGTGCCAAGCTCCTGCCTGCCTCACGGGCTCCGAGCGTGCCATGGATGGAGGGATGACGGGAAGTGACGAGCACCAGGGGCCCCTGAAGGCTGAGAGGCCGATGTGTTGTGTCTGTGGGAAACCACCAGGCTGTCCTGCCCAGCCAGTGGCCCGGCCCTGCCCTGCCCTTTGGTATTGTTATAGCTCCCGAAGCCCCTGCAGTGATGCCCCAGGAGGGTGAGGGGCCGAGGCAGGCAGGGCTGGACACAGCAGGAGATCGTCCTGGTGGCCAGGGTACCCCCCGTCCCCACAGTGTGTCCAGACCAGCCCTCTGAGAGGCTTGCCTTCCCCCTAGCCAGGGCTGCAAAGTGGGTGGCTAAGAACCCATCACTGGCCAGTCCTGATACACAGTGGCCCTCAGGGCAGAGCCCACCAGCCGTGCGGGGCTCCGGAGACTGAAGCCGACAGCTGCAGCTCTCTCCCGGAGCAGCAGCTGGGGGTTCTGTTAGCAACAGAGTGCTTTAACCACCGGGCCACCACAGCCTCTGAGAAGGGAAGCTTCATCTCATAGCTCAGGGTGCCACTAAGGGCCTTCACACAGGTCCTTATGTGAGCTCAACCCGTGGGCTCCGGACACCTGCTCAGCAACGGCCCTGAGCTGGCAGAAAGGACACGTCCCTGCTGAGTGGACGGCCCCATACCCAGCGAGCGTGAGGACAGGGCTGGGCTGGGCTGGGCAGCACCGCTCTGCCACCGGTAAACCAGACCTGACCCTGTGCCACACAGCAACCCTGTGGGTGTCCCTGCGGTGACTGTGGGGACAGGGCCTCGCAGTTAGCGGTACCACACTTAATTATTTTTCTTTAGTTCTGGCAAAAATAGACACCACAGAACATTCTCTGCTCAACAGCCAGAGACAGTGCCTCCTCCCGGTGGAAGAAAGCCTCGTCTCTCTCCCTTGAAGCTGCTGGTGCTTTGGAACCACTGGCTTTGCCGGCGGGGGCCCGTGGACGTGGGAGTAAACATGCATGTACGTCCATGCATCTAATGACAGGCTCCACGTGGCACTGCATGTGGCCTACACGTGACCACTCCCCTGGAAAGGGGCGGCTCGAGCCCGCCAGCAGTGCCCAGGAAGATAGGCCTGGCTGCCTGCTGCTGTTGGGACGGCAGCTCTGCTCTGGGGCCGCATGCTGTGGAAGGGGCTCTCTCTGGGTTTGCGGTAGTGTGTCAGTCTGGGTTGACTAGAGAAACAAATTCATAGACACTCTTGTGTGTAAGAGAGAGCTTTATATCAAAGAGCTATTGTGTACTGAGAAACACCTCAGCCCAGATCTAGTCCAGAAGTCTGATATTAGGCCACATGCCCGATACCAAGCAATAAATGCCTCTTCAGACTCACGCAACACGTGCAATGGCGCCGAATGCAGGAAGATCACAGGCCAGTGGGTGGAAAGTCTTGTGGATCCAGTGGCAGTGATGCATCTGTGCTGCGTGGGTCTCCACGTGGCTCCTCCAGCACAGCTCCATGTGTCTTGTCCGCAGGAAGAGGAAGCAGAGAGTCCGTCTGACCTCCAGGCGGCTGTTTCTCTCCATGGAGCCTCCCAATGAGGTCATCACTGCGACCTGATTGACAGGCTAAACTCCACACTTCACTCTTAAGTCTCAAGTTGACAACATATGTAATGACCACAGGTGGCCTTAGGAGAGATGCTCCCCCCACTCCCCGGCCTGACATCTGAGCCATGGTGCTGCCAGCCAGCAGAACCAGACAAGCCCCAGCCCTCAGTCTGGCCTGGGGCCCCCACCATGAGCCGGCTGCATGAGGCAGGGCCCTAGGAAGCAGGTCGAAGCAGCTCATGCTCACAAGTGCCTCCCGATCAATGACTTATACCAACAGCACTTAGTTATTTCTGAAGGGCTGGGCCCCCACGGAGCCTGTCCTGACTCCCAGTCACCCTACACGACAGGACGGGGCTGCCCCACAGGGTCTCCGAGGCAGTTGGCTGGTGTGGAAGCAGAAGGCCACCTGTTTCTCTGGAGCTACCGGTGGATTTGAATTTTCATGAGCAGGCTGTCACTGCTGCTCAACCAGATGGCTCACTTGCACACCTGTGGCTAGTTGGTGGTCTTGGCTGGGACCACACAGTGCCCAGGGGAGCCTCACCCAGGCCCTGGCACGTGGCTCTAGCCAGAGAGCGAAGCATGGCAGGCAGGCAGCAGCAACAGGTAGGGCCCTTGAGGAGGATGCTCAGAGCTGGCCTGGCTGATCCCTGCAGAAGAAACACCACCTCTGGGTGGTGGTCTCGGCATCAAGCCCATCTGCCTCACGGGGAGCCCACACGTGCCAAGGGGACTGGGTGCAGGAGGGCCTTGGAGGCAAGCAGTTTTCTGAGGCTGGCTTCCTACGTGTTCCAGCGGGCTTGAACCACCAACCCGGTGGCTGGAGGTGTTGCTTGACCTGGAGTCCATCTGTGAGCCCACCTGGCCCGTAAGCAGTGGTGAGGCTCCTCCGGTTTGCGCCCATTTGGCAGAACCATGCCTCCTTTTTTGTTGAGTTGTTACAGTGGGACTGTGATCAGGGTTGGCTAAGGTCGGTGGCAGTGTGGGAATCGCAGGTGGACACTGGTTGCTCGGTTTGTTAATGTTCCTCGGTGCAGCAGCATAGTCCAAGCACCTGCCGCGACGCTCACTGAGTCCACAGGTGTGAAAGTTAGGCGATCTTTACCCATCTCATTCAATGCATCATACTTTGATGGGATACTACCTTTTTATCCCCTGGCACTTGTTCCTACCTTTCGGTAGATCATTTTTTGACACGAGTGCTCCCTAGGGCAGCGAGCCGGCTGTTCAGTTATTTGGACCCCACCCCTGCCCGTGGGGTTTCCCAGACTGTACGTCTTCACGGGAGCAGACGGCCTCTGGGGGACGCGAACACGGAGGGAACTGTGATGAGGACCATACGTACCCCCTAACTTATCACGGGGAGCGGGGAGAAGGGGTCTGCAAAGCTGGTGTTCCACGGCAGCAAAGCCTCCACTTTGGTAAGTTAGAGGTAAAGTCCAAGTCCATGATCCTGCTGTAAATATCTTTCCCACCGATTCTGCCCTGAACAGCTGTGCCGCCGTCAAGTGAGCACGTGGCCGATCCTAGCTCCCTACAGAGGCAGACAGGATCCTTTCGCTCTCTCTTCCCACCGGGACACCCAACCCCCCTTGTACCTTCCCCGGTGCAGGGATTAGGTTTCCTCACCTGTGAGTGCAGACACCTTTACTACCCACCTTGTGAGGCATGAACTACTGAACATGCCTGTCTTATGGCCACCTGTAAATGTCCAAGAGGGTCAAGGTTCGCTCTCACTTCTCCCAGTTCCGTGTGGTCCACCAAGAGGGGCTGAGGTGGGCACGCCACCATGAAATGTGTCCGACTCCTTTATTCCACGCTCTCTCCTGTCTTTCCCATCCTCTCTGACTTTACTATATATATCATCACTGTACATTTGCACATCCTGGCCCTTCGGCTGTGGGGGCTGGTCTGCTCCAACACACGATGCCATGCTCAGACAAGCCCCATAAAGTCCCCGTAGCTCCCAGAAGCCCCCTGAGCCAGCTGCTGCCAATGGCTTGTTTTTCCTGCCAGGGTTCACCATGCCCAAGCACCCTGGCTGTTTCCCTGCCGTGCCCTCCCGGTACTCGGCCCACCCCCTGCCCTCTGAGCACTGTTGGTCTCAGGCAGGTGATGTTTTTTAAACTGGAGCCTGCTGCACACAGGTCACACACTGAATTTCCTGTCCCCATCATGACCTCCCTGTAGGCAGCCTCCGGTGAAAGCCTTGGCTCAGGTGTGACAAGTCTCAGGGTGTCGGGGCACACTCCCACCTCTCTGGAGTTGGAGAGTCACAAGCAGAGGGTGTGAATGACACGGGGGTGGGGCTGAGGTCGCTTTGCAATCGCCCTCCTGGCCTGGGCCCAGGGTCCCTCACTGTGCCTGCCCCTTCCCCTGGTAGTGGTGCCCAGAGCTGGGCCAGCACCGTACACCAGCTTGGTGAGTGACAGAGTAACCAGGCTCAGAGCCCTGCTAGGTGGCCCAGGGAAGAGGCCCCTTCTTGGGTGTGAGGCATCCCCTATTCATGGGACCCCCCCTCTCAGGTTGCCCAGGGCCCAGCGCCCTCCATCCCCAGTGACAGACCACCCTCCCCGCCCTCATCTCTTCCCTCAGCGTCTCCATGGAAACCACTCAGCAAACACTGCCTGGCAGAGGCTGGGTCTGGAGCCCAGCAGGCAGCCGGGCAGCGAGGGTACCCGGTTGTGCCCGCAGCATGGGCACACACCCGCCTGTGGTGGGCATGAGGGCTCTAGGTGTGTGCTGTGACTCAGTGAGCGTGCTATACTCTGTGTGAGTGCCTCTGCGTGCTGGGTGTGGGTGAGTGTTGAGCATGTGTGTCATGTGAGCGTGTGCCAGGCCTGTGTGTGGGCACCTGTGTGTGCACATTTGTATGCAGCAGTGGTGATCCGGGTGTGGCGTAGGCGTGTCCCACATGGTCACTGGGGTGTGTGCAGCGGGGAGGGCCTCTGGGGGGCTCTGTGCTGTGAGGTGGCCAGTGGCCAGGCACGGTCAGCGCTCACTCTGCGCGGAGAAGAATCCCACAGGGCATCCTGCTCCCCACACGGTCCTGCTGAAGGCGACAGACCCTGGACAGGTAATTACAGGTACCCTGACTCTACTGTTGGCTGGGGAGGAGGTCAGACAGGACAGCCCGTGCAACGGCCCTGGGGCCTGGGAGAAAGAGGCAACTGCATGGGGGCAGGGGAGCAGCACTCCGTACCTCGCCATGTGAGGCTGCAGAAAGGCAGGCTGCCACCAGGACATTGCACACCCCAGAGGGACACTTCCTGGGTGGACGACCTTCCCTGTGGGCAGGCCTCCGAGACCCGTGTTCACTGGGTGTGCCCACGTGGCCTGAGGGCATGCCCATGTGGCCTGGGTCCCTGCCCAGGGAGCTCCTGCCTGCACCACCATGGGTAGCTGTGGGCCAGCCTGCTTTTGCTGCTGTAGGAACTGAGCTGAGGGGGAGGCATCTGTCAGGGGTTCTGCCACCAGGGTCCCACAAATGCTGGTCCACACCCCACGACCGCCACACCGGACCACCCAGAGGCAGGGGCTCTACTGTTGTCACTCTCGGGCTGGGTGGGGACCAAGGGCGGGGTCATATCTGGAGACCACAGGGGACATATCCAGCCAGAAGGGCACATGTTCAGACAGCCCAGGTCAAGGTTGACCCTGAAATGGACCAATGTCATTGAAGCAGGAGTCAGCTTGGACATCTTCAGAGCAGATGGTGGGTGGGGTGCGCCAGGAAAAATTCCCCCCTTGAGTTTTCCTCTTTCTGTTTGAGAAGCAACACACCGGCTCATGTTGGTGGCTGGCGGCTCGGAGCCCAGAAGCTGAGAGAAGGGCCCAGGGACAGAGAGATGGGGACAGAGAATAACAGAAGATGGGGACAGATGGACGGAGACAGAACCAGGAGATGGGGACAGAGCGAGTGAGAGACCTAGAAGACAGACGGACAGATGGAGGGAGAGGCAGAGACAGAAATTCAGCGCAGAATGTGAGGAAGAGAGATGAGTGAGAAAGCGGGGGCTGGGGTGGGGGACGGACGGTGACAGATGCCAGGGCAGCTCCTCCTAGATGCCTTGACCCACTCCCCAGACCACATGGATGGGGGAAGGCCCCCATGATGCCACCGGAGGTGCAGCTCCCATACCGGGAACCTCAGTGTGTGAGGGGTGCTTTATGCTGAGAATGAACCCCCAGAACCAGCTGTCCAGGCCCTGAACTGCAGTGAGCACTACCCCATGGCTCAAGGTTGCACTCAAGGCTCAGGGTTGGGCACCCTCCCCGCCCCAGGCCTCAGTAGGAATTAGCCTTTGTCCACTACCCACAGGCACTTCTGGGGGTCATTCCTCAGGCCCAGGGGACATAGCCCACCTGCATCCCCTTCTCCTAATGCCACATGCTCAGGAAGGGCCCCTGCCTCCCCCAGACCGGCGTGAGGGCCTTGTACCCCACTCAGCCACTCAGTGCTCTGAGCTGCTAACTGCGTGGTCAGTGGGTCAAATCCACCCACTCCCTGGAGGGTGAAAAATGAGGCTGTCTGCTCCCGTAGGACAGACAACCTCCGAAGCCCTAGAGGGTCACTGTGCATGATGGGGCCATCCTCCAGCACACGCCCCACCCCAAACAGCAGCTCCTCCACCTGCACGCCCCCACTCCTTCATCACCACCTGTAGGCAGGACAGTAGAACCCCGGGCCCGACTGCATCAGGACTCCACAGAATCGGATTTTGGTGCTACATGTCCAGAACATCTTGTACCAGAGCTGGAACAAGACATGGGACTCTGACCCGAAGCACGTGATGCTTGCAAACAAAAGCAAGTCGAGTGTTTCTGGCCACTCGATGTTAGTTGGCGTGGTTTAAACCTTTTGTGGCTGTGTTCCAAGTGTTTTGTTATCATTTTCTTAGTTTTTTTGGCTGTTTGTACTGCTTTTAGATAAAAAACATGGGTCCTAAGAAAGAGTGTTTTTTTAAAGAATCATCATGATAAGGAACTGGTTAACCATGTTATCAATATTGTTGATGATAATTTAGTAAACCCTTTTAGAAAACGGTTAAGGAAACGCCAACAGCAGACCACGTTACACAGATTTTTTTTTTTTTAAGAGAAAGCCAGCCAGGTCCTGGTGAAAAAAGGCAAAGAAGGGAAAACTCCTGAAGAGCAGCTACAGTTGACTCGATGGAAGGGGATCCCTTCCAAACAGTGACTCTCTCCACCCTCCTCTCCACGTCCGTGTCCACAGATCCGGATCCTCCTCCGTCTCAAGGTACGGGCCATCCTGCAGTTGGTAAAAATGTTTTTAATGTTGTGTTTCCTATTTAAGTTATATGACCTAACTCTAAACTTACCGACTTTAAACTTTCTGTGTCATGCTTTATAGAAAAAGGCAAGGTTAGGGTAAAGACTTGGTGGCTGTGAACAGATTAATCCGTTTTCAGTCATTTCTTATGAGAGAACTGGATTTGGAACTTGACTGCATCGCATCTCAACCAGCGCTCCTTCTAGAACTGATTCGTGTCGAGGCCTAGGGTTCTTCTGCATGTCTTCTGACCCGGCCATCAGCAGCTAAGTGCTTAACCCACCGCACCACAAGGGCTCCTGACCTGCCCACCTCGACCCATGGAGTCAGTTCTGGCTCATGGTGACTCCATGGAAGGTCTCCAAGACTGTGTGGACATCTTTACTGGACATCTGTCTCCCGAGGAGCGGCTGGTGGGTTTGAACCGCTAACCTTGCAATTAGCAGCACAAAGCTTAATCTGTCGCTCCATCAAGCCCCCTTGCCTCTGACGGCGATCTCTAATAGTAATAGAATTTAGGGTTGTTGTGGTTGCCGTTAGGTGCCGTCGAAGGGGACTCCAACACTGCCCGGTCCTGCACCAAGCTCGCTCGTTCTGTCTGAGCCCAGGCTTGCAGCCACTGTGTCCATCCATCTTTTTGAGGGGCTTCCTCTTCTCCCCTCTACTTTGTCCAGGATGCTGTCCTTCCCAGGGGCTGGTCCCTCGTGACAATGTGTCCAAAGTACGTGAGCTGCAGTCTCGGCATCACTGCCTCTAAGCAGCGCCCTGGGTGAACTGCTTCCAGACAGACTCCTGTGTCCTCCTGACACAGCCCACGGCCCTCTCGATACTCCAGCCAGCACCATCACTAGACACGAAGGGGTTTTGACAAGCTTATGGAAAAATGGAATCAAAAGAAGACAGAGAGAGACGGATAAGCCCTTTGTGTTAGTCTGGGTAGACCAGAGAAACAAATCCAGAGACATTCATATACACGCAAGAGAGAGCTTCATGTCAAAGAG
>NW_022103901.1:1548459-1550990 GCF_000313985.2 Echinops telfairi
TCCCGCCTCCAGGGAGGAAGACAGGAGTTCCCAGAATCCTCAGGAGAAGGCCCTGCTCACAAAGAGGCATGATTGGCTAAGACCTGATTGACAGGCTAGGCACCACCCCTTCGCTCAAATTGACAGGTGATGCTGTCACTGCCACACCCTTGAAGACCAGGTCCTTAGTCACTCTTCAGGACTGGAAGGGAGCTCATCCCCTCCCTCCCCTCAGGATGACCAACAGGCAGGGTGCAGAGAAAGAACCACTTCCAAGTGCTGGGGAGGAAGGGGGTGGAAACAGAGCAGGGAGGGGGTGGGCATGGGGGTGTTGACGGGCTTGCAGGTGATCTGAGGCCACACGGGAAGGCACTGTGGAAAGTGAAAGGGTGGTCTGCTCACCTACATCAGGGTGGAAGGGGAGGGGGGAAAGGACCATGGGATTTTCCAAGAACTTTTTGATGCCCCCTTAGTCTGCATGTGGGATAAGCCAGCATGGGGTTGTTGGCTACAGGGTCCATGGTTCAAATCCACCAGCTGCTCCGTGGAAGAAAAGTGAGGCTGTCTGTGAAGATTTACAGTCTCAGAAACGCGATACTGGTTACTCAGAGTAAGAATTGACTTGGGGGCAGTGTTTCTTTGTTTTGTTTCACTCGAGCTATTATGTATCATCTATCTATCCCTTACCTATTATCTATCTATCTATCTATCTATCTATCCATCCATCCATCCATCATCCATCTATCCATCCATCCATCCATCCACCCACCCACCCATCTATCATCTACCTCTCTCCCTGCCTGCCATCCACCGACCTGAATGAAACTAGGTAAAAAAGGAAAAATCCGAAGCAGGTGACTGGTGCAGGTGGCAGGTCTCAGCACTTCTTCCAGGAGCGGGTGTTAGGCGACAAGCAGCTGACAGGGGGCGTGGAGGTGTGACTCCCTCTGAAGATAAAATTAAAGGTGGAGAGATGGTCTCAAGCGAAGTTGCAAGAGCTGACCGCTGGGCGTGGTCTCACTGGAGTCTGAGTCTGAAGTCAGGTGTTGGCCGCACACGTCCCCATAAGGCTCCTGGAGAGGCCAGCGGTCACCTCACTCCATTGTCCCTGCGGCAGCCTTCCCTCTGCGTCTGCCTCTCTCTCCCCCTTTGATCAAGAACCGCAAGCCAGCGCCCCCCCCCCCATCCCCACTTGCAGGCTAACTCATCTTCAAAGACAGTTTCTGAGCAAGGTTACCTCTGCAGGAGGTGGGCTGGCCGCCCAGGCCCCTGGCCCCCAAGAACCCCTTCTCCTGGAGCTTTCCGATGGCCCCTTGAGCCAGGTAAGGTAGACAAGCGGGAGCCTCCTGGTGCTGACTTACTAGCCGTCACCCCATCAGAGAGCTGGCTCCCAGGTCTGGCGGGCACCCCTCGCTCCCCCAGCCCACAGCACCTTCAAAGAACCAGCACTCTGTCCATATTTCCGATCCTGGCCAGGGAGGGAGTTGCCAGGAAGCCAGGCAAGCATGGCCTTCCTTGTGCTTGCTTACTAATCAGGGTGGGGGAGAGGGAGGGCAGGCCATGGGTTTTTCAGTCGGCAAAGACCTAGCTGCTGGGTGTGGCTGCCTCGGTCCAGCAAGGACATGGAGAAAACCGCGTGAAGTTGTCCACTCCTGATTTGCCAGTAAGCGAGCACGTGGGTGCCCTGGGGCTTACCTGGCTGATTGAGCACACACCCCTGGCTTCCAAAGTGCAGGGCGGCCTGGGCAGAGCTGCCCGGTCCAGCTGTGGAGAGGAATGGCAGCCTCGGGTAAGTGGTGACCAGCAGGGTCCTTGCCCAGCTCTGGATAGAGCAGGGACCGAAGGCCTCTGGCTCGCTCCCCTGCGTCCCTGGGTGCTGATCAGCCATGGTCACTAGAGAAGGAGGCACCCACCCTCCCTCCAGCCTCCACGCAGAAGGACCCTGGGGAGGTGGACAGAAGGAACCCCTCGCCCCACTGGCCTGTAGCAGTCAGCGAGCAGGTCCCACAGGAGGATGAGGCAGGTATTGTGGGGACTCTTGACCCCCCAAACCACTCTGCCAGTGAGCCCAGGCCTGGCCCTGGCTGGGTTCACATCCCTTAACCACTGCCCCAAGTGGAATTAAGTGTTAAGCTATGTGGAATACAGGGATCACTATTCCCTCTCCAGGGAGGAGTGATGGCAACTAGGCTGCCCCAGGTTGGGGGGCCCCTCGCTGCTGGGGTGGCCCTCGGGAGACCCTCACCTGGGCAGCCTCCTTCCGCCCCTCACCTGTCGGTCCGCCCTCCACCTCGTCCATCGCCACTGCCTTGAATTTGGGGCACAGGAAGAGCGGAGGGCGGGGAGCCTGCAGCCGCCTGCACTCACAGGGTCCCGCCCCGCCCGCCCGGCTGCGCGGACGTCACGTGCGCCCCCCGCCCGCCCTCCTGCGCGCTCCTCCCTCCGCCGTCCACCGGGCCGGCAGGTAGGACGGTATGCCCGGGTCGGGGCCGCGGGGGCCGGTGCCGAGCGGCGGTCGCGGTCCCCGAAGTGCAGGCAGGAGGGAGGGCGGC
>NW_022103901.1:1552339-1565686 GCF_000313985.2 Echinops telfairi
GCTGGACACCCCAACTCTGCACACGATGGTTCTCATTTGAGCCCCTCGTTGCCACAGCCGCCAGGACAGTCCATCTAGTCGAAGGTCTTCTTCCTCCGTGCTGTGCCCCTCCCCTCTACCATGCGTGGTGCCCTTCTTCAGGGACTGCTCTCTGTTGCCAACATGTCTGAAGGGCAGGAGACCAAGTATCGCCATCCCTTCTTGCCTCTAAGGAGCATTCTTGTCTTCCCTCTTCCAAGACACGCCCGTTCACTCCTACGGCTGTGCATGGGCTAGTCCGGGTTCCTCGCCAACACGGCCCTTCAAAGGCGGTCTGGTCTTCCTTCTCTGTGGTCCAGTCTCACGTCCACAAGAGAAAACCATCGCTTAGGTCAGGTGCGTCGGAGCCGGCAAAGTGTCCACCATGTGGTGTCCCCTGCGGCTGTGGGATCCGAGAGAGGTGACAGTGCTGTGTCCCCACCCCCACCTGCTGCAGGGTGACAACAGTACCCCCACCTCCATGGAGCAGCGGAAAGAAGGTTCTGGAAGACACCTTGGCTGTGCCCTGGTGGCTCATGGGTAGCGCCTGGGCTCCCGGGAGTGGACATGCTCCAGTGTAGACCCGCCCAGGAGTTCAGCTTCGGCCCTCGGGCCCTGAAGGACGCCCTGGTGTCCAGCGATGTGGCCCTGGGCCAGCTCTACGCCTCCGCCTTCTCCCCAGTGGAGCGGCTGTTCCTGGCTGAGGCCTACAACCCCCATGGGACTCTTTTCCGCCCGCTGAGGATCCACACGGCCTCCGACTGGCTCCTGCGCCGCCCCGAGCCCCCCGAGGACTTCCAGGCCTTCTACCAGTCCCTGCAGGGCCGCAAACCAAATCCCGGCCGGAGACGCATCTGCCTGCAGCCCATAGGTTCCAGGGGTCCCTGCTGGGGTCAGGGTGGGGACTAGGGATGCACATGGGCCCGCAGGACTGACGAGGGTGGGGAGGGGGCAGCCCGGGAGTGTCTGGCCCCCCGGGATGAGAGGCCAGGAGGCCAGGCGTGGCGCTGAGCTTGCTGGATTCCAGCTGCCCGCCTCTCAGGGCCCGTTACTAGCCATAACATGGTCAAAACACACAGGCCGCCCACCCACCCTGAGCCCGTGAGGCCAGTCCACCGTGTAGCCTCTGCTCCCTCAGCCGGCAGTTCCCTCCACGCTCCCTTTGCCAGAAGGAGTTTGAGGAGCCCTGGGAGTGCAGTGTCTTAGACTGCTCCCCCAAGGTCAGTGGTTCAAACCCACGGCCCACTCCATGGCGGGAAGATGAGGCTGTCTGTCCCTGTAAAGATGGACAACCTCAGAAACCCACGGGGGCAGGTCCATTCTGCCCAGCAGGTCTCTGTTTGCTGCTCTGGCCTCGGTCGCCCAGCCAGCCCCTGCTAGCAAAGAGGTGTGCCTGGGTGGGGAGGCGAGGGGAGGGTCTAGGGTGGGCAAGGACGTGCCACTCTGCCCACAGATCTGGGCCAGGGGCCAGTGGCATACCCCCTGCTGGACAGCGTGCGGAGCTACACAGAGGCCTTCTTCCCAGGCCTGACAGTCACCTGCCTCCCTCTGGTGTCAGCCCCGCCCATTCACTGCTCCTCCCGCCCCCGGAGGGACGCAGGCCGGCCCCAGTTCCACACAGGTGGGTGACACACCCGGGGTCCTGTCAGGGAGCACGGAAAGGGTCTTCCTCATGCAGATAGAGCCCTGACAGGCGGAGAGAAGGGAGGAGGGGTTCATTGGTTGACTCAGTGCCTGGAGGAGCCCCGTGGTGTTGTGGTTACTCAGTGCACTGATCACGGCAAGGTCAGCAGTTCAAAACCACCAGCTGCTCCATGGGAGAAAGACAAGGCTTTCTCCTCCTGTAAAGTGACCGGCTCAGAAAGCCACGGGTCGTGCTACCCCGCCCTGTCGGGTCTCTGTGAGTCAGCTTAGACTCAGCGTCTGTGAGTTTGGGTCTTGGTAAAAGGCAAGCTCCAAATCCGCAGGTCTGGCGGCGGGCCGGAGGTCTCTGTGGGCTCCTGTCCCTGGCCCTGGAGGTCAGGTGATCAGAAGAGGGCAGGGTCCAGTGAGTAAGAGTGAGCTTTGTGTGCACAGCCCTCTCCAAGCTGGACACAGGCCACACCTGGACCATCCATGAGCTGGGGACAGTTGTGCAGACAGAGCCAGGGGGTGCCTTGTGATCTAAACCTAGGAGAAGGTGTGTCAGGAGGAGTATCTCTCCACCTGGCATCACTGGGCGCTGGAAGCCCCATCTCCTCGCTCCATGTCCCTAGGTGGCATCCTGTCCTTCCTGAAAACCCACAAGCCAGCTGATGCACTATGCGTGCTGGGCCTCACACTGTCTGACCTGTACCCACGAGAGAGCTGGGCCTTCACCTTCAGCCAGTCCCTGCCCGGGCACGGTGAGCTGCCCCCGCCCCCCCCCCCCCCGACCTCCTCATTTTGGCCTGTCACCCCAGCTTCACCCCCTGCCCAGGGGAAGCGGGTGCACACCTGGGGGACGGTGCCCCTTCCAGCTCCTCCTGGGCAATGACTGCTCACCAGGGGGGGCATCTCTGGGCAGAAAGGAAGGAGTGGGTTTGTCCTCAGCCCCGTCCCTTCTCTCCCCCAGAGGTGGGTGTCTGCAGTTTCGCCCGCTTCTCAGGGGAGTCGCTGCAGGAGGAGTCCAGCACCGCTGGCCCGGACTTGGCAGAGGCAGCGGAGGGCAACACAGAAGTCCGTGTGCCAGAGCAGGGCCCTGGCCTGGCCTTCAGTGCCCTCGGGTTGGTACAGTGCTGCAGGGTGAGTGTGGTCAGCTGGCCAGCAGGCTGGGGCCCAGGGCCGAGGACTGAGGGCCAGAGCTGGGGGTCTGCTGGGCTCAGGGAAGTTGCTAAGCGCGCAGAATCAGGTGGAGAGGAGAAGTGAGTCAAGCAGGTATGCCCCCTGCCTCCACCCTCCGACAGCACCAGGTGAATGGCAGCCTTGTTCTGTCCATCTGTGTGACTGAGGAAACGGAGGCAGACGGATGGCTAAGCCTTCGGCTCTGGGCTACGGGCAGTCGAGTGGCATAGCTGGGCTCTGCACCTGCCTGTGTCTGACCCCAGAGGGGTGTCACGGCTCACCTGCCTGTCCGGAGTGAGTCTCAGACGAGGTTGGGGGGGGGCAGGAGCCTCTGTTCTTGGTGCCCTAGGCAGCCTGGCCCTCAGGTCACTGCGGACTTCCTGGCCTTTTGGCTGGGGGCCACCAGAGAAGTCGAGGGTAGGGAGGGAGGGGCGGGGGTCTTGGAGGTAGGCTGCGTGGCTCGAGGTTGCTTCTTCCCCAGGCCACTTGTCACGTGCTGTGCTGCCTCCTGGGCCTGGGCAGCTGCCGCTGGCTGGGCTGCCTCCTGCAGGGCACGCTTAGCCTGGATGAAGCCCTGCGGCGGCCCCCCGACCTCTGCCCAGTCTGCCTGCGGAAGCTGCAGCACCTCCTGGGCTTCCGGCTGCTCGACAGGTACAAGGTGAGTGGACCAGTGAGGGGGAGTGGACAGATACAGAGGAGTGGACACAGGGAGTGGACAGACATAGGGAAGTAGATAGGTACAGGGGGAATGGACAGACACAGAGGAGTGGACAGGTACAGGGGAGTGGACAGACACAAGGGCGTGGACAGACACAAGGGCGTGGACAGACACAAGGGAGTGGACAGACACAGGGAGGAGAGGGCTTGTTGGCTGCTCCCATAAAGGTTGTCTCCTAGAAGGGGGACCGGGGCAGCTCCCCATTGTCACCGACAGCCCGCAGTCCCCTCAGCACGGCCTGGCCCAATCTCTGCAACATGAAATCCCAGCTCAGTCAGGCTGGACTAAACACTCGCCACACTGCTGCCCCAGGCACCGGACTTTCTTCCCTGGAGCCGGGCCTCGCTTTCCCATCCCAGGGGCCCTCCAGGACAGGAGCAGACAGCCTCCTCTTTCTCCCTCGGAGCGGCCGTAGTTTCCAACTGCGGACCTTGGACTAGCAGCTCAGCACGTCACCACCAGGCGTCGGAACCCACTGGATGGCCGGCTCCCTTGCCAGGCTTCCTCTTGGCAGAGCTGGTGCCGGCGGGAGAGCTACACTGTGAAGTCGGCTTCCTTGTGTGGTGCTGCTGCCCTCTTCTGTCCCCACGGGAGCGGCCTGGCCAGGGTCCCTGAAGGGACTTGGTTCAGGGCAGCAAAGAGATTGTTTACAAACTCAGCGACCTCCCTCTGAGCTCAAAGTCATTTCTTCATACCTACCTTTGGATGACTAAACAGGGCCCCGGTGACACATTGGGCCCGGAACCACAAGGTCAGCAGTTCAAACCCACCGGCTGCTCAGAGGAAGCCGCAGCAACCCACAGGGCAGTTCGACCCTATCCTGGGGGGTCTGCCCCGTGAGTCGTCATTGATTAGGGGGCAGAATGAACTTGATAGGAGTGGACTTGGGTTTGGGGGCTTTGCTCTCATTCGAATGAAGCCACAAGGTCTTTCAGCCAAATTGCCTTTGCTTACATTTAAAAGCAAAGCAGCAGCTCTGAGTTCTAGAGTGAGAAGCCCTGACGACGCGAGGGTTAAGCGCTCGGATGTCAACCAAACAAATAACGGCTCTTGAACAGCCGGGGCTCTGAGTCAGGAGGAAAGGCCTGCCTGTCTGCCTCGATAGAGCTACCATCCAGGAAGCCCGGGGCAGGGGTGCGGGACAGTTCTGCTCTCTCACAGAGGGAAGGGGTCACCCTGGGGTGTTGGCTCACTGAGGGAGCAGGTGTCAGGGAAGGGGCAGCCTGAGTACACCTGGCTGCAGGCGGAGCCGTCTCCACTGGGACGTGGTGCTGGCTTGGCCTGGACTGCTCTTCTTAGGGGCAGAACACGTCCCAGGGCGGCCAGCCTGGCTGTTGGGGCTCGCCCTGGGGTGGCACGTGGCCGAGGGTCCTGATGGGAGGACTGGGCATCTTCATGTCCCTTCCCTTCCACACTCCACTCCTGCCCTGCCTCGGGGGAGGGGTCCCTATGGGCCTCGGGGAGGGTCAGGTCGGGGCTGTGCTGCACCGGGCTTTCTGGAAGCGGAGTGCCAGGTCTTCTTGGCCACCCGGGTGAACCAGGATCTCCCTGAGCACCCTGCCTGCCCTGAGCGTCATGTCAGGGGACTGAGCAGGCGGCAGGGGGCTTTCTGGGACAGGAAAGGGCCTAGAGGGGGCAGATCTAAGCTAAGAAAGGCGACCTGGGGGAAGGGGCTCAGAGTAAGCGGGGTGTAGGGAGGGGATGGGTGAGTTGGAGAGGCCAGAGGGCGGGCAGGCTCTAGGGCAGGCAGGTCAGCTACCCCCCGGCTGTAGGAAGGGAAAGTGGCCTGTGCTGGCCCCTGACCAGGGGTCTCATCCCTGCTCCCGGGACCCTGCTAAGCACCCTCCCAGCCTCGAGAGACCCACCTGGCCCTGAGTCCCTGCTGTCTGAGGGCGCTGGGCTGGGAGTGGCCTGACCTCGGAGAGGAAGTCGGCTGCAGGCTGTTGCTCCCGGTGGACACACTGCCCGCAGCTGCCGCCCACGTGTGAGCCCCCATGGCCCGTGCCCATGTGCAGGCCTAGAGGTCCCTGAGAGCTGGCCTTGGGTGGCCTCAGGTGTATAGGCTACAGCTGAGGACACTGGGACCCCCGTCTTTGTGTGTGAGCCCACGGTAGCCTGCGCCCTGGACTCGGCCTGTGTTTCTTCTTTTCAGGGGCTTCATGCCTGGACACAGGCCGTGGCCGGAGCCGGGCCTGGCTGGGAGACGCCTGACCGCTCGGGGTCTGAGGACACGCTGCCTCTCAGCGCCGACTCAGGGCTGGGTGTCGAGAATGACTCGGAGGCCCCCAGCCTGTCGGAGCCCCTGACCCCGGACGGGGGGCCTCCTGAGCTGCTGCCCCTGGAGGACCTGGAGGGCCAGCCCCCGGCTGGGAGCCCCATCGAGCCTGCGGGGACGCTCAGGGAACAGAGGCTGTGGCTGGCGGCCTGCATCCGGGCCCTGGAGAGGGAGGAGGCGGAGGAGGAGCTGTTGCGGCTGGACGCAGCCGTGGACGCGCTGGCCCGATGGGAGCTCTTCACAGGGAGGCTCCCGGCCCCCCGGCAGGCCCTGCCCAGTGCCAAGGACAGCCCGGGGCTGCGGAAGGCCCTGGGGGAGACACTGTCTTCTTGGCGGAAGAAGCTGGGCTCCTGGAAGCTGGCCAAGGCGGAGCCATCTCCCTCGCACCGCGGCCAGGAGGAGGCCTAGGCAGTGAGGGTCAGTGACAGACTCTCTCGGGGCCCAGGGGCCCACTCAGGACTACCATCAGGAGCATGCTTTCCCTCAGCTCCTTCCTGGCCAGGCAGGGAGGGTTAACTCTGAGGTAGTAGCCACGTTGGCCCTCCGCTCGCTCTACGTCACCCCCTTCCCTGGTGGCTCAGCTCCGGGCAGCCCGCCCAAGGGAGAGCCAGGTGGAAGCTGGCTGCCTTGTGGGCTTCACTTTGTAAGCCACCAGCAGTGCCCTGGCCATGACATGACGTGCCTGCGGAAGGGGGGTGGGGTGGCAGAGATGCACCCCAGGTTCAGGGGGGGAATGGTGCCTCCCCAGGAGGGCTGGGAAGGTTCTGGAAGCCTGTGTGCAGTGGGACCCGGGGTTGGTCCTGTACCTGCTGGGCAAGCCTACCTGGCTACCTTGTGCCACAGTGAGGGAGCTGGCTGGGAGGTTTTGAGGGGGGTCCTGTCCTTTGCTCGGGGCTGATGGGGCTAGGAGCGGCTGGGCGGTCGTGGGGGCTTCGCCTATGTAGGACATCAACAGGTCACTCTGGGCCCTGACTGAGAAGGTGGGTGGCCACATCTGCAGATGTGGTTCCCACCAAACAAAGGCCCAGGTGGTTTGGGTAGTAAAGGTATGACTGTCTCACCTCTAAGTCTGTCTGTCTGTCTGCAACACCAGGGCTCCCAGCAAACACCTCCAGCTGGGCCGGGTGGCTGGGGGCCGGGGGTGGTCACACTGTGGGAGGCCCCCCAGGGGCTTGAGTACAATCTGTGTTTGGGGTCCTGGGCCTTCCGTACTGGGTCATGTGACAAGGAGCTGCAGATGCACCCTTGCCTTCTAAGTGCACACGTGTACACGTGCATCCACTCCCACATGCACACATTCAGTGTATGCATGTACATGCCACACACACACCCAGATACACAACACATGCACAACTACACACGTCAACACACAGCACACACATCTACTCCCACACATGCACTTAATTATGCGCACACATCATACACCTACATAACTGCAGACACGGATACACATGCACACACACATAGGGACACGTGTGCACTCACCACACGCACTCACCCAACACTCCTACACACACATTCAGTATAGGCATGTGCACACAAGCATGCACATAGATACCCACACACTCAACCCTCTACCCAGCGTACACACATGCAAACATGCGAAATACACGTGCTCCCAAACACAGATGTGCCCAGTCACACGTCGGCACACTCCTACACTGATGCCCACACACGGAATGCATGCACACATGTAGGTACACATAGGCACACTCGCACGCACAGGTACACACACCCACATGCATGTACATATAATCACACATGCACAGGCACGCACCACACACACACATACACGAACAAACGCACCCCGGCATCCCCGATTTCTCCTCTTCCAGCCTCCTTCCCTGCCTCCCTGAAGCCCACCTCCCTCAGATGAGCCAGGGAGGCTCTTGCCACAGTATCCCCCAGGTGTAAGCCCGGTGGGGAGAGCAAGTGGTCTCAACACTCCGGCCCTTGGCCGCCCCCATTGCCAGAGCTTGGCTCAGGCACTGCCCACCGACCCTGTCCCACAGGCCCTGGGCCCAGCCTGGCCTTCGGTGCTGGGCGCCATGTCCACATGGCCTATGGACAGGCCGCAGCCGGGCTCAGGGGCCCACACGCAGGTCTGAGCATCCTGGGAGCGGGGGCGGTGGTCTAGCCTGGTTGCTAGGTGCACAGTCGGGGATTTGAACCTGGTGCCCACACCGAGACCGGCCATGCTGTCCTCCTAACCCCGGGGGCAGTTCTGCTCGGCCTCGTGGGGCCACTGTGAGTTGCAACCTACCAACCCAATGGCCCCCAGTGGGAACACCCATGGAGGATTCCGGTAGAGCCCCTGGATGTCGTCCATGGAGGTCCTAGTGCACCCAGAGGCCTGGTGATCCGCTTCTTGGAAGCCTTGTGGGGCCCAGCTCTACTGATGGGAGCCCAGGGGAGAGACTCGCAGACACAGACACACAGGAAGTTTACACCCCGAGTGGGGATGGGGGGCATCCCCACTTTGGAAGCCCCAGAGAGGGCAGGAAGGCCAGGCCTCCCCAGCGAGCGACCATCGCCATCGGCTCTGGCTTGCAGGGACAGGTCCTGCCTCATAAACCCCAGCCCTTTGGGTTGGCCCCTTCCAGGCACTGGGCTGGGTACCTGCCACACCCCCTCTGTCCTCACAGGACCTGGGGTCCCAGAGTGATGCCCCCAAAGGCTGGGGGTCTGAACCCAGGCCTGCACCATCCTCAGGGCCTCCGCCCGCCCCGTGTGAGCCCATTGCTGCGGCCAGTGTCCAGCCCCCTCCTCCAGGGCCTTCCTCTCGCCGCCTCTCCGTGCGCCCACGCATGACGGCCTTCTCCAGGGACTGGTCTCTCCTGATCCCGAGACCAGGCTCCGTGGGATAAGGTCTCTCTGTGGTTGCCTCTAAGGAGCACTCCGGCGGCCTTTCTTCCCCCGACCATTCGACCCTCTCTGGGGTCCAGCCGAGAAGACCCCCAGGGGCAGTTCGACTCAGTCTGCGCGTGGCGTCCCCCTGCTGGGCGAGGACGCAGGCTCAGAGGGGTGGAGGTGCAGCATGTCCAGTTCCTCCAGCCGCGGCCCGGAGTCCTTCCTCTGCCTCCCCGTGTTCTGAGAACTGGACACCTCCGACCAGGAAGCAGTTGAGGACCTGGGGGGCCGGGTCAGTGACATCCATCAGAATGTGGATGTGGACCAACGGGGGACACAGGTGTGGACCAACGGGGGACACAGTCAGTCGGGGTGAGGCCAGAGGACCGTGTTTCTGCAAAATTTATTTTTTAAAAAATCTCTCTCTCTCCCTGTAATTGGGTCAGGAGCCCTGGCATCGCAGAGGCTCCACACCGGGCTGTCATCCGAAAGGTCTGCCGTGCAAAACCGACTGGAGACGGACAGGTAGTTGCAGTCTGGGAAACCCACTGGCACAGCTCTGCCATGTCCCACAGGGTACACGCCAGCTCGACGGCCGCAGGTTTTTGTGAGCCGTTTGTGAGCACGAGAAGCCGTTTACCCCAGCCGTGTACTTACAGTCATTTGTTTGGGATCTCCCCTGCTGGTGAGCAGGTGAGGGGCTGAGCTTGGCACGTGGAAAGGAAGACGTAAAGTTACAGCCTCAGACACCCGCAGGGGCAGTTACAGCCACAGGGGCAGGCCTAGCCTGTGGCTGGGGCCGCCCTGAGTCTGTCTGTCCTGTCCTGAGCTGCCACTGTCTGCCCCCCCACCCCCAACACAGAACATCCCGGGGGTGCTCTCCCCTGCAGGTCACCCACCTCCTTATCATCGCGGACTCGGTGCGTCTTTGCCAACGAAGCACAAAGGTTCCCAGAGCAGAGGGGGGCAGGCGGGGGGCACAGCTGGATCCAGAGTCCTCTAGGACAAGGATTCTGCAGGGTCTGCTAGGAGGGAGGTCTGCGGGGTGACAGCAGGAGGGACCCCACCCCCATGTCATCATCCGCTGGGATTCCCAGGAAGCCCTTAGGAAGTTCGGTGGTGCCAGGCTGGACTCCCTGGTGGGTGGCCCGGCCCTCAGTGAGGTGCCAACCCAAACAAAGCGGCCGAGTGGCTGGGGCTGTTTGCACAAAGAGGGTGGGGCTCCAGAGGGCTATTTATGGTTTCTGGAGCAGAGGGACAGGACTGTGTGTGTGTGGCGGGGGTGGGGGGCCCTGCATGCAAACCTAGGCTGCAGGGTGGGGGCCTGTGTGCAGACCTTCCACACTGTGGCTGCAGTGGGGGGCCTGGGCTGCTGGCTGAGCTGACCAGGGAGGAGCTGGACAATGTTTGGTGAAGCCAGGATGGGGCCTGCTCAGGAGGGGCCCGATGGGAGAACAAATGCCCAGCCCCCTATGGGCCTGGGTGACTTAAGGTGCTCTGCTTCGAAACTTCAAGGTAGGTGGTTCTAGCCCACCAGCTGCCCTGGGGAGTCTGGTTCAGTAGATTGTTGGCAGCCTCCCCCGGCAGTGGACTGGATGGCAGTGTGTGTTTGCTCCAGGAGAAACGGGCCGCTTATCCAAATGCCGCCTGTGCGCTAGCAAACAGCTTTTTCCTGGAGAAAGGGGCCCTGGGGGATGTGGGCGTCAAGCCCTTGACAGCTAACCAAGATGAGTGGTTCAGACCCACCCAGTGGCCTGGCACTCTGATCCCCTAAATAGACAGCCTAGGAGGCATGGGGGCAGCTCCACTCTCTAACATGGGGTCACTGTGGCCAGAACCGGCCTGCCTAGGGGCAGCTCAGTTCTCAAACACAGGTTGCTGTCATCAGGGCTGGCTGGACATCTCCCCCTCCCACTCCCCTCTGCTGTGAGATTCACAGCTGCTGCCCCTGAGTTCCCAAGGAGAAGACAGCCTCGTCTTCCAGGGAGCAGCTGGTAGGTTTGAACTGCTGACTGTGTGGCTAACAGCCCGATGCCTAACCCACTTCGCTACAAGGGCTGGTCTTGGAAATGCCTCCAATGAGCCAAACTCACTGCCCTAAGTGGATCCTGACTCCCTGCGGCCTGTAGGGCAGAGCAGAACTGCCCGTGGGCTCCCGGGGCTGAAACTTGCTGCAGGAACAGACAGCCTCATTTTTCTCCCGTGGAGTGGCTGGTGGGTTTGAACTGCTGTCCTCGCGGTGAGCAACCCCATGCCTGACCCACGGCTTCACCAGGGCTCTGCCAGTCTGTCTGGAATCGGAGCTGGTGGTCCTGGTATTCTGAGGTGCTTGCCATTCTCCTCTGCGACGGCACACGGGAACCAAGAACTGCTTCAGACAGTTCCAGCCATCGGGAAGCGGGGTCTCCATCAGAATGCCCTCCGTGGCCAACAGAGGTATACTGGGGTATGGGCAGGGGCCCTGAGGTCATCAGAGTGGACATAGATCACCTCCAATTTTCCCAGCACCTGCATGGGTCCACAGGGTGACCCTGCCCCACCACAGCAGATGCCCCAGGTCTGCGCTTCACCCTGTTGATTAGGCGATGGACACCTCAGGGCAGGGCTGCCATCTCCCCAGAGCAGACAGCCTCATTGTCCTCCCTCAGGGCAGCTGCTGGGTCTGAACCACCGACCTTCCTATAAGCAGCAGAGGGCCCTTGAGTTAAAGTACTCCCATTGCAATCACCCCACTGCCCTCGGGGCCCCGTCTGCTTGATGGCCCTGTGGGATGGGGACAGCTGCCCTGCCGGGTCCAAGGCTGCAACTGGTCTTTCTCCCGCGGGGACAGCTGCCCTGCCGGGTCCAAGGCTGCAACTGGTCTTTCTCCCGCGGAACGGCTGCTGGTTCCACCCTGGCCTTTCAGCCTCCCAGGGCTACGCTCACTTCGGACGAGTCTGGGACCTGGGCCGGGCCGTCCACTGATGCTGCGCACAGGGCGGGCATGTACGCTTGCTCTTGGCCTTCGACTGAGTGGCCAATCCTCTTCTGCAGACCAATGGGGTTTGTATCTACATGTATCCAGTCCCTGCCCTGAGGTAGGAGGGGTGGAATGTCCACTCCCGGGCTTGAGGTGGGCGGCTCAGGGTGTTCCCGACAGGGACAGGGTGTCCTGCACACCTCCACCTTTCCCATCACACCTGCCTGCCTGCCTCCAGGGCCCAGGCCCGTGGTTTTACCTTGGAATGACCTCGCCCGACTGGACTTTTCTTCTTTATCAAAGCTGTGAGGAGAAGGGAGGAGGGCAGCAAGGAGGGTGGGTGTGAGTGATCTCTAAAAACGACCAACGACCAGACTTGGAGCTGAACTCCACTGAGAAACCGGGCACGGCCCGGGGCCGTGGGGGTAGCCGGAGGAGGAGGAAGGCATAGGCTTCGAGACCTTTATTGTTACAATTGTCTGTTTGCAATTGTTGACGAGGTACAGGTGGCCTCCTGCCTCTCTGACGCCCCAGAAACAATTAGAAGACATCAGGGCGAGAATAACATGAAACTAAAGACCGCCATCAGACAAAAGCCAAGGCTCCTGAGACAGGGCTGGCCGCCAAGGGGGTGGGGGCTGTGAGTGGCCGTGGGTCAGTGGCACGCTGCTCTGTGCTCCTGGCTGGCACACCCAGTGGGGATGCTCGGACTGGACAAAGTGAAGGGAGCCACCCGTGGGCCAGCCTCCTCTGCTCTGCCTTGCCTGGGATGACCAGCTGAATACGTCCGTCCACCCCACCCTACCCCACACATGCCCGTTTCTGGCTTGTCTGCCAGGAGGTGGGGTGCTGGCTGGCCGAGGGGACGCAGGTAGGCCTGTGGGCTCTGAACCCTGTTCACTGAGCAGGAAACGTGCTGGGCATTAGCAGGCACCATCAGTTGGGGTTGGCACCTGGCCCTGCCCCTCCCAACAGCCACATAGTGTTTGTCCACCGCCCAAAGCGCAGGGGCATGGGGGGGGACTGCCCTGCGTGAACAGAGGCACCGTGACAGTGCCACCCCTTCCCCATGACCAGGCCAGCACACAGTGACCACAGGGCAGGAAAGAACTGTGAATTGTTGTGGGAACTGACAGCCTCGTCTTCCTCCCTCGGAGCAGCTGGTGGGTCTGAACCACCGACTGTGGTGGGCAGTCCAATGCTGACCCACAGGCCTCTCCCCCCACCAGCCTTGGGTGGACCCTCGTGTTACAATCGGGGGTGGGGGGAGTGGGTAGTTGCCGAGAAGCCCTTAGAGACTCATGGGAGAAGGTTCCCCACCCCCCCTGCAGCCTGGGCCGGCTTTCAGTAGTGACACTAGATGGAGACTTGGTGGGAAGGCAGCGTGTGTCAGACAGCAGGACCCTGGCCGGCTGCCCTCCGTGGACCCCTATCCCCCGCATGTGCTTGTGCGTGCCTGTGCGCGCACGGCCCAGGTTGGCCGGTCGCAGAGCTGAGCTGGGCCCCCACCCTGAGGGGTCCTTGGCGGAGTGTCCAGGGAGCCCGCTGTGAGGGTCCCTCCAGGCGGCGGCCGAGGACCATGGGGGTGATGTGCACACTAGGCAGGACACGGCCTGCAAGGCCACAGTGTGGGGGTGGGGGAACGCCCATCGCAGCTCAGGGGCACCGAGGGAGGCTGCCTGGCTGTGGGGAGATTGGCACTGCTGTGAAAGGCACCCTCTGGGG
>NW_022103901.1:1565828-1574623 GCF_000313985.2 Echinops telfairi
GGGCGCTCACTGCAGCATGATGTCCCTGAGGTTCTCCTGCAGCACCGTGTCCTTCACGGCGTGGAAGACGAAGCGGATGTTCTCCGTGTCGATGGCCGTGGTGAAGTGGTGGAAGAGCGGCTTGCTGCGGTTGCGCCGCTTGCGGTCGAAGCTCTGCACCAGGAAGCGCTGCACGTCGTCCAGCCGGTGGGGGTCGCCCCGGAAGTCAGGGAAGTGCTTCTGGATGCTGACTCGCCGCACCTTCTCCACCAGCAGGTCCGTCTTGTTGAGGAAGAGGATGATGGAGACGTTGGCGAAGAGCTTGTTGTTGACGATGGTCTCGAAGATGTTCATGGACTCGGCCAGCCGGTTGGTGCGCCGGTCCTCCACCAGCACCTGGTCGAACTCGCTGGACGACGCCATGAACAGGATGGACGTGATGCCGTCGAAGCACTGGAACCACTTCTGCCGTTGGGAGCGCTGCCCGCCCACGTCCACCATCTTGAAGGGCACCTTCTTGAGGACGAAGTCGTGCTCCACGATGCCCTTGGTGGCTTTGCGGGCCAGCAGGATGTCCTGTTTGCTGGGAAGGTAGCTCTGACCCGGGCGAGAAAAAGGAGGGTGTGTGTGCGGGGTGCGTTATCACTCGAGACAGGTTGAACACCACAGAGGACCAGCCCCCCGCCCAGCTCCGCCTTGACCTGGGGGGCGAGCTAACTCTAGCGACTGACGTGGCAAACCCGGCACCTGTGCAGGGAAAGAACAGCTCGGCGGCCCCTTAGCCACGACGAGCACCGCCCGGCCTACAGCCGGTTGTCCAGGGGTAAGGGCAAGTGCAGGGCTTGCTTCCTTAGCACCCACCCATCATCCCGGCACCCTGGGGGTTGCTCACACTGGGCAACGCAGGACTAAGCAGGCGCGCGGGGTGGTGGCATGCAGGTCCCACCAGAGTCCCACCATCTCCTTGCGGGAACCCCCAGGCTTTCCCCGCCTACAGGGGCGCTTTCCCACAGGCCTGCTGCGAGGCTGAGGAGTTTAATGGAGGCTCTGCCACACCACACAAGGCGGTCAGAGGTCGTGGCACAAAGCACCCTGGAGACTCCAGTGTCAGGCACACAGCAACCCGGGTGCTGCAGGAAGCTGGTGACATGACGCGGAGGCCCTGCCCGAGACGTGGTGTCCCCACTCACCAGCTGGCCGATGCGGTCCAAGTTGTCCAGGAAGTACTTCACGGACTCGCCCTGTCACAGAGGAGAGGAAACAGGGTCAGGGCCCAGTCCTCACCCAGGAGCCTCGGCGTTGCCTGCGAGGACCCAGAAGGGAAACGGAAACTCGCCCATGGGCCACACGCCCTGCCAAGCGCGGGAAGGAAGAGGGTCGACCTTAGGGGCGATGCTCACGAACGAGGGACTAGACCCGCCGTCCCGTTCACAGGTCTACAACCTTCCACGTCGGACAGTGTCAACACCACCCGCCTCTCCCTCCTGGTGTACGTTTACAATGTGTTTGGATGAGGGGTTCCCCGTGTGCACCCACTCAGCTTTCCCCAGCACGCTGGCCGCCTGCTGTGTGCCAGGCTTCCAGACGCACGGACACAGCCGCAAAGAGCCAAGGACGGAGCAGCCAAAGACAACCAAGGAGACAGGGCACGCGGGCTGGGGGTGCACGTGTCTGTGAAGAGGAGAACACCAAAACCACGAGTGTAGCCTCGACGGGGCACTGGGTCCCGGCCACCTCGGGGCCAGGCTGTCCCTGCTTACAGAGGGAGGGCTCCTCTGCTCCGGCCCCAGCCCCCGGGCGGAAGGGTCTGGAGCAGAGTGTGGCCAAAGTCAAAGCAAACCCAAGACCACTGTGGGTCCTGACTCACTGTGACCCAACAGAGGGTCCCTGAGGCTGTCCGTCTTTACAGGTGCCTCATCTTTCCCAGTCAGAGTGGCCGGTGGGTTTGAACTGCTGGCCTGGAGGTCAGCTGCCCGGCGCTGAACCTCAAGTGCCACCAGGCCCTTCTCTGGCAAGCAGCATTGCTCGCTGCACTCCACTCCTCCCCCCTAGCCTGTTGCCCTCTCCCAAGGCCATCACAGGCCACTCCTGTTTGTCCCCACCAGTGGCTCTCAGTCACCTGGCACAGGAAGGCCCGGTCAGTGTTCTGGCCGCAGGGAGTGAACCCTCTCCTGGGAAGATGCTGAGACCTGGGCGGGCACTTTACCCAGAGAGCTTTGCTTAGCTGTCATGTGGCAGAGGGGCTGGACTCAGGGTGTCCAGCAAGCAAGACAGCGTCTTCCCAGAGTGGGCGCTGGGTTCCGTTGGGTCACAGACGCGGCGTTTTCACAAATGGAGGGTCTGTGGCTGCCCTGCCGTGAGCACTTCTGTGGACGCCATTTCCCCAACGGCATGGCCTGCACTGGCCATCCTCACGGGGGCTCACGCCTTTCCCTCCGCTCTGCCGCAGGTCAGACTGTCTGGGGCCAGCATCGTCCCGCACCCGGGAGAGGGCGCCCTGTGCCTGTCTGGGACGAAGAGGAAGCTCCTGTGTGAGCCGGCTGGACCCCAGCGGTGGTGCTGCTGACACAGGTAGCAGCCGCTGTGATGCTGTGGGCAGCCCACCCGGTGTACGGAGGTGAGGGCGAGGGCTCTTGCTTGGGTCCTGGCTCTGATACAGTTAGTTGAAAGGAAGTTTCCTGAGAAAAGCTTGTTGCTTTTTGCGGTTTCTCCATGCTGCTTCTGGCTCGTCAAACTCTGGTTCTTGGACTTGAGCCAGCAGCCAGCCACACCGCCTGCTGAGTCTGGAGAAGCTCCATGGACCCCAGGGCCTGGAACTTGCCTGCACACCCCCTGCACCCCCCTTCTCTCTCTCTCTCTCTCTCCCAACTCAAGGCACTCCTCCAGGAGGAGCCGGGCGGGCACAGTGGCCCCGCCGTGGCCTCACCTAGAGCAACAGTGCTGGTGGGGACCATGCCGGGCAGGCAGTCTATCTGTTGGCACCCTCAGGATGGCACCTAACCATGAAAGGGTCTCCGGCAGAGAGCACTGTCAAGTTGACCTTTCTGGTCTTTGCCCTCAAGGGATCATCTGCGGGCACTGAGCCTGGTTCTGCTCTGAGGACACCTCACCTAGGCCCTGGCTAAGAACCCATCACCAGCCCTTGGCCTTGAAGAGGGTCTCGTCTGGCACTGTCTCAAGGCTCGCGTCTCCTTTACATCAACCATCACTTTGTCCCACCGCCCCCTCAGTGGGGCCCAGTGCTCAGCAAGGGAGCGAGCCGTCCGATTCCTGACCTGGCCTCCCCAGAGGCGCCTGTCCACCCCTGACGCTGGCATGCGTCCAGTCAGGGTGGTGGGCCGGCAGGAGGGCCGGGCAGGTGAGGAGCCCTGCGGCTCGTGGCTCGGTCACCAGCTAGCACGCCCCCAGCTCCGAGCTCCTCTCCTGGGGCAGCTGTGGGAGCCAGCGAGGCTGTCCCTCCGGAAGGCTCTCCCCTCCCGGACTGTGACTGAAACACACTACCAAGTGGGAACACAACCAGGAGGCGAGCACCAACCTCAAACCCCAAGAACCGGACCTGCACGGGCACCCCCCGCCCCCACGTACTGAGCTCTTGGCTTTGTTTAAATGTGTTTTTGTGTCAAGTCCGTAACTGGATCGGTGGTTCCTGGGGATGTGACAGGAGAGGCTGGGGGAAAGGAGGTGTTAACAGCGATGAGGAAGAAAGAAGAAAAGGTTCTGAAATTGACTGTGGTGATCAGTCTTAACATAGCGGAACTATGGAATTATATGTGAACCACATGCCAATAGAAGTATTAAAATATAAAAATAAATAAAATCACGGACAAAGAGGAGAACAGAGTCATCCGAATCGCAAACTTGCTTGGATTAGAACCCAGCACCTTACAGTGCTGACCACGTGGCCGCACTCTGTCCCTGTTAGGACTTTGGGCAACTGCACTGAAGTCTGGTCTGAGGGCAGGGGCCGGGAGTGGGAGGGAGAGAGGAGGGGAGCACTGTTTTAAGCCATGGTCAGCACTCTGAACGGGACCCTGCTGGATGGCTCGCCTCAGGTCCCCCAGCAGCTCTGTGGGCAGCCTGGGGGCCTCTATGTGGGCACTTTCTAGAGTCTCATCCTGAGCCGGGTCCAGGGCGGTAGGAAGTAAGCAGGTCAACGGTACCACTGTCTGTAAAATGAGCCACCTGGGGCAGGTGAGGGCATGAGGGGAGAGCAGGAAGTTCTGGTGCTGCAGAAAGACCCCCTCTGCCATGGAGTGGGTGCCGACCACAGGGTACAACTGCCCGAGCGATTCTGAGACCTCACTCTATGGAGGAGACAGCCTTGTCTTCCTCCCCTGGAGCAGCAGGTGGCTTTGAACTGCTGACCTTGCTGCTAACAGGTCATATAAGCATGGCTGTCAAGCCTCCAGAGGACAACTGTGAGGTGAGCCCTGGAGAGAAAACCATTGGGGTTTCTGCACCTGAGAGGATGGCCTACCGGGGAGGGGGGGCTGTGGGCTCCAACTTCCCCTGTGAGGCAGTGGGGGGAGGAGGGTGCTTGGTGGGGAGGAGGGCAGGGGCAGTGTTCTCTCCCCTCGCTGAAGAGCCCCTCACATGCATAGCATGGCCCCAGGTAAAACCCCATCATCTTTTAATTCCACGTCTCCATAGACCTGGAGGCCCCTCGCATCTCACACCATCAGACTTAAAGGCGTGAAGCCCTGCGGGGCCAGGTGCTGTCGGGCGCATGGGCTCCATCTGCAGCCACCGTGTGTAGGCGAGGACATGCACCAGTCCTGCGCTGCTGTCCTCACAGCCCGTGGTGGCTGCCAGATGAGGGTCCCCTCCTCTCCTACTGCCCCTCAGGGTCAAAACCCGACTGGACAGACTCACGGGAAGCAGGGCAACAGCTGCTCAGAATGAAACCCTAGTTCCACAAACACCAGTTAGAGAACGGGCAATTTGACTGACACGCCACACCTCCCCCCACGAGGTTGTTTCACTGTTGGGCACGAGGTCAGATCTCGCCAGTAGCTGAGGCAGCTGGTCACAGCGAGCGCCTCACCGGGGTCAGCTGCGGCTGGTAAGGGCGTGCAGGCAGCGAATGACTCCCCGAAGCTCCTGCAGCGAGAGCTGTGCCCAGCACACGGCCTTGCCTGGCGGTCTGGGTGAAGGGCTCCGTGGTGGAGATGGTTCACAGGGGTCACTGTGGGCTGTCCTGCTGGGTGTGACAGGAGCCAGCTCAGACCCAGGAGGGGGGGAAGGGCCAGGAGGAGGTCCCTGCACAGAGAACCTCCTGGACCCCCGGACAGCTGTGACAGCAGAGCGTAGCAGCAACAGCACCCACAGAGCAAATCCAACTGAGTGCTCCGGGGCAGGGGATGGAGGGAGCGGTGGGTGCTCTTTGGACATTGACAGTCAGCCCTAGGGGAAACTGCCTGAAACGTATCCGGTGGCTTCCCTCAGTTTCCCCATGAGTGGCCCGGTGAAGAGGCACGGAACCAGCCCAGTCGCAGAAGTGGAGAGGCCAGGAGGGACGGGCGGGACCGAGAGGGGAAATGGGGAAACGTGGGGGGTGGAGGCATGTCTGCGCCTGCCTGTGGCCACTGCCTTGGGCCCCAGGGCAGGACACACTGCCTGTTGAGGAGGGGAGCAGGCATTGCCCCTTTAAGTCTGCCCGGCTCCTCCCCCAGTCTGGCAGCTAAGTTTAGCCCCATCTCAGCTCTTCCTCAGGGGACTCAAGAGGCCTGCGCTTGTGGGGAAGGTTCCAGAAGCAAGGCTTTGCGTGGAGATGCAACCCAGAGAAGCCACCTCACTTACCGCCAGCTTTCCTGGGCAGGGGCCCTTCTGACTGGCATCTTCCTCCCAGGGCGGGGCGGGGCGGTGGTGCGTGGTCTCGTTCGGGGCAGTGCCGGGTTCTGGGTTAGCACCGACACAACTTCCTGACCTCGCAGCAGGGTGGACACTGCTCACACTGGGCAGGGCAGGCAGGCGGCCACCATCCTCGACAGGCTTCTACACGGATCACCACCCCCACCCACCCCCGACCCCCAGCGTCCTCTGAGTTAGCACAGGGCTCCAAGCAGACACCCTTGGCCCGATGAAACACACCCCTGCTCAGCTCACACAGCCTCCGGGTCAGTCCCTCCTGGCCGGCAGGGAGCGTAAAGAAGGCCAAGGCCATGGACGTGGGTCCACAGGACATCGCAGCAATACTCTACAACCAGCCCTTCCCGGCAGGCCTGGGTCCAGCGGTGTGGTCCCCCTACCGGGGGGAGCTCCCTGGGAAAGAACACTGCCTGATGTGGGAGGGCTGCCTCTTCCTCTGCCGGGTGTCTCCCTAAGTGCACCCCACTACCCCCACCCCTCAGGCAGGATGCCAAGGCTCCCAGCAGCCTCGAGACTGGGCTCGGGGCCTGAGAACCAGGCAGAGGGCCTGGCAGGCCAGGAGGGGCCGACACCCCTGCGGGCCTGGCCAAGGTCCCTCACCTCAGAGAACCTGGGTGGTCTCTGTCCATGCCATGCTGATGGTGATGTGGCCTTGGGCTTCCGTGACTCAGGCCAGGCCCCCCCACCCCCCAACACAGACACTGCAGACTGTTCTAGAAGATGCCAGCCAGCAGTGCCTTGTGATGTCTGGCAGGGCCGATGCCTTAGAAGCCACGGGGAGTCCTGCTAGCACTCCGCTGACTGAGGTCTGGGCAGGGGGGTGGGGCACCCATGACAAACACCAAAGGTGGTTCATTGAGAGGGATGTGGTCCCCAAGGTGCAGACATAGGAGCTCTGTTCCTGCCTGGGTGGCCCTGCTAGGCACGGGCACCAGAGGAGTCCTGGCCGCTGTCTGCCTTGGCCCAGCCACAGGGCTGCCCCATGGGGCCCTGGGACCCAAGCTCGGCTACAAATGGCCCTTTCAGGGTCTTTCGGGTCTGGAAGCAAGGCTGAGAGGACCTGCCTGAAGGGGCCGGGCCCAGGCCCAGGGCAGGGTACCCGGAAGTGGGGCCCTGCTGGCACCTGTGGTCACCATGCATGAAGGGCCAGGCGGACACCACAGGGAAGTGTCGAGTGGCCTCCGGCTCACAGCAACCCCCCAACAGAGCCAGCCGCCTCCCTGGGATCTTCTGCAGGCAGCCACTTTCTCCAGGGGAGCCCCGGAGGACTTGAAGCGCCGACCTTCCAGTGAGCAGCCCAACACACAGCCCCCTGCGCCACCAGGGCGTGACCGAGTACGGGAGACTCGGCTGTGCATGAACCTTTGCTGCTTGAAACAAACCTGCCGCTGCACGGCAGGTGCTCCCGGCAGACAGGGCCAGCTCGTAATGCTTCCCAAGGACTCCGTCCCATTGGGACCCGGCTCCAACTCACACCCTGTGGGCTCCGAGTCCAGAGCTTGATGGAGGCAGACGGCCTTTCCTTGCCCTGGGGAGCAGCTGGTGGGTTTGAACCGGAGACATTTAGGTGCACAGCTGAGCCCTTTAATCGCTGCACCAGTCACCGAGCTGAGTGTCCCTGACCCTGGGAGCAGGTGGAGGCAAACACCCTAACCCTTCCTTGGAGGGGCAGACCCTCTCCCCACAGGGGTGCTTGCTCTTTGTGGGACCCCAGCTTGGGCCACTGCTGGGGGCCTCCCTCAGGAAGAGGGTCAGCAAGATGCTGGCTGCTGCCAGCAGAGAGAGGGGCAAGGAGACATCAGAAAGGTATCAACACGCTGCTTCTGAGAACACACGTTTGTCTACCCGCTCAGGCAGAGAAATCTGCCCAACGTTTCCTGGGCGTGGCGTGGCGTGGCGTGAGCTGGTTCACACATCTCAGATCTTGAAGCTCAGGTGGCCATGAGCTGGCCGGGGTAGGTGCTGTTTCAGCAGGTCTGACCCGATGAAGAGGCACTTCACAAAGAAGCTGCAGCTCCAGAGCTAGGACAGCACCCCTGCCGTCAGACAGAGGGCTCGGGCCGGGGGCGGGCTGCCTGGCTCTCGAATAGCCACGCCTGTCTGCCAGGTAAGCCACACCCTCCTTCCCCCACAGGGAAGGCATGTGACTAACCTGCCGTGACACCTGGAAGATGCACAGCCGGGAAGCTTCTGAGAGCTGGGCCCAGCGAGACTTCGTCTCAAGTACTTGGGGCACGAGATGAAGGGGGTTCTGTCCCTGGAGGACATCGTGTTTAGTAAGGCAAGGGCCTCAGGAGAGGGTGGATAGAGGGGCCGTCACAGTGGACTCAACGCAGGAGGGGCAGGACTGGGCAGGGTTCCGTTCTACTACTGTACACAGGGCCACTGTGAGTTCGCACCACCACCACCACCACTACTACCAGCTAACCACCTAACCACCACCACCACCACCACCACCACGGCTCCTGTACGGGCAGTATAGGGAAGCTCATGCACCGTCAACACTCTTCCCTCAGGCACAGCCAACATCCCGCCCACAAGGGCCATCTGTGGCTCCGTCATCAGCCTGTGGCGCCCCCGAGGCGGCCAGCTATACGGGAGGGGAGGCCAGGTCTTTTCTCCCTCAGAGCCACCAGTGGGCTCAGATAGCTGACCTCTCAGGTCGTGGTGGAGTGCCAACCCGCCTAGAGTCTCTGGGAAGAGAGACCTGGTGACCTGCCTGTAATAGTGGTCTAGGAGACCCCCAGGCAGGCTAATTCTGTCACATGGGGTACCCTCGATGGCACCTGGCAGCAGCCAGCAGCTGTCATGTTGCTGCTTGAACCCCCAGGGCCCAGCTTCCCGGTATTTCCTACAGGGTTGTCCTCGGATGCCTGAGTGCGCATCGCTGGTCTTTGAGCGGGAGGACTGGGCGGAGGGAGAAAGACCGGCGCAGAAGCAGGAACTAG
>NW_022103901.1:1575316-1576768 GCF_000313985.2 Echinops telfairi
TGACAAGCTGGGACTCCTGCCCGTGGTCTCAGAGCTCGGGTATCAAATGGAACTTGACCGGAGCGGGCTGGCTGACAGGGGGCACCCTGTGAGGGAGGACCCAGTACAGGAGGCACGCTGTGAGGGAGGACCCGGTACAGGGCACACTGAGGGAGGACCCGGTACAGGGCACGCCGGGAGAGAGGACCTGGTACAGGAGACATGCTGTGAGGGAGGACTGGTACAGGGCACACTGAGGGAGGACCCAGTACAGGGTACACTGGGAGAGAGGACCTGGTACAGGGGCACATTGAAGGAGGACCCGGTACAAGGACACACTGAGGGAGGACCTGGTAAAGGGCACACTGTGAGGGAGAACTCGGTACAGGGCACACTGAGGGAGGACCCGGTACAGGAGGCATGCTGTGAGGGAGGACCCAGTACAGGAAGCACGCTGTGAGGGAGGACCGGTACAAGACACACTGTGAGGGAGGACCGGTAGAAGGCACACTGTGAGGGAGGACCGGTACAGGGCACACTGAAGGAGGACCCGGTACAGGGGCACACTGTGAGGGAGAACCCGGTACAGGGCACACTGAGGGAGGACCAGTACAGGGCACACTGTACACACCAGAGCGGGAGAGGGTCCCCCAGTACACTGGCATCTCAGCTGTCCTGGTCCAGCCTCTCTGGAGACCTTGGTGGCCATGGGATGCTTCTCTCCCTGGGCAGCAGGGTGGCCAGTCCTCGGTGTGGATGTTACATACTAGCCCTGGAAGAGCAGCCAGGGACCCTTCTCTCCATTACCTCCTGTGGCTCTACAGTGCTTCCCAAAGGACATGTTTTCACCCGAGAGTCGAGAGAAAACATCAGTCCCTGGTGCTGCCAAGAGAAGAGAAGCCTCTGGATGGTCAGAGGAGCCGGGGCAGCGAGGCACCCATCAGAGGAGCCGGGGCAGAGAGGCACCCATCAGAGGAGCCGGGGCAGAGAGGCACCCATCAGAGGAGCCGGGGCAGCGAGGCACCCATCAGAGGAGCCGGGGCAGCGAGGCACCCATCAGAGGAGCCGGGGCAGCGAGGCACCCATCAGAGGAGCCGGGGCAGCGAGGCACTGGCAACCTGAGGTCCAGTGACAAAAAGACACTTGTCCACATCCAGGCCGCCTGTGACAGAACTTCTCCAACAACTACAGATATCAGGTCCGAGGTGGCTGGCTTCCGGGAAGGGCCTAGCCTCAGACCCCCAGGAGCAGATCCCCTCTGCCCCACATTTCACTTGCTCCTCTGCTCAAAGCCCCTCTGACCTGGTACCTGTGCTCCCCAGGGCAGAGCTCCCCTCCAAACCTCCTGAGAGCTGTTCCCAGGTGATATCTCGGGGACATTGAGCTGGTGCCCTGAACGCAGGCTGCAAGCCTCTCACTCAGAGGACAGCTGTCCGTGGCACTCCTGGACTGCCCAGCAGCCCCAGCTGAGGG
>NW_022103901.1:1577641-1589252 GCF_000313985.2 Echinops telfairi
GGGAAACATGTTTATTAGGACAGAGGAATATTATACAGCCACAAACAACACCCCAAACCATGGCCATTAAGTGGATGCTGACTCACGGGACCCTGCAGGACAGAGAGAATTGCCTGGCTGGGTTTCCCTACGGGAGCAGGAGGCTAGCACGTCTCTCTCTCGAAACAAGCAGCTGGTAGGCTGGAGCTGCTGCCCATTTAGTTAGCATCCAGATGCTTAGCTGCTGCGCCACCACGTCTCTCTGCCTGGCACAGCCTCCGCTGTCTGTGGAGCAGAGAGGACCCTACTCCTGCCAAGGAAGCCGAGCTGGGAGAACCATGTCCTCTGGACCCTGGGTCCCCGTGCTGAGAACCTCCTAGACCCAGGAGCCCCTCAAGGAGAAAACCTCTGTGGGCTCAGACCTGCAGCCTCCTGTCGGTCAAAGCCACCCCTCAGGGTGCTTCCTTTTCAGCGCCTCTAGAGACCCAAGCAAGACCATGCGGCAGAGCCCTGGGCAACGCCATCCCTAAGACAAGATGTGAAAAACCGGGTTAGGAATCACACGGGAAGGAGAGGGTGGGCTGCCGGAGGGAGACAGAGGGAAGGGCGGCAGGAGGGAGCGAGGTCTGGCTCAAGCTGCCCAGAGAGCCAGGCCGAGCCATGGCCTCGCGCAGCGGCGACTGGCAGTCATAAGGCCCTCTGTGATGGCTTGCTCCCTGGAATCTGGGTGGGTCCACGGCCTAGTGTGCACTGAAGGGTGTCCATGCCCCCCCCCCTCCCCCAATTGGGCCACAGCCTGGTTCACAGTGAGGTCCAGCCGCAGCCCCTCAGGTCAGCTCTGCAGAAGTGACCCCCGAGTAGAAAGTGGCCCCCACGGGTTCCCGAGGCTAGTGGACCTTTATGGGAGCGGACTGCCTCACCTGTCTCCCTCGGAGCGGAGGGTGGGTTTGAACCGCTGGCCTTCTGGTTAGAAGCGAAGCACATAACCACTGTGCCACCAGGGCTCCTTAAAGTGGACTCAGAAGCCCCTCGTCTGGTTTTCCACATGGTGCCAACCAGGCCTCGGCTTGCAACACAGGTCTAGGTTTCTAACCAAACCAACCAGTGGGCCTGCTCCAGCAGCATGTCCCTGCTGTGCCCCCACCCTGGCGGGCAGCGAGTGGGAGCTGGCCCGGACATGCAGAGCCGACTGCCGACTCCTCCCAGGGCGTAGGCGGAACTCCCTCTGCAGCTGGGTGCCATTCCCCGTGTCTTGTCTCCTTCCTCTCTCTGCAGGCAGGGGTTAGGAGGGGAAGAAGCAGACAAAGCCTTGCTCTCTTAATCGACGCTGCCACCAAGCTTCTTGCTGCCGACTGTCCGGAGCTTCCAGAGCCCAAGGCCCGGGGCGTCTGGGGCTCTGGGGGCATCTGCTTCACATCAGTGGCAGCTCTCTCCTCCTTTTGCTCCCTTGAGGGGAGCTCTCAGTGTGGACAGGGCTTCTGCAGGATGGTCACTGCGCTGTGCCCTTCCGTGTAGGGGCAGGCCCGGGACTCAACACCCCCTCCCCCGTCCTGCGGGGGGCAAAGGTGTGCGCAGTGGTTCCCTGCAGGCTCACCAGGAGGCCTAAGGGACTCTAGGGCGACAGGCTTTCTGGGCAGTGCTGTGGAAGTCAAGCAGGACTGTGGCAGGCAGGTCGTCTCACGATAGTTTCCTCTTTCCCTGCCAACGGAAGGCCCCTTTCCGACCCGCAGAAGCCCGGGAGCTTGCAGACCCAGCTGTTCACGTGCAACTGGCACCAAGTCCTCAGGCCCAAGTGAGTTTCCCTCCTTCCTTCTCGGAATGACTCACTCTCTTCAGGTCAGTGCTGCCTTTTGCTTCTGTAACACGCATCTCCCTGAAATACGCACAGTGACTTCATCTCGATACAATGTAACGAACCAGACAGCAACCTCAGGACACATTTTTAATGATAATTTCCAAGTCCAGCAATTTCAAGTCCTCCTCCTCAAAGTGCCATTCACCGACTATTACCCACAGGGATTTGGGGGGATATTTTGGCTTTATCGGACGGAGACTCCACCACCCTAACACCAAAATAAGAAAAATGGCAGACCCTGTTCTTAGATTTTAGCGGTGGGGGTGGGGAATCCATCAGTGCAATCTGTCTTCTCGAGAGCAGCCATTCCTAGCAACAGTGCTCCCCGGTACACCCCGTCGCTGTGTGCGTGGCAGGTTGGCGGAAACAGGCTGCCCACAGAAGCCTCGGCTTTGACTGTCCACCTGGCTGGATGACCACGTGAGGCCCAAGGAAGCCTGAAAACCCACTGGGTGGAAGGCCCCGCGTCCTGGCTGGCCGGCACCCAGGAGGGGAAGACTGCCGGCTAAGTAAACAGGATGCATCTCTTTACGTTGACCAGCCGGCAGCAGGGACAGGCGCCTGCTGCCTTCTCTGGGAGGCTGATGGGCAGGGAGGGTCTTGTGACGTCCAGGTCAGAGGCGTGGGGAGTCCCCGGGGCATGGTCCTGGCCCCTCCACCTTTGCTGCTTGGAACCAGGGTTTTGTTCCCACAGAACAGGCGGCTCTTTCCGGAAAGGCCCCCACCACGCAGCCCCCCAGCCTTTGCGCCCAGGGCTCCTCTCTGCCAGGGACAGTGCCAGGGCGGAAGAAGGGCCTGCGAGGAAAAGAACAAGAGCCGCAGCAGGACAGGCAGACACGGTCCCCAGGGAGGAGTGTGTGCAGGGGGAAAGCCAGGACAAGACCCAGCGCCACCAAGATAAGCTGACCGTGCGGGTGGAGCCCTGAAGGAGGGGTTCCCCCCCCCCCCCGGCTAAATCTGGGGGCGAGGGGGCTTGAGAGGGTTGGCACTAGGGCTGGTCTCCCACATATTTGGACAGATGACACCATGGGAAACCCACAGGCAGTTTTTTGGGGGGCTTGTTCAGGAGGGGACTGTAGGAGGAGCCGAGCCTGCACCTGGGAGCGTGGGAGCGAGTAGACAGTGCCCAGGTTGCTGTCACTGCCTGGGGGCTACCTGTGACTTGTGACCAACAAGAACAGGAATTCAACTTCCATGTGCATCCCCCTGGGGAGATGCAGAACTCGGAGTCAGCAGGCTGGAGACTGAAAACGCGCCCCCTGAAGCCAAGCTCAAGCAGCCAGCCAGATGGGCAGATGGACAGCGGGCACCACTGCTGTCAGAGGGCAGAGCTGCGGGAAATCAAAGTTCCCGTTGGGGCCCGGTGAAGGGCACCCCGGGTGTGGCTCCCCGGTGGCAGTGGGCTTGCCTGTGAACCGCAAGGTCAGCAGGTCGAATCCACGCAGCCGCCTCGGAATAGGACGAGGTGCTCACTTCCCGCCTCCTTCCATCACTGGTGCCGAGGAAAGGCAATGCCGGGAGCACACCGCTGTCCTGACGGTGGCCCAGGGCCAGGCAGGGATGAGCTGTTACACACCCGGCTGGTCACCGGGGCGGACTGGATAGCAAGGACCAACCAACAGGCCTGGAGATTCCTTGAGAAACCACCCGCCTCTCCTATTTCGGAGAAATCCGGCAGGGAGCACCCAGCTCAGCAGGGCGCGTGGTGGTGGAGGGTAGCCAGGGAAAAAAGGTTCCTTCTGAAAGGGCACAGCTCTTCAGCGAGGGTAGAGGGCGGTCAGGAAGGGTTGTGACCCAAGAGCCGTCTCCATTGCTAGGCTCAGGACGAGCTGTCCTCTGTGGGACTGGGTTCTGCCTGCCGTGAGGGATAGCGCCTTAGGTCCAGCCCCTCCCACACTGACCGGGAGGCCTTTCCAGAGCGGCCTGTGCCCGGTCACCATCAGGGAGCATTTGGATCAAAGATGCCACAGCAGAACCTCATCAACGGGGGTGGGGGATGGGGTGGAATATGGAGCAAGAGTGTCCAATTCTCCAGGAACCGGCTTTAGGCCTTGAACTGGACAACGGCTGGCTGGGCCCAGTGAGAACAGCAGGCCTGGTGTCCGGGTGGGGCTCTTGGAGGAAGCCTCCTGAGAGCTGGGCCACAGAGGCGACTCAAAGGGAGAGATGGGGCTGAGAACCTGAGCGTGTGCACAGAGCTGCTTCAGACACGGTTGTCCAGGGAAGGGGCACGATTTGGTGACCCGCGGGGAATGTTGTGCTGGGTCTGTTTGCACCACAGACGAGTAGTCCTCCAAGCGGCCCCACGCCCAGGTTCACAGAGCAAGGAGCTGCTCTTGGGATGCCCATGTCATAATAGGGACCTTGCTGGACAAGGCACACCTGGATAACGCAGGCAGAGCCAGGTGGAGTCCCAAGGCTTCCTACAAAGCACGGGAGGTCAGGCCAGCCACATGGCCACCACCTCTCCCTGAGGGCCAGCATGTCTGCCTGGTAAGCAACCTGGCATCCTCCCGAGCAGTGGCCGGCGGAGCCAGCAATCCAGCCACTTCCTCACAGGAGCCTTGAAAACGGAGCTTTTGTGATCACATCTGTGAGAAAGGAGCACCCGCCCCCGAGCCTCACGTGGGGGAAGTGGCACTGCTCTCCCCAGCCCCTTCCTTCTCTCCGGGAGTGTTGCCAGGCTGGGCGAGCTTGTTTTCAAGGGCTGTTGTACCCGTGTGGGCTCAGATCAGCCCCACGTGCAGAAGGAAGCAGTGCCAGGCCTGCCCACCCTCACGGGAGAACTTGCCTGGATGCTGTTTCCATCGTCGTCCCGCTGGGCCTTGTCCAACCACCACCCTCCCCCTCGTGGAAATCTGGTCAGTAACCGGGCACATGCTGCCCCATAAGGCTCCTCACTGGGTGCCATCGTGCATGTCCTACAGCAGCCAACTGTCCCAGTGGCACAGGTCTCTGGAACCCAGTTCTCAACCAAGGCTGTCACAGGCCAGGGGCCAGAGGGAATTTCCTCTGAAGACAGGAGGTCATAGTTCAAAGGTCCCTTTCTCACCGTACCCCCCCCCACCCACCATACAGCTCCCATTCCTCTCCTGATGGACTTGTTAACCCCAGGAAGCACGGGGGTGGGGTGGGTCACACACTCCACACTGTGCTGGCAACCAAGAGGCTAGCAGATCAAACCCACCCTTCTCCTGGGTCCCAGGGGCTGCAGCACCTGCCACACCCCCACCACATCTTTGCTCAGACCCCACCTCCCCAGAATGGGTACCCCTTTCTCACAGCCTGGGGTCACCCCTACCCCAAACAATCTTTCATCCCTCTAGTCCCACTTCCTCCTCCATCAGAACACAGCACCCAAAGGCATTTCGCCTGAGAGGGACCCTGCAGGGCAGGGCAGGACTTCCCATCCATTCGGTCACCTGATGTCAGTGCGAAGGGGTGGGTTTACACTGCTGTCTGTTTCTCACGTAGCATGACCACTTCCAGAACACACACAGAACTCCTAGTTCTCACCCCCCCTCCCCCGACGGCTCCACTGGTGCTGGGGTCCCAACCCATGCAGCGTGGCTCGGAATGAGGTCCCAGGAAGGCAAGCAGAGGACGGGCAGTGCGATCACTAATGAACAACTGCTCTCTCCAAGAGCCAGTCCCCGGGCTCCTTGAACACGCGCCATGGGCAAGGTGAGCAACAGGGCCTCAAACCCCTAACAAGAAAACAAGACCCCTAGGTACCAGCTGACGGGCTTCCAGGACAGGCCGGGCCTGGTCCAAGGTGGCCTTGTGCCGATGGACTTGTGTCCCCCAGCACGAGTTCCTGTACCACCCCCATGTGTTGCACAGTCTAGGGGTGGGCCCCAAGGGACGGACTGGGCATGTCTGAGGGCGTTGCCCATCAGACCCAGATGCCCGTGGGTGGGGAGCGGGGACAGGAACCCGGAAGGGTCCGTACAATGGGGGGTGGTCCCAGGGCAGCAGAAATCAAGATGGATGCTACACTGGGGCTCTGCTCCTGCAGCATGACGCCACCCGAAAGGAGCCAGTCCCAAGAGACCCCGCGCTATTGATGGGGGGGGGCAGGACCCTTTGGGTTCCACCAGTCCTGGGGGCGGGGGTGGGGCTGGGCTCCTTTCTGAGGTGGTAACAAGGGAGGTGCCCTCTGTAACCAGGAGGGGCTTTGAAAAGTCTGTGGGCAAATTTCACTGACCTTACATTCTACTCTCCCGAGCACTGTGACGGCCCCCCACTGGGAAAACCAACAAATGACTGGTTCTGTGGGGCCAGCTGCATGGTGGGGCACTTATATGTCTCTCTCCACACTGATGCTGGTGCCCCCCGCCCTGTCTTCTGCATGTTCTGTTTAAGGGTGTTGTTTTAATGGCCTCTTTTCTGTGAACCCCCCCGTCACATACAAACGGGACATGGAGTCTCCCCGGCGCTACTCTTCCAGACCTGCTCCCAGGGGCTGGGCCACCTGCTCCCTGACTGACCTCCTTGCCTGGTGACACTGCCAAGCCTTAGATGCAGGACTGTCACTGACTGGAAGGTCCCTGAACTGGAAGATCCGCTCCCTGCCCCCAAGGGCTATACCAGACACGGGGAAGGGAGGCGGGGCACTGGGTGGCGCTCATGCCCCCTCTGCTCCAGTTACCAAGAGTCAGAAACACAAGACAAGCTTCCAAGTTTTAAGAAAATATGCCGAAGACACTGTGTCCTGCTGGTCACCGTTCCCACATTGTTAAAGTAGTCTCCAGGACACAAGGCTGAAAGCTGGACCACACGGGGTACCACGGCTCCTCCCACCAGTGATGACACCACGGCTCCTCCCACCAATGACACTACGGCTCCTCCCACCAATGATGATACCACGGCTCCTCCCACCAGTGATGACACCACGGCTCCTCCCATTAATGATGACACCACGGCTCCTCCCACCAATGGCAACACAGGCACGGGTGCTTGTCCTGTGTTTCCTCCAGACGTGGTGACTCGTATTTGTACCAAAACAAAGGGGGTGAGGAGAGGGATCACAGGACACGGACACTGTGCATTGCACGTGCCTATGCACACATGCGCTTCCCTGGCGAGGCTTGGCAGTGTTTCCTACGTGAGACTCAGCTGTTTGCATGGCCACTGGTAAGCAGCACTACATTCTGATACACAGACGAATACCTGAGACCCATGCTGAGGAGCCTTGGATAAGACGGCGCTACTTCCCGCACTGATTTCATGCGATTCCCCGCAAAACCCCAGCAAGGTTTTTTATGGACGGGACAGACTTATCCTAAAACGTGAAGAGGAAGGGTCGGGGGATAAGCCAACCCACTGCCACCCAGTGGGTCCTGACTCAGAGAGACCCTGTGGGTTTCCGAGGGCTGTCACCAGGAGAGACCAGTCCCTGGAGGAGGGCCAGCGAGAGAGGAAGACCCTGGACGGGATGGACGGACTCAGGGGCTCCCACAGGGGCTGAGGCGTGGCCACGGTCAGGAGGGGCAGGCCGGCACAGTTTCTTCTGCTGTCTGTGGGGTCTCAGCGAGTCAGACCGACGGACAGTGCCTAAGCACAGACACAGCCACTCTGGAAGCAGTTAGGCAGTTTCTCGCACAACCGAGCAAGCAGCTACCATGTTTGCCGCCACCGCGGATGAACTTCAGGTGCTCCTTCCGGAGCAGTGAAAACCGACACCGACCGACACTGCCGGCCCCACGGCAACACTACAAACCATCCACTGCTCCGGCCTGTGGATGCTGCTTTGCTCCAGATGGATTCCGACTCATGGCCAGCCCATGCTGCCAAGTTGTTACTTTTATAGGAGCGGCCGCCAGGCCTGTGGGGGGCTCACACCACCGAACTTCTGCTTAACCGGCTCACCACGAAAGCTTCTCTTTGAGGGCCCCATGGCTGTAGCTCAAAAGAGTCCCCAAGGACGAGCAAAACCACAAGGAACAAAAACTCACTGCCACCGAGGCGATGACAACTCATGGTGACTACAGGATAGGGCAGAACTGTCCCCGTTTTCCACAACTGTCACTCTTTACGGAGCAGAAACCGCCGAATCAGAGCTAGTTCTAAAGACTGCACGGCGCGGGGCCCAAGTGCCCACGTTCTAGAAACGGGGAGAGGCCAGGGGAAAGGACACAGGGAGCAGGTGTCAACAGGCAGCCAAGGGGCCCCTGGGTGGTGGAAGGTCTTCACGCTCTGCCGTCGTCTGGAGAAAACCAGACAAAGCATACAGAGGTGCCCCTTGCTTTCCGTCTTAGACGAGTACGAGACCTAGGCCTGCAGTTTAGTTAAAAACCAGAGGAGAAAGACATGGCTGGATTCCTGGCTTGCCCACTTTCTGTGCCGGTACCTGGCCTGGAGCGGGTACTGCTCACAGAGGCTGCACGGTAGGTGGCACCTGAGCGGGCGGCCCTCAGGCTCGGTTTCATCTGGACGCGCAGAGCGGATAGCGACAGAGACCTGGCCGCGAGCCCTCAGGTTTCCCAGTGCTCAGAAAGCGATGCGGACTGGAGGTGGTCTGTGGAGGGTGGGGAGCATGAGGCCTGGGGAGGGTGACCACCAGGGTACACACAGATAGGAAGGGAGAAGGGGCAGTTGGGAAACGGTGCCCTTGGTCTTGCTCTGCTCGGGTGGGCCGCTTCTCCCAATGGCAGTCTAAGCAGACAGAGGCCTGCCTGATCGGGAAAAGGTCTGCATGAGCAATGGGTTGTTGAAAGGGCTTTAAAAACAGCCTGTTCGCGCCATGGTCTCGCTGCGGGTTAGACAAGGTCGGCAGTTCAAACCCACCAGACACTCCTTGGGGAGAAAGATGCGCCTGTCTGCTCCTGCAAAGACCTACAGCCTCGGAAACCCTACAAAGCTGGTGGCTCAGCGAGCTCTGTGCAGGGATCAAACCACAAGGTTGGTGGTTCAAACCAGTAGCCCCTCGCCGCCCCCCACCTTGGAAAGATTGACAGTCTGGAAGCCCAGTGGGGTGGGCCTGCCCACCAATGGGGATGGACTTGATGCAGTGTGTCTCTCTGGTTGGGCTCCAAGGGGGAAGCAGGCAGAGAGACAAAGCTAAGTTTCTTGGCAGCGCAGAGAACCAGGCTGGGAAGACAATGGGCTGCCCTTTAGCACAGAAGGAGAGGGGGTTTCTGCAGCCAGGCCGTGACTCACGCTGGCGCCCAGCCTTCGGAGCGCAGGAAGGACAGGCTGAGGCTGGCCACAGAGCCCATGGTGAGGTGGGAAGGGGCCTTTCCCAGCAAAATGACCTTTCTGCTCGGCATCCCCACAGGATGAAGGCCTGGAGCCGGGGACTTGGGGTCCCTGCACCTCAAACTACTCACTTCCTCCAGAAGCCGGGCCATCCTCGTGGCTGAAGTAAAGGAAACACAGGGATGGGTTCTTCCCCTAAATCTACGGCGCCTGGACGGGCCGGCAGTTCAATCCCACCAGCCACTCCCCAGAAGGACGAGGCTGCTGACTCCAGTGGAAGCCTGCGGGGTGGCCAGTGCGTTCCGACTGAGCTGCCCGGAGTCAGGAGTCAGAGCACGCCTCACGGTGGTAGTGGGTTGGGCTCGATGCATGCTGGTGGGGTGCTCCAACAGTCAAACTCTGGGGTGCCCACCTAAAGGCTGGCAGCTTGAACCTGCTCCACAAGACCTCAGAACCAAGTCCGGGCAACCTTTCTCTGCAAGGTCACCATTTTCCTCGGACTTGGGAGGTGACTCACCGGTCACCATTTTCCTCCGTGTGTGTACAAAGTTTAAATCCCCTCAGGCACCATCAAGCCCGGTGTCCAGGCAAGTTTCCTGGTTGCTGGATTTCCTGCAATTTGCAAACCTCCCTGGAGCAGCTTGGAAGAGAAAGGGGAGACACTGGACGCCACAAGGATGTCAGAAAAGGGGAGAAGATGTACCTGGGTGAGGGGCGGCAGGGGACTCTCAGGAGGTTTTAACCCTTCACCACCCTTATCTCCTCCCAACTTCCTTCTGTGGGGCCCTTTGAGGTCTGCAAGGTCTCCAACAGGAGGGCGACGCTGGATATGTGGAGCCGGGGTGCCCACAGCCCTTAGCGATGGGGCCTGGGAGCAACATGAGGTTTCTGCGCCCTGGGATCAGGTGACTCAAACAGCGACACCTGAGAGGAGCCTCAGAGACGGCAGCCCGGACACTCCCTCCCGGGGCAGCTCTGCTCTGGGGCAGTGGGCTTGCTCTTGTTTGGAGATCTGAACTTAGACTGGGCGTCGACAGTATTCAGTGGTGGTTTGTGGCCCTGGTAGCGGAGTGGTTAAGGCTGCTCACCGAAAGGCGGTGGTTTGCCTCTGGACACCCACTGAGGTAGCCCTCTCTCCACGGAGGGCTGAGTAGGGGACTGACGTCGGATCCTGACTCATGGCTACCCGCAGCCCATGTGCAGATGACCAACTGCTCCTTGGGGCTTCCAGGCTGTGACCATCCCCAGGCAGAGAGCTCTGGGCCTGATGTCCATGATGCCTCTGGGGGATTTGAGGCCCCAGCTTGCTTTTCAGCCGGCTGCCCCCAGGAAAGCGGGCCTGGTCCTTGAGGGTGCCGACTTGCTGGTCTGACCCTGGCTACGGTTCCTAAAGGAGCCCTCCTTTAGAGATTCATGCGTACTGATGAGCTAGCTGCCTGCACACTGCTTCAAAGTACCTGGGTGGGAACCGATGGGGGAGGGGGCAGCAGAGCAGGCCACATGTTGCTGTTTTCTCCGTGTCTGCGCACCCCTAACCCCCCCTGACACCAGCCCCCCCACCCCCCAGGACTTTCTTCACCCTGCACACCACTGAAGCTGCCTGGCTGTCACACACCCACCAACCCCAGGTTCTAGGAGCAGGGGGTACAGGGGCATTGGGGAAGGCCAGGTGAGAGGCACACATCCTGGGGACCACTGTCTTCACAGGGGTGCTACAGGGGTCTCTGGGTCAGGCCAGTCTGTGTTGGGGGGGGGGGAACCTAGGACAGCTGTAGCCCTACCTCCCCACAGCCATCGGAGGAGGAATCCCCTATCCATCAACAGGAATGAGATACCCAGAGTTGCCCTACCTGTTGGCAGGTACGCAGGATGGAAGGGGTACTTCTAGGGGTTCTCTATCCATTAACAGATGTGGGATACCCAGAGTTGCCCTACCTGCTGGCAGGTATGCAGAATGGAAGGGGTATCCTCCGGGGTCCCCCACCTGTCCCAACAACTGACCCGTGTGTAGAGGCAAAAAAGGAGGAATGGAACGCCCCTGAGAGAGCCTACTTGCCAACAGGTATGTCCAGTGGGGATATTGAGGGCCCCCCAACAGCTGACAGCAAGTGAGGGGCTTGGAGGCTTGCCTTCAGACCCTTATCTACCTGTTGGTAGGTATGCTCTGTGGGGGCATCCCGTTTCTACCTACTTGCCCACAGGTGTGCAGGATGCGGGTGTCCCGTGTACCTCTAGCAGCTAGAGGGGCAAGCAGGTGTGCGAGGTGAGGGCACTCCGGGTCCCTCTATGCGCTGACAGCCGTGTGTGGGTGGAAGGATCACGGCCCCCTACCTGTTGCCAGGTATGTGGGTGGAGGGGGGCGTCCTTGGGAGGTCCCCCGTAGGTGAGCAGGGTGAAGGTGGGCGTGCCCGGGAACCCCGCTCCCGCCGGCAGGTGAGCGGGCGCGGCCCACCTTGAGGATGTTGTCGAAGATGGTGTCTCGGAACTCGAGCAGCGCCTTCTGGTCGAACTCGCGGCCGTGGATGATGCGCATCTGCTTGAGGAAGGTGGACTTGCCGCTCTCGCCCGCGCCCAGCA
>NW_022103901.1:1589743-1597910 GCF_000313985.2 Echinops telfairi
CGGGTTAGGCGGGGCCTCCGGGGGCGGGCTCCTGGGCGTCGGGCTCCGGCTGCGCGCTCCCCATTGGGCGGCCGGGCCGAGGCGCTTTCTTACACAGTGACGCGGGGGCGAGGCCAGTGGGGAGGCGGGGCTTCAAGCCAGTATTCCGAGTCTCATTGCTAGGAGGCTGCGTCAGTCAGGCCGAGAGGGTTTGGGATTGGGGGTTCCGCCGAGTGGGGCGTGACTACAAGTGCCAGGTGTACAGAAGGAGTCAGCCCCGGTTCCCAGTTTAAGGCTGGACCAGCAGGCTGGCGGAGCGGCCTTAGAGGATGCCCAGACGCTGGGAAATGCCCATCTCCTGTGGAGAGCGCAGAGGCAGACACTCAGAGCGCGCTCCGGGACGCCATGGGCTGTCAGCCGCTTTTCCGTAGGCTGGAGAGCCGGACCACTGCCCTCCCGCAGGGCCCGGTGCGGCTCCGACACACTGGGAATGGGCACTCGACCGACCGCTTTACTAGGCCCTAAGTTTATGCAACTTCCTCCGCCCCTTCCTCTTCCTCCTCCCCCTCCCCCTCCCCTCCCTCTCAATCTTTGCTCCTCTTCCTCCCCCGCCCCTTACTTCCTCCCCCACCATCCTCTCTTCCCTCCCCTCCTCTTCCCCTGCCCCCTCACCCGCCCTCTTCACCGAGCTTCAATGCCTGCAGGGGAGAGCTGGGAGTAGGGTGCCACCTGGACGGTTGGCAGTTCGACTTCTCCAGCAGTGCCCTGAAAGAAAGGCCCGGGGACCTGGCTCTGTAAAGACCACCCCCACCCCCACCTGAGACTCGGAGACCACAACGGTCCTCTGTCACTTGGGCCTGTTTGAGTTAATGCCAACTCACAGCGACCCTACAGGGCAGGGGAAGGGCCTGTGGGATTTCCGAGACTAACTCTTTATCAGGGGAGAAAGCCTCCATCTTTCTCCCACAGAGTGGTTGGTGGGTTCAAACTGCCGACCTTGTGGTTAGCAGCTACCACGCAACCCACTTTGCTACCAGGGCTTATATTTAGTTCCCCCAAACTCACTGCCATCGAGTGGATTCCAACGCATACCCTATCGGGCAGGTTAGGACTGGCCCCGTGAGTTTCCAAGACTAACTCTCTATGGGAGCAGAAAGCCTTCCCTTTCCCCTCCGAGGGCCGGTAGTTTCAAACTGCTGGCCTTGTGGTTAGCTGCCCAACATGTAGCGTACTAACAGGCGCGTGCAATAACAAGAGGGGAGGAGTTACAGCAGCGGCACCACCTAGATTCACTCCCCGTGGTAGTGCCTCAGGTTAAGCATTGGGCTGCTCACGGGAACTATGTGGTTCAACCCCATGGGCCCCTCCATGGGAGGAAGATGAGGCTGTCTGTTTCCATAGGATTTACAGCCTCGGAACATTATGGGCGGTTGGCCTCTGTCCTTGAGGTCCACTGTGGGGACCAACAGACTTACCTGCTGTTGGTGGACTGACCCCCCAGTTGTGAAGACATCACGGGAGAACATTAACATGTGATACACTTAGCAAGCCCTGACTGGGCTCCAAATAAGTATGCTCAGTGACTTATGGCACCCCTGTGGGTCTCCTCACCACCATGGAGTTAGTACTGACTCACGGTGTCCCCTGTGGGTCTGCTCCCCATGGAGTCAGTGCAGCTCACAGCGCCCCCTGTGGCTCTCCAAGACCGTAATGGTTTAGGGTAGAAAGCCCAGTCTTTCACCCACAGAGCTGCTGGTAGTCTTCAACGGCCAACCACGTGGCTCAAAGCCCAACCTGTGCGTAAGCACTGCACCACCATGGCTCTGTCTAAGCGCTAGCTGATCTTATTAGAGCGCCTTCACCACCCTAGACTCCAGGGGGCTGAGCACATCTTAAAAAGATCAACCTCTACATCCAAATCCAGACCCATGGCCATTGAGTCAACCCGCTCACAGCGGCCCTGGCCGATGGAGTAGAACAGCTCCGTGGGGTTTCTAAGGCTGTGCGTCTTTAGGGTACTGGTGAAGAACATGACAGTACCACGGGCTGTCAGAAGAACAAATCGGGCTTGCAAGAAGGACGGCCAGCATGCTACTTAGAAGCCAGGACGGCCAGACTTTGTCTCCCCGCTTTGAACATGTTGTCAGGAGAGGACATCATGCTTGGGAAAGCAGAGGACCAGCAAAAAAGAGAAAGGCTTCAGGGAGATGGGTGGACAGTGGCGACAACATGGGCTCAGACACAGGAGCAATGGTGAGGATGACCCAAGACCCGGCAGTGTTTCATTGTTGTGCACGGGGTCGCTATGGTCGGAACCGATCGATGGCCCTCACCAACAACATGTTCTTTAGGGGAGCAGACAGCCTCTTTCTTCTGAGAGACCTGTGGTTCCCAACTGAGCACTTAGCGCTGTGCCCCCCCTGGGTTCTGTATGTTGATTCCATTCAAGTCCAAGCCTGTTGTCTTCCAGTTGATGCTGACTCACAGATACCTTACAGGACGGAGTGGCATTTCCAAGGCTGCAAATCTTTGTAGCAGACCGCCGTCTCTTCTTCCTGTGGAGCAACTGGGGGGCTCCATTGCTGATCGAAATGGTAGCACCCTAGTATTTAGCCACGTGGACCCTGCCCCACCATGTGTGAACAGATGGATAAAATGAGATCAGGGGAGGGACCCTACAGACCGGCTCCTCAAAGTCACCCGAGGTCACCAAGTGAGAGTCCTACTTCCTTATGCTCCATCACTTTGTTCCTCAGGCGACAGGGACAAGCAGAGAAGGGCCAACCTAAACCCAGAAGTGCCTTGAAAGAAAGGCCTGGCAACCTACCCCTACAACAAAATAAAACAAAACGACCGTCCATTGAAAACCCTGACACACGTGGTGTTGCCCAGAGGCGACCACCTCTGACTGCTACTAGGTTAGCCTTGAGGCAGAAGTAAGGAGAGGATGGAGCAGCCTGGGGTGACAATGTTGGGAAGCAGGAGACTAGAAAGATCGGGAGCAGAGTACAGAGGCAAACCCCAATGACACCCTCTTTCAAGTCAAATAAATGATGGAAAGGTGATTCCCCATGCTCTCTGTCCACCCCCAACACAGCCGACTGCGGGATGTGTTTATAAATAGCGCCAGGCCTGTGTTTATACAATCAGTAGATTCCAAAAGGCCGCCTACAGTATTATCAGCGACACCTTCCTGCATCCTCTGGGAGAAACAATGTGCTTTGAGTGGCACTGTATCAGTCCAGGTGGACCAGAGAAACAAATTCATAGACACTCGTGTGTATAAGAAAGAGCTTCACACCAAAGAGCAATCGTACATTAAGAAAACATCCCAGCCCAGTCCACAAGTCCATAAGTCCGTTATTAGCCCGTATGTCCAATACCAGTCTATGAATTCCTCTTCAGACTCATGCAACACATGCAATGACGCCGAGTGCAGGAAGATCACAGGCCAGTGGGTGGAAAGTCTTGTGGATCCAGTGGTGGTGGGAGCAACTCGGTGCTGGTGTGGGTCTCCACGTGGCTCCTCCAGCTCCAGTGCGCTGGCTCCATCAGCAGGTACCCAGTGATCTGGGCACTCGACAGGGTGTGGGGACATTACCCTTCACATGTGTCGAGGGGCTCGGGAACTTGAGAGAAACAAGCTGGCTGCCATGCTACTGATTGCTGAATTGTCCCTTCTGCCCGCGGGTTTGTGCAGCAGGCTGTCCTTTTCAAAGTGCTGCCACGTACCTGAGTTCCTTTGTCCTTTCAACACTGCTGGAGGCAGGCAGGGCAGAGATGGTGGATGCGATGGATGCTGGGCCCCGGACACTGAAGTCACTCCTCAAAGGAAGGGGCTGCTGTTGTAGGGGCCCTTTGATGCCCCTCCACTTTATCCAAGACCGTGTCTTTCTCGAGGGACTGGTCTCTCCTGACCGGGGGTCCAAAGGACGTGAGACTTTGCCTCTGGGAATTTCTTGCCCCTAAGGAGCGTTCTGGCTGCACTGCTTCCAGATGGGACTGTTTGGTCCTTTGGCGGTCCTGCTTCAACCTTCTCTGTCGTCACCGTGGTTCAACTACACTGGCTTTTCTCCAGTCTTCTCATTTGACGTACGACTTGACACGCTGACGTCGGTCGTGGCCTGGGTCAGGCGCCCCTGCATCCGAAAGACTAACAACTTTGTTTTCAGCACTTTCGAGAGGTCCTGGGCAGCAGACGGACCCGGTGCCATTCAGCAGAAAGAGGGTGAGTGATTCGCAGAAGCTGGGCGGGCGACTGGTCCAGTGTGTCCTCTCTGCCAAGCGTGGGTCAGTTGGGCATGCGCGCTTTGAAGGTGGACTCTGTGTGGCGACAGGCGAGTCACTTAGCCTCTCTGTGACGGTGTGTCCTCCTCAGGCACCATGCGGATGGAAACAAAACTCGGATGCATATCCAAGATTTTCATGCATCTAAGATCCCAGCCAAGGAGCCCGGGGGGCGCCTTGAGTTATGCGCTGGGCTGCTGCTAACTGCAAGGCTGGAAAATCAAAACCCACCAGCCGCTCCTCGCAGGACGGTGGGGGCGCCTGCTCCCGACGGTCGGACAGTCTGGGAGATGCCGCGGGGCAGTTCCGTCTGCCCTGCAGGTCACCGCCAGGCTGCCCCCAGCCCTCGGTGGCCCTGCTCATAGTGACAGGCACTGCGGCTCCCGGGCTGCCACAGTGTAACCCCCGGGTGGTGGGAAGGGGGGTGCCCCGGAAGTGCCAGCCCGCGGCTGCACCCTCACTGTCTCACCACGCAGCTCTGCACACGCAAGGCCGAAGCACGTACGTACGTAGGCTGATTGATGGCGTCACGTACGTAGGCTGCGTGACAGGGTCATGTCATGTATGTAGGCTGCATGATGGCGTCACGTATGTACATAGGCTGCGTGATGGCGTCTCCGCGCAGCGTGACCGGAAAGGGATGGCATGCTTGGACGTTGCATGTGCCCGGTGTCAGCCTGCTGACCGCTCGTTCCGCGGCACGCCCCCCTTTCGGGTGTGGGTGGGCGCGTAAGTAGCGCCAAGGTTTGGAAGTAAGTAGCGCCAAAGGCCTGGTGCCCCCCACGGGTTCCCCTCCCCCCCCAAACACGCTCCCCTCCCCCCCAAACACGTTGACTCGGTGACCATGATGGCTAGAACCAGCATCCCCCTGTCTGTCTGCTTCCAGGAGAAGCGACAGAACCACGGTGGAGGGGACCCTCTGTCAGTGGTCCTGGGGGCTAACTGCCACCCGTCCATCAAACACTGGCTTCTCTCCTTCCGCCCATCCATCTGTGTTTCCTACTGTGGTTGTTACATCATCTGTTGTCAATTTGAGACTCCAGAGTGGGGGGTGGAGTCTAGCCTGCCAATCAGGTCACAGCTCAATGACCTCATTTGGAGGTGCTGAGGAGATAAACAGCTCTGGAGGCAGGCCACTTGCTCACTCCCTGGGAGATGTGCTTGCTGACAAGACACGGGGAGCTACGCTAGGGCCTGGAGCTGACGAAGCCACATGGAGACCCACGCCAGCGCTGAGATGCCTCCATTGCCACTGGATCCACAGCCTTCCCACCCACTGGCCTGTGATCTTCCTGCATTCGTTGTCATTGCATGTGTTGCATGAATCTGAAGAGGAATTTATAGATTGGTCTCAGACATAAGGGCTAATATTGGGCTTATGGACTTGATCTGGGTTTGGATGTTTTCTTAATGTACAATTACTCTTTATATAAAGCTTTGTTATGCGCATGAGTGTCTGTGAATTCATTTACTAACACCTACCATCCACTGACCTACTCCTTCCTTCTCTTTATCCATCCATCCATACTTCCTAGTATTCATCCATCCATACTTCCTTTTATACTTCCATCCACCATTAGTATTTCCTACTGTCCATCCACTATGTCCTAGTCTTCAATCCATCAATATTTCTCACCATCCATCTGTCTACCCACCCACGTAATCTATCCATCTATCCATCCATCTGTCCATTATATCTACCCACCTACCTTATTTATCCACACTTCTATCCACCCACCTATAGATTTAGTATATTCACTTATCTACACACCCATCCCATCCACTCCTATCTATCTATCTATCTATCTATCTATCTATCTATCTATCTATCTATCATCTATCTATCATCTATCTATCTATCTATCTATCTATCTATCTATCTATCTATCTATCTATCTATCATCTATCTATCATCTATCTATCTATCTATCTATCTATCTATCTATCTATCTATCTATCTATCTATCTATCTATCATCTATCTGTCATCAACATACCTACCAGCTGATTCTTCGGTTTCATTGCCTTAGAGGACCCCTCCTAGTGCCTCCCCCCTTGTCTCAAGGGGGACAAGAGCAGTGTTCAGAGGGCAGCCTTGTCCCTGTGCCTCTGGTGGCCTGAGCAGGCCAGGGCTCTCCCTGGGCAGAGGGTATGATGGCCTCAGACCCTGCCTCCCTGGAAGGAGGAGGTGGGAGCCAGAGACCCCCCAGGAGGCCCCTGAGGGGCACCAGGTACATGGGGATCTCAGAGACCGACCAGTGGTCCTTTGTACTGGCTGTGACCGTGGTCAGCAGGGAGCCAGCCGTCCCAGGGCTGGTTGCACTACTTGTTAACTCAGTGCACGGTGAAAGTACAAGGACGCAAGGGAAAAGCAGTACGCTGTGGTGGTGCAGCCAGTTCAGGACCCGCTGCTCCGCGGGAGAAAGACAAGGCGGTCTGCTTCTGTGAACAGCGGCAGCTCAGAAGCTCACAGATCCATCCTGTACTCTAGGGCCGCTGGGTGGTGGAGTGGACTCAAAGACAGTGGGTCTGGGGTTTTGTTTTGGTGTTGAATGATCAGAGACCCGGGGGGCTGGTCTACCAAGTGGACGATTAGAGACCGGAGTGCCCTCAGAGAAGCCTCTGCTAAGGCAGAGGGTCGGCGAGAAGAGGACACCCCGTGGGAGAAGGACCTGCCTCATGGCTGCAACCACGGGCTTAGGTGTACTGTCTGCCTGGAGGATGGGCAGCCTGGCCGCTGTTTCCTCGGGTCACGTGCAGCGCTCTTATGGGAGTGTCCCTGCAGCAGGTGGCCCCGTGGCCTTTGTCGGCAAACACCTGCCGTGCAGGTACTGTGGCCACCCCACCATCGCACACCAGCACTGCAAGTCAACCTCATTTGTCCTTAACGCCTGGCAGCCTCATGTGAAAACGCCATGTGCCCTTCCTGGCGTCCACACATGGAAACCGGACCCAGATGGGCTCTGAGTGCCCCCGCCCACCCCTCAAGCAGCCTCTCTGGGACAAGAGTCTCCACTTTCAATCGCTGAATGACAGCCGGCCACAGAGTAGGCCCCATTTCAGAGAAGCTGCTCAGAGGGGCCCTTCCTGTGGCTCCAGGGCATACACCTGCCTGCTAAACCTGTGGGACAGACGGGGTGGGGGGGCATCTGCTCCCAAACCTCTGCCACTGACACCCCTAGTGTGGTGGTGACATCACCTGTCGTCAGTTTGAGAGGATTAAGAGTGAAGGGGTGGAGCTTAGCCTGTCAATCAGGTGGCAGCTTGATGACCTCATTTGGAGGCGCTACAGAGATAAACAGCTCGCTGGAGGCAGGACACAGGCTCACTCCCTGGGACACAGGCTCACTCCTGTGGACAAGACACATGGAGCTAGCCACAGCTCTGGGGCCAGAGGAGCCACGTGGAGACCCTGCCAGCGCTAAGATGCTTACATCACCACTGCATCCCCAAGACTTTTACACCCACCAGCCTGTGACCGTCCTGCATTCAGCGTCATTGCTTGTGTCGCATGAGTCTGAAGAGGGCTTTATAGATTGGTATCGGACAGCTGGGCTAATGCTGGACGTATGGACTTGATCCAGACTGGGCTGGGATGTTTTCACAATATTCATCTGCTCTTTCTTATACACATATGGGTGTTTATGAATTTGTTTCTCTAGTCTACCTGGACTAACACCCCTAGACTGCGCAGTTCTACCTGGCAACACATGGGGGCACTATGCATCAGAATGATCTCCGTGGAGACTGGCCGAAGGGTTGTAACAGCTCAGCATGAAATGGCACATGCAGCCCTCCTGGCCGTGGGGTTCCCTGGACAGCCACCCGAGTCTCCCGAGAGCCTGAATCGCAGGGAGTCCTCTGAGTGCCCAGCACCAGCCCTGGGGATAGACACCCGAACA
>NW_022103901.1:1598259-1602235 GCF_000313985.2 Echinops telfairi
TGTGTGTGTGTGTCTCAGTGTGTGCGTGTCCCCTACTGTCCCTCCCACTCTTCTTGGTGGGGGGGTGTTACTGGGTATGGGGGCAGGGAAAGAGAAAACATAAGGGAGAGGAGGTGGAAAAGGAGGGAGGAAGGGGAAGGGAGAGAAAGGAAGAGGGGGAAGGAGGGGGAGGGGAAAGTCTGTCAGGAGTCCCAGTGCTGTACACAGAGGAGGCTCAAGGCTGCTGATTGAAAGGTTGCCGGTTCAGGGCCACCCAGAGGCACCTATGAAGAAACTACCCAGGATCTTTCCAGAACGAAGCCCCAAAGCACACCCATGCCCTGGGGTGGATGCCAACCCACAGCGACCCCACAGCACAGGGCAGAATGGTCTCGGGGGTTTCGGAGACGTGCATCTCTAACTGGGAGCAGACAGCCTCACCTTGCTCCCAAGGAGGGGCTAGTGGGTTCCAACCATGGTTTTTGCATGAACATCCCAGCTCGGAGCCGCCAGGCTCTGCAGGAACATGACCGAAGTGCCCAGCTGAAGCCACTAGGTGATGCTCACGCCCCACAGGGTGGCCGGCAGCAGGTTCGCCCCGGGTGGGCCTGTGACTGGTGTTGGGCCCTGTTCCTTCATGCTGACAGAGTTGCACCCTCCGGCAGACCAGGCAGGCTCCAGGGTCCCTCAGGATGGGGGGCCCAGGTGTCTGTCCCAGCGGCGATGGGCAACTGTGTGTGAGAAGAAGGAGGCAGGCACGAGAGTCGTGGCCAGCAGGCCCAGAGAGGCGGGGCCCACAGGGTCCAGGCACCCACTGCAGTGGGGCGGGGGTGGCCAGCACAGTGATTCGGGGCTCATTTGCATCGCTCTGTGATGAGTCCTGTGTCGTTCCCCAGCTCCACCCCCCCCACCCGCAAGATGGCCTAAAATCCCCGCCCCTCCCCACCCGTGCCTGCAGATGTGACCTAGTGAGGCCTTTTTAGGTGTCCTGGGGGGCGGGGTGGGTGTCAATGCAGGTCACATGGGCAGGGAGGGTCCTCTTCCATCTGAGCTGTCGCTGTGCTGATTACTAGTTGTGGGGGCAGATACCCCGCCCCCCCCCTGGGCAGAGCAGAGCTGACCTATCTGGCCTCTAGCAATAGGTCACCAGGCCTTTATTCCACGGAGCCTCTCAAACCAGACTCAGCTGTGGAGTCTGTTCACTCAGAGCGGCCCTGTGGGTTTCTGAGACTGTAACTCTCTTCTGGAGCGGAAAGCCTCGCTTGTCTCCCAACCACTGACCTTGTAGTTAGCAGCCCAGTGAGGAATCCACTGGCCACCACGGCCCTTCTTCGAGCTTGAGGGTGGACTCAAACCACCCACCTCCAGTCCATAGTCCCATGCTTCACTGTGCGCTGAAGGGTGCTGCTCCCGTCTGCAAAGAGGAGGCGAGCATGGGGGCGCCCAGAGGAGGTGAGCTACAGGGACAGGTGACAGAGGGTGCTGAGGCCACTAGACCTGACGCGATGTGCCCCACAGCACACAACATCAAAACGCAAAATCACACCAAACCTCACAGCACAGCACAGCACACCACACCAATCACACCAAACCACCCTACCCCACACCAATCACACCAAACCTCGCAGCACACCACGCCCACTGGCATGGAGCCTATCCCAACTCACGGCAGCCCTGGAGGTCGGCTGCCCCCGGTGTCTGATGACTTCCCATCCATCTTCATGGGAGCAGACAGTCCCTCGGAGAGGCTGCAGGTTCAAACTCCAGTGCTTAGCCCATGCCGCCACCAGGGCTCCTCTGGAAGTGACCGGATGCTGCTGCTTCTACAGTGGACGGAGAGGGTGGCCCCTGCTGACACCCTCATGTCCTCAGGGGTCTAAGGCGGGTTCCAGCTCTCACCAGAGAGCTGGATTTGGTAGCTGCAGCCCCCAGGGGTGGGTGCTGTCTGACCCCGCCAGCTGGCCTGGCTGGCTCCTGGACAGTGCTCTCTGCCTGTCCCCTCCCTCTGGGAACTCAGAGGGCTGAGGGCAGCCCCTGTGGTTGGGCTGGGCAGTGCCAGGCTCCTGTCTACCACATCGCCCTGGGCTGGAGACCAGAAGCACTAGATGGTGCCCGGCTCCCATCCCCACCAGCTCTGACAGGGACCCATCAGAAGGCCCTGGGTAGAGAGGGAGAAAATGAGGAACAAAACTCAAAATCATAAAAGAGACAGGGTTCACTGGCTGGCGGGAGGCAGGTGGGGCCTGAGGAGACGAGGGCCCTTCGTCACCCTGCAGGTCTGCAACGGGTTCACCTGGCGGCTCAGTGTTCAGCCCAGCAGTCGACAGGCCTGTGAGCAGAACCATTGCGTGAGGGGAGTACACACTCCTCAGCGCCAGCAACTGTTGGGGACCAAAGGGCAGCATTTGCACGGGACCAAGGTTTGGAAAGTTCTGGAGAGGAGGAGGGGAGGGGACGGAATGGGGGGGAGGGGGATGGGTGGTGGTGAGTGGGTGGGAACAGATGTGTGGACCCCGATGACACACTCTGGGGGGTGTGGCCTTTTGTATAAGAGCGAGGTGGCACAGAGCCGGTTCCTCTCCCGCCCTTCTCCTTCCTTCTCCTGGGACTCTGGCTCTGACTCGAGGGGTGCCCTCACGTGGGCCCCGACCCCGGGAGCAACCTCCGAGATGCTTCTGTGGCCCTCGGATCCATGTGGCCCTGCACCCGCCGGCCTGGGATCTTCCTGCTCCCCCCTCTGCGCCGTAAGCCTGCAACTACGTGAGTCTGGAGACGGCTCCGGTTGGCGTGGGCATGGGCTAGAGGTGGGCTGGGGTCCTTGACATGAACTTACTTCTTGGTATCCAGTTCTTTCTTCGCCCTGCCTAAGTGCCCCCGGTTTTGTTTCTCTGGACACCCCGGGCTGATGCACACCTGTGTTCCCATCTGATTTGCACGGATGAGGGAACAGAACCTCAGAGCAAGTAGGTGCCTTGCTCATGGGCACACACGACTGGCCGTAGCAGGCCACCCATCTCCTTGGCTCTCTGGCCAGCCTGAGAATGCGCTGGGGATGCTCTAGGCTGCAGGACGTCCCTGGAGAGCCCACAAGTACTGCCCATGGGTGGGCTCTGAGCCCCACTCAGACCCCTGGGTCCACTGGCCAGGTAGGGGCTGCCCAGGGTGGCTGACGTGGGCTCAGTGGAGTCCGCAGCCATGTTGACGGGAGAGGATAGCAGTCAGGGGCGTGACCATCGAGCATGGCTGTGAGGTTTACTGATGCAGCTGCGGTGCGGGCGGTGGGCCGCGGGGGGTGGGAGCGAGCTGGCGTGGGGGCCAGCAAGTGGCACAGTCTGCATTCCACTGAGCCGGCATGTCGGCGGCCACGAGCCTGCGATGGAGTGGCCCATCCCTGGACGCAGGGAGGAGAGATAAATCAGACAGGCTGCCGGCAGGGTGGCAGGGAGTTAATTAGGAGAAGAGAAAAATACATTTCAACTTGTCAAGATGCAGGAGGGTAGCATGTGGAGGCCAGGGCCCCCATCCCCACCCCCACCAGGCTGGATGCATTCTGGAGAGGCTGGGGTCAGCCGCCATCTCCTATCCCACCCACAGGTGTGGCTGAGCCTGCAGGGACGGTCACCTTGCAGGTGCTAGAGGCCACCCAGGGGCCTGGGGGTGGCCAGTGCCCCCTGCACGTGACTCCTGGCCATCCAGGCTGGCAGTGAGCTTGCACTGGGGCAGAAGCTGTGTGTGTGGCCAAGCCCCCTCCCACCCCAACAGCTGAGGCCCAGAAGCTTCTAGATGCTCGGGGCGGGAGCTGGGGCTTAGAACTGGTCTCAGAGGGTCTGCTCACAGCACTTGCAGCCTCACAGAGACTAGAAGGGAGGGGTCTTCTCCTCCCCAGAACCCCGAAGCCCGAGGGGAGCCCTGCTCTCAGCAGCGGGGTCTTCACGCTTCCAGACGTTCCTGTTTGCACCCCTGCCCCGTGTGGCTTCCTTCTCCGAGAAGAAGCATC
>NW_022103901.1:1602505-1604908 GCF_000313985.2 Echinops telfairi
CTGGAAACCCTGAGATTCTAGGAGTCCAAACGATGGGGTGGGGGGTGGGGGGTGGGAACCTCAGCCGCCCCAGCACGGAGACCAAAAGAAGTAGAAGGTGTCCGGTGACCACCACCTAGCGCTCAGAAAGGGGTCCCATTAGAAGGTTCTGGACAGAATGGGAGCCGCAAGTAGAACAGAACTCGGGACCAAGGCCAGACGCCCTGGTCTCAAGGGGCCAGTGGAAACCCCGAGGCTGTGGCCCTTGGACCCCCTCAAACCCACCCCTGAGTCCACCCCCCAGGGGATCAGCTCTCAGACCAACAGCAGATGGAGCTGGGCGGTGGATGCTGGAGCCCTGGTGGCATCCTGGGTGACGTGTTAGGCGGGGAACCAGAAGGTCAGCGGTTCTGAACCACCCACCGCTCTGAGGGAGCAAGACGAGGCTCTCTGCTCCTGTACAGAGTGACCCTCTGGGAAACCCACAGGGGCAGTGCTCCCTGTCCTACAGTGGGGCCATGAGTGGACACCCACTCGGTGGCTGAGAGAGCGAGAGAAGGGAAGCAGCGGGCAGGAGCCCCTCCTCGGACAATAGACGACCAGGGACCCCCAAGGGCAGCATTTGCCCCCAAAACAGAGCCTAGAAGGTGGGGAGGGGCAGGAATGGAGGCTGAAGGGGGAGGGGGCCCAGGAAGAGGCGGCAAGAGTATCTCGTGGGGGAGATGGCAGCTCAGGGGGTGGTTGTCAGGTGCCCAGTCAGTTCTGACCCAGGCGACCCCATTGTTCCCGGGCCGCGCCGTCCATCTTGTTGAGGGGCTTCCCTCTTGCGCTGCCCCTCTGCATTACTAAGCAGGATGGCCTTCTCCAGGGAGACCCACCCGCGGGGCAGCTCTACTCTGCACAGACCAACCCGCTGCTTTTGAGGACACACTCCAGCCCCTCACCCCTGAGAGACGGACTTCCGGGCTGTCTCTGCCTTACAGGGTTAAAGGGCTGAGTGTTGGCATGAGGGCTCAGAGCGGTCTGGCCGGTAGTCCTAACTCAGGGGCCCCTACCCAGAAGGGTTTGGGCAAAGCTCTGTCCATCCTGTGTCATCCCTGTGGTCAGCTTCACGTCCACGTGGCCTCCATTGGCTGGCTAGATCGCCAAGCCTTTCTTCCTGGCTGATCACAAGCTGGGAGCCCCACTGAAACTTGTAAGGCATCGCAGCCACACGCCTGCCTTCCCCACGGGAGGTGGGGCAGGGGCTGCGCCCAAGATGCCACGGCCTGACCTTGAACCCAGGTCTCCCGAGTGGAGGTGGGATTTCAGTCCTGGAGCCGCCATAGCCTGAGACAGGGATTACTTCCAGGATGCCTTCTGGAGGCAGGTGTGGAGCCCTAAGTCTCCCCGAGCCCCCCTGGCCAGGGGACAGTGCCCAACTGCGGGCACCCAGGCCCTTCCTGTCTAGGGCTGTCCGGCGTGAGGATTCGATGCTGAATGATGCGGCTGTCGCTCAGACCCCGGATGCTGCCAGCTCCATAAATCTGCCCACAAAGTGCAGCTCCAGCAGTTTGCAAACAGAGCGGGGGCAGCCGTTGAGTTACGGCCCTCGGGGATGGGCCCCTGCCCGCCATTGTTAGCCCATGCCAGGGATTGATTGTTCGTCAGCTTTAATGAAATTGAATTTTAATTTATGTCCCTGCTTGTAGTGGGGGGCCAGGGTGTGGTAAGGGCAGGGGTAGCCCTTGTTGGGGGAGGCCTTGCAGAAGGAATTAACAGGGGCAGGGTACACCCCGAGGCAGGGTTTCCCTCTCCCCTACACCCCAGTGTAAGGTCCTGTATATTTGTGGGGTTGTGGACAGGTGTGATTCCTGCCTTTTTTGGACCGTCTCCAGGTACGAAGGTGGAGGAGGTGCAGTCCACAAGGGAGACGTGCCGCTCTGCCTGGCCATTTGTCTAGCAGGTGGATGTGGGGGTGACCTAGGGGCAGGGGTGGGAGTCCCTGACTCCCTTGCTTCTCTAACACCAATCCAACCCAAACTGACTCAAACCCAACCCCAAACTGAAACCCAACCAAAACCAACCCCCAAACCCAAACTCAACCCAACTCAAACGGAATCCAAATCCAAACTCAAACCCAACCCAAACCCAACCCCAACTCAACCCAAACCCAAACCTAAACCCAAACCCAAACTCAACCCCAACTCAGACCCAAACCCAGACCCAAACCCAGACCTAAACCCAAACCCAAACCTGAACCCAAACCCAAACCTAAACCCAAACCCAACCCCAACTCAGACCCAAACCCACACCCAAACCCAAACCTAAACCCAAACCCAAACCTGAACCGAAACCCAAACCCAGACCCAAACCCAAACCTAAACCCAAACCAAACCCAAACCCAACTCAGACCCAAACCCAGACCCAAACCTAAACCCAAAC
>NW_022103901.1:1605502-1608649 GCF_000313985.2 Echinops telfairi
AATCTAAACCTAAACTAAACCCAACATTAACCCAACCCAGCCCAGTCTGGCTCAGCCAAACCCAACCCAACTCCTCAACTCAAACCCTAGACCCAACCTAACCCACTGCCTACCGTCAGGTGACCTGTGCCTCACCGCCCCCCCACTGCCCACCCTACCGGAGCTGCCTCCGGGCTGACATGGAGAGGGCTGGCAGGCCTGTTTTCTGCAGGTGGCATCAGTGAGTGAGTGCAGACCGTGCTACCTTTCTCAGCTCGCCCAGGTGCACAAGGCTGACATTCATACCTGCTGCAGAGTAGTGGACACCTGCTGGGCTGCTAACCCCAAGGTTAGCAATTCAAAACCACCTGCTGATCCTCAGGAGAAAGACGAGGCTTTCTACCCCAGCAGAGCAATCTTGAGAGCCCCAGGGGGCAGTCCTACCTTGTCCTGGGGGGCTGCTGAGTGGGCATTCATGGATGGCAGTGGGCGCTGCTTGTTGACAAACTCACGTGGCCACCCCGGGGTGGAGTGGGGTGGGGGTCGGAGTGGAATGTGCTCTGCAGGGTTCCAGCAGGCTGACATTTGGAAGCAGCCACCGGCCCTTTCTTCGGGCAATGGGCAGGAACCCTTTATCCCCAACCCCACTGAACACCCGATGGGGTGCAGATCTGGCCTGCCGAGCACAGGGGCGCTGTGAGGCAGGTCCCTCAGCCCCGCAGTGGGCTAGGGGAGGGGCTGGGTGGGCCAGCGCCTGCGTTGGAGGCTGAAGGGAGGGGGTGCAGGGGCTGTGGTCTGCTTCTGGAGCTTGGGAAAAGCCCTGGAAGCTCACCTGGACCCGCTGGGTCTACCTGGGTGACCTCAGATAGGTAGTGTGGACCTGCTGGCCACAGCGTCCCTTGGTCCAAGCCTGAGCTGGATCCTGAGGTTCATGCCCCCTCCCCGCACTGCCCGTGTCCACAACATCACTGGGCTCCTTTGTCGCTGACGGGGGAGACACAAACCCAAGCTCTCTGGGCGGGGGGCTGCCGGCTCAGCCGCCTGGCAAGGGCTGTGCTGACAACTCAGAGCCTGCTTGGTGTCCCCAGCAAAGAGAAGACACCGAGGCACCCAGGGGTGCCAGCTGTGGGAAGACGCACCCTACAAGTCTGGGGCCACCCTGAGTCAATGGGCGTTTCCCTCGGTGGCCCCGCAGAGGGTGCCAACATGGCTGGCACCCTTGTGGCCTGGGTGACGCTTGACAGAGCCAGTGCCTCCACTTGACAGTTGAGACGCAGCTTGTTGGGACGTGGCTTGTCCCCACCTGCGTCCCAGGTGACCCTGGGGTGGGCTGTTTGAGATCTGAAGGGTTGAGGGGGTGTGGTTGCCGGTCTGCTCCCCAAGCAGCTGCTGTGGAGTTTGAACCCGAGCTTGTGGTTGCCAGCCATGTGTCTGTGCCACTGGGGTCTGGGAGCAGGAGCAAGCACAGCCCCCCCACCCCACCTCACAGCGGGAAACCCGAGGCCCTCTTGGGGTGGCCATCTGTGTGCTGGCCCAGTCCTACAGCCCTAGCCGGGGGTGGAGGGAGCGTGGGTGTCTGGGGTGGGTTTCAGGGGTGGAGGCTCCTGGGGGCAGGGGCAGACCCTGCCTGGTGGGCCGAGTTCTCTCCCAGAAGGGAAAGGGTGCCTCCCTGGTCCTATTGCAACCCCCGAGGGCCAGGTCCACTCCATCCTGGGGGCCATGTCACCGAGTGTCTCAGGGCTCTGGGTCAGAGGATCCGGGTCTCAGGGCCCTGTCCGGCCAGGTGAGAGGGCTGCATGCAGGGTGGGAGATAGCACCAATCTGGGGGAAAGCTGTGGGGCCGGGGGCGGGAGGAGAGTCATGGGTGGTCTCTGGGGGTGTGAGTGGGGGCCCAGCACCCATGTGTGTCGTATGTGGTCCTGACACCCCACACTCCAGCGTGAGTGCACAGCACGCACAGACAGAGATATAGACAGACACAGACACACACACACACACACAGATACACAGACGGGTACAGATACACACACAGAGACAGCGATAGACACACACACACACACAGGTATGTGACATGCAGACAGGTAGACAGACATACACAAACACACAGGAACATCAGGCACAGAGATAGACACACACATATACTGAGAAAAGCCGTCACAGACACTGTACAGACAGATCCACACACACAGATACATGGACATGCAGACATACAGACAGACAGACACACATGTGCACTCTGAGAAGGCAATGAGCCCTGGTGGGCAGCCACGGCAGGGGCTGCAGTGAGGCTTGGCAGCTAAGGCTTGGACACCCCGTCAGATGGACGGGACAGCACTCGCCTCTCTGAGGCGCCTACGTTGCTGCGATGCCCACCTGTCCAGCTTCTCTCCACCCCAAGAGCTGCACTGGGGACCACAGCCAGACCCCAGGTACTGGAGGATGCTGTGGTGTCCCTTCCCGCTGGGCCTGAGCTGGCTGGCACTGACTGCTCCCATGCTGCCCCCACCTGGGAGCCTTCTGGTCCCAGGGGGAGGGGGGCGACTCCAGCAACAGGCCCCCCCTCACCCTGCCTGTGGGGACCTGCGATTCTTCATTGTGTGCTCTCCCGTCCTGGGGCCTCTGCAAGCCTTCTGTCTATGAGGAAGGCAGTGTGCGAGGGGACCCTGCTGGTTACACGCCCGTGGCTCCAACCCACCGGCCACCAGGAGGGGGAAAGGTGAGGCTTTCTGCTCCCGTACAGAGTGACAGCCTCAGAACACGGTGCAGCGCCACTGGGGGTTGGAGTCAACTCGGGACAGTGGTCAGAGGGTTGGAAGTTGGGGTTGCACCGGGCATGGGGAAGATGGGGGTGATGGATCCAACGACTACTGGGGGCTGGCTGATGGGGGAAAGGGGATGAGGGGGGTCTTTCTGGGAATCAGGCGGAGCTTCAGGGTCCTGGCTCATGGACATGCCATTTACAGAGGACTAGTGTCTAGGGAGAACCTTGAGGGTTTGGGGAACCCAAGCGAGGGCCCGTGGGTGGGTGGCGCAAACAACAAAACTGATCTCAGAGTGGGGAGGCTGAAGGTCCCAGTGAAGAAGCTCCAAAAGCAAGAGCCAACCCCAAGGGCTGACAGAGAGGGCGCAGAGAGACAGAGCACAGGGAGACAGGGCTCAGAGAGACAG
>NW_022103901.1:1608749-1611046 GCF_000313985.2 Echinops telfairi
GAGACAGGGCTCAGAGAGACAGGCTCAGAGAGACAGGGCTCGGAGAGACAGGGGCTCGGAGAGACAGGGCTCGGAGAGACAGGGCTCAGAGAGACAGGGCTCAGAGAGGCAGGGGCTCAGAGAGACAGGGCTCAGAGAGGCAGGGCTCAGAGAGACAGGGCTCAGAGAGACAAGGGCTCAGAGAGGCAGGGGCTCAGAGAGACAGGGCTCAGAGAGACAGGGGCTCAGAGAGACAGGGCTCAGAGAGACAGGGGCTCAGAGAGACGGCTCAGAGAGACAGGTGCTCAGAGAGGCAGGGCTCAGAGAGACAGGGGCTCAGAGAGAAAGGGCCTCAGAGAGACAGGGGCTCAGAAAAACAGGGCTCAGAGAGACAGGGGCTCAGAGAGACAAGGCTCAGAGAGACAGGGCTCAGAGAGACAGGGCTCAGAGAAACAGGGCTCAGAGAGACAGGGGCTCAGAGAGAAAGGGCCTCAGAGAGACAGGGGCTCAGAAAGACAGGGCTCAGAGAGACAGGGGCTCAGGGAGACAGGGGCTCAGAGAGACAGGGGCTCAGAGAGGCAGGGGCTCAGAGAGGCAGGGCTCAGAGAGAAAGGGCCTCAGAGAGACAGGGACTCAGAAAGACAGGGCTCAGAGAGACAGGGCTTAGAGAGACAGGGCTCAGAGAGAAAGGCTGAGAGACAGGGGCTCAGTGAGACAGGGGTACAGAGAGACGGGTGCAGAGAGACAAAAGTCCAGAGAGACAGGGCTCAGACAGACAGGGTCCCAGAGATGGGCTCAGAGACAGGGGTTTGTGTTTGCCACACCCAGGAGCTTGTTGGTATTGTGGGAGGTACCGGGAATGAGTGCAAGGTGGAGCTTCTGCCAGGACATGGGGGAACGTCTGCAGGACGCATGCAGTTGGCCTTGGGCTGGGTGGAGAGTCCAGGCACTGCCCACTGGCTGTAGAAGATGGACACTGCATGTGATGGGCTGAGGCAGTGCAGGAAGGGAGGGCAGAGGGTTGAAACCTGGGGTCAGCGGACCTGGGGACCCTCAGGGTAGCATCTGCAGATTCCAAATCAGGGTTCCCACCAACCAAAGGAAGCTCTGTTAGCAGTGACGTCCTGGATCGCTGTCAGCCAGGCCCGGCCAGGTCCTGGGGTGCAGGCCCCTGAGTGTCCCTGCTCTGTTCCTGAGCCCCTGGCAACTGGGGCGGCTTCCAGCGTTGGAAGGAGGCCAGGAACAAGTGCCGTGGGACAGAACGGTACACTGAGCCACTCGGACCTTTTAATGCGAGAAGACCAAGGCATGGCGCCTGCCCCACCCCCACAGGAACGGGGTGGCAGGCATGTGCTTTTCGTGCATGAGGTCGGGTGGCACCTGCCCCACACCTATCCTGCTGGCCCACCTGTGCAGGGGGTACACTGGTGCCTCTATTACATTCAACTGCTGCTCTACATGGGGGGCCCGTGGGCTGGGAGCGCTGGCTGGCACGCTGGCCCGGCCCGTCTCCCAGAGAAGCTGGGAGGCCTGGGTGACCTGGAGGCGCGGGCTGCGCTTAGGTGTGTGTCTTTCCTGGCCATGGCCTCACAGCTGGTCCTCGTCCACCCAGACGGTCTTGCGCTGCTCCTCGCCGATCTTGTCCTTGATGACCCGCAGCAGGTCCTCGACGCTGCCCCAGGTGTCCGGCTCCACAGTGGCGTACAGGCAGGGCAGCGCCTCCAGCTCCTTCTCCTTCAGCCGGCACAGGTGCAGGAAGGCCTCCTCTGATTCAGGCCGGGGCAGCAGCTTCCTGGTGGGGGGGTGGGCAGGCAGATATGTGGGGGGCCCTCGGAGGGGTGCCGGGTGCTGCGCCCCCCGCGGGTCCGGGTCCTCCCCTGCTTCTCCTCAAGCCCTGCCACACCGAGCATGGATGGGGCCTTATCTAGGGGAGCAGGTGGGTCCTGCTGGCCTCACCCCTCCTGAGTGGGTTGAGGAGCCAAGAGCCATGTGGAGACTCGAAGCTTCAACAATTTACCAGGTGTGCCAGTTATGCCCTCTGCCAGCACCCTCTCTGTCCCTGCCTCTGCTCCCTGGGCCCCCAGGACCCTCTTTGTCCCTGTTTCTGTTTCCTGGGACCCCAGCACTTTCTCTGTCCCCCCCCCACCCTCTCTGTTCATGTCTTTGTTTCCTGAGCCCCCAACCCCCTCTCTGACCATTTCTCTGCTCCCTGAGCCCCCAGCATCCTCTCTGTCCATGTCTCTGCTCCCTGGGCCCCCAGCACTATCTCTATGTCTCTGCTCCCTGGGCCCCCAGCACCATCTCTGTCAATGTCTCTG
>NW_022103901.1:1611719-1620838 GCF_000313985.2 Echinops telfairi
CCCCAGCCCCACCTCTGTCCATGCCTTTGTTCCCTGGTCCCCCAGCCCCATCTCTGTCCATGTCTCTGCTCCCTGGGGCCCCAGCCCCACCTCTGTCCCTGTGTCTGCTCCCTGGGGCCCCAGCCCCAGCACAGTGCCCAGACCCCCACTCCCTCTGTGGCTCCCTGTCCCCATTCTGTTGCTGCCACGGGGTCTTGCCCCCCCCAGGGTCAGGCCTGTCCTTGAAAGTTGGGGCCCCAGAAGTGGAGCGAGCTGTTCTAGGCAGGTGTGGTAGGGCTGGGAGGGGGTGTGCCTTTTGGAAGGCATCAGCGTGTCCTATGGATTGGGAGTCTCTATGCTGGGAACCTCCTAGCCCCAGGGAAAGTCCGATGTCAAGCCACACAGTAAACTCCACAGACATGGAGAGGAGCCAGGACCTTCCCCCAGAGCTGGGAGAGGCACAGGGCTTCAGGGGAGAAGCTTGGGGCTCCGGCCCTTGGGGGGGGGGCGTCAGGGCCTACCTGAACCTCTTGATGTTCTTCTCGGACACTCGGATGAAGAGCACGATGGGGTAGATCCTGGACCGGATGAGGTCACGCGTGCAGCCGATCCCAGCCTCCAGCAAGCAGTGCTTGTCCTGGGAGCACAGCCCAGTCAGGTTCCCCCACCCCCACCCCCATGACCCCGACTCCCCAGTCCCTCTTGCTTTGGAAGCTCCGCTAAAAAATGTGAAACTCAGCAACACACGGCTGAGTGTGGACGGACAGTGGGGGCTGCGAGAGGGGCGCTGGCCCGAGTGCTAGGGTTTAAATTGTGCCTGCCACCCCCCCCACCCCCCAATAAGATATGGGCTCACTTGGCTGGGCCACAATTCTCAGCAAACCCACTGCCCTGGAGTCTGTTCTGACCAGACTACTGTCACTGTGATCGACGACTGTGCTGGTGTGCCACTCCTCGCTCTGTGAACAAACTGGATTAGGGGCAGCGGGGTTCCTGACAGGGTTAGGCAGACTCCAGAGCGACCCACTTGAGATATACCCCCCACCCTAAACTCACTGACATGAAGAGTTCATTCTGACTCATGGCGACCCCACAGGACAGGGTGGAACTACCCCTGTGGGGCTCTGACACGGTAACTCTTCAGGGGAGCTGAAAGCCTCATCTTTCTCCTGTGGAGCGGCTGTTGGTTTTGAACTGCTGACCTTGTGGTTGACAGCCCAACGTGTAACCACCGTAGAAGGGATTAACAAGGAGCACTGAGAAAGCAGAGCTGGAATTGAGTGTGTCTTTGGACCTGGGGTCCCTGCGCTGGGGACCTCCTAGACCCAGGGAAAGATGGCTGGCCAGACCCCTGGAGCTCTCTGCGATACCCCCCCCACCCCAAGTGCAGGGCTGACAGAGAGAGGTTTCCCCTAGAACCGGTGTCAGATTCAGGCTCCTCGTGTCCCTAAGTGTGAGGGGTCCCAGTGACGGGAGTGCTGGACAACTGAGAGCCTGGGCTTCCTCTACTGGACACAGGAATTCTGGCCACCACCCTTGGTACACTTCCCATGGGTACTGGCCCCCTCTGATGTCCCAAGTGCCCCCTCTCTGTCTCTGGGCCCCAGGGTCACAATCGGACACAATCGGCCCTGAACAGTAGGAACCGAGACACTGCCCGAGGTCGGGTCTCAGGGAGCCCGGGCTGGGACCAAGGTGAGGGGGTCGTCCCAGGACAGAGTGGGAGGAGTCCTCTTCCCCCTTTCCCAACAGCAGAGAAGCAGGCAGGGATGCGGCTCCCCAGTGTGCCTGCCGGCCCCTCACCTTGTCAGCCACGGCCTCGATGTTGCTGGGGACCACGCACTCGAAGGTGTTGGGGTTCTTCTCTCGTGAGTAGATGATGGTCCCTGTCCTCTGCTTCCGGAGGAACTCGTCTCTGGTGACCACATCTGCGGGGGAGGGCTGTCCTGATGCCACAGCGGCTACTCGCCGGGCGCTCCCCGCGGGGTGGAGAGAGCCTCTTCTGGCTCCGCCAGCAGCTGTCCCGACCACATGGGGACAGGGTGGCCGCTCTCTCTGCCTTTCAACACCCCTCCCCTCCCCCGTTTCCACCCACAGGGGTGAAGGGACTCGGTGTGGCAGTGGTGGGGGGTGGCAGCTATAGTGACGGAGGGCGGAAGGGGACATGGGAGTGTGGTGGAGGGTCAAGAACCAGTAGGGGCTGCAAATGGACGTGGCAGTGGTGGAGGTGCAATGAGGATGGGGGTGGGCATGGCAGTGGAGGTGGGCGTGGTGCTGGAGGAGGTGGTATCAGTGGAGGGGGTGGGACCATTGAAAGTGGTGGGCGTGGTGGTGAGGGGCTGATATCAGTGGCAGTGGGCGTGGTGGAGGTGGGACCCATGACGGAGGTGGGAGTGGCGGTGGAGGCTGCGGGACCCGAGAGAGGAGGGTGGGCTGGGGGGCCACCCGGGGCGCACCTGGCTTGCACATGGTGAACTCAAGGGCACCGCCCGAGTTGAGCAGCTTCTGCACAAGCGTCTTGGCCAACATGGAGGGCGAGAAGAGCACGGGCCGGCGGCGCGCGCACGGGAAGGCGCGCACCAGGCTGTAGGGGACCAGGCTGAGGTTTCGGCTCAGGTCGCCCTGGGGCTCGGGCTCTGTGGGCGGGCGGGTGGGCGGCGGCGGTCAGGCCACATCCCACAGTGGTACCTGGGGCCAGGAGCCCGAGGAAACGCGTGTGGGGCTGGCTGTAGGCCCAGCGACGGCTGTGCAGCTCAAATCCAGCCAGGTCATTCTAGAAGGGGGGAGGTTGGGTTCCCCGGAGGGGTGCGGGGGCTCATTCCAGGGTAAGGGACCGGAGGCTCCCGAGGCCAGATCTCATTCCTGCTCCGGCCGCATGGGCATGCCATGGGAGGGTTTGTTTGAGATGAGGGAAGCCTTGGCAGTGGGCAAGGGTGGGCAGGGATGCTGTCCACGATGAGCCACAGGCCAGGGGTGAGACCACCAGAGGCCTGCATAGCTTAGTAAGCGGTGATGGGGACCAAGCAGGGAGAGGGATTGATAAACTAGCAACATGTCCAGGCAAACAGCCCAATGAACTTGGGCATCGGGTGCATGGACAGCAGGGGCTGCCTCAGCAGGTGAGCAGACAGACTGGTCCTCCCCTCCCACCCTGGTTCACTGCTCCTGCAGCAGCTGCACCCTTAGGGGAGGCAGGCACCAGCTCAGGAGGCAAAGACTGGGTAAGTGGGGTGTGTGTGTGTCTGTGTGCAGGGCTGGGGAGAGAGGCCTCTGTGTCCAGCAGTCCGAAGCAGGGGTGGGGGACCCCATACCTTCCTGCTTCTCACTCAGGAGCTTAGTGATGTCCAGTGAGGCCCGGCCCAGGCCCCCAGGCTGGCCCCCCGAGATGATGCGAACACGTTCATTGCTGTTCATGCGCTTGTACTTGTTCTCCGACCGGCTGACAAACTGTGGGGTGGGGTGGAGGGGGGGCACAAGGGAGTCCTGGGTCAGATTTGTGGGCTGTGAGGCCGTGGTCAAGTCCTCTGCTGACCTTGCAAGCCCAGCACGAGGCTTGCTACGTGGCCAGGCTCCGGACATTGTGCAAGATGTCATTCACGGCTTCTTGGGCTGCCGTCCGGTAGGAGAGGTCCTTTTGTAACTGCTGAGGGAGGCGTCCTTCCTGGCCCCGGGGGGCGGAAATGCCCACCCCTCCCCCCAGGTAAGACGGACAGTGTGGGTGCCCCTTTCTCCTTGGCTGCCAGGAGGCTTGGCCATCAGCTGGGCACTCAACCTGAGGAACTTGCCTACATTGCCTCCCTCTCAAATGCCCACTCCCCTCCCACTGACCAGTCACATGTTCACAGCCCACTCTCCTCCCGCTGTCCTGTCACACGTTCACAGCCCACTCTCCTCCCGCTGTCCTGTCACACGGTCACAGCCCATGTGTGAGTCACCCTCCAGCTTCAGGTTCCCTGTAGCTTTTGTGAAAGCAGGTTGCTTCAGACAAGTGCAGGATGAGCTGTGTGTGCACAGGGCATGTGCGTGCAGATGGTGCAAGGTGTGCACGCGCAGAATATGTGCATGTGCAGAGTCTGCAGGGCCTGTGTGTGCAGGGTGTGTGTGTTCAGGTTGTGCAGGGTGCGTGTGTGCAGAACCTGTATGCAGGGTGTGTGTGTTCAGGTTGTGCATGTGTGTTTGTGTGTGTGTGCAGGGCCTGTGTTTGTGTGTGTGTGCATATGTGCAGGGCCTGTGTGCAGGGTGTGTGCGCAGGATGCCGGTGCATGTTCAGGGACTGCAGGGGGTATGTGTGCAGGGTGGGGTGTGTGTATGCCACGCCTCCTGTAGGGGCAAAGCCGGGAGGGGCAGAGTCTAGAGTAAAGCTTTGAGGGTCGCCCACCCAGCATGCCATGGTGACAGCGGTGTCCCCTGGGAGGGCCACAAGGCGGCTGTGCATGGTGGGACTGCCCGGGGGTGGGGGGTGGGGGGCAGTTGGGGGCACTGGCAGAGCCTTACCTGGAGGAGCTGGCCAAAGAGGAAGCTTGCTCGTGAGAGCCGGGGGCTGACACGGGGGTCGGTGGCTGTGAGGGGTTCCTCTGGCTGCAGGGTGTTCTGGAAGCAGAAAGGGTGTCCACCAGGGTGGCCGAAGGCACAATAACTGTCATGTCCTGAGAAGTGGACACCGCCCCCCGCCCCCTACCCACATCCCCTGGAGCTCAAGGGGCAGATGCTTCCGTGTGGGAATCAGCGCATCTTCTTGGGAAGGTGACTGGCTCCCGTCAGCCAGGGTGCCGCTGCCATTCCAGCCTGGCCCAGAGATGTGGTTACACAGCCGCCCTTCTCCTCCCCCGCCAGCTGGGGGCTGACCCCCCAGGGAAGGGCTCTTGGAGGAGAATCCCCTGGTTTCCCAGCTGTGTCCGAGCACTCCTGCCTGGCTGGGGTTTCAGGGATGGGCTTTCAGAAGCAGGTGGCAAGCAGGCCTTTTCTCTGAGCCACCTCTGGTGGGTCTGATCCTTGACCTTCCTAAGGTTCCAACCCAGGCTGCTGCCCCGTCGATTCTGGGGCAGCCTGCTTTACAGGAGCAGACTGCCAGGCCTTTTCCCCTTGGAGCGGCTGGTGGGTTTGAACCAGCGACCGCTGGGTTAGCAGTTGGCTGCGTCAACCACTAGGCTCCAGGGCACTATTAAGCGTGTCCCCGTCCACCCGCCCCCACCCCACCTCGGCCAGCCTCTCCCCAAGCAGAGGGAGCCTGGCTGGAGGGGGGGACCTACCCTCAGGGCCCTCAGGGTGTGGTGGGCCCCGTCAGCCTCCTCCCTGCTCCCTCCATGCATCAGACGCTGCAGCTTCACCAGGAGGAGCTGCTGGGCCCTGTGGGGTCAGAGGGGGCAGGGCCTCAGGGGCAGGGCCCGTGGCCTGTGGGTGTGGGTGTGCTGACCCCAGCTCGCCTTCCCCCGAGCTCTGACTCGCGTGACTGTGGCAAAGCCACTGAGTGTCTCTGAGCCTCAGTTTCCCAGTCTGTCAGCCCTGAGTGGGGGCTGGGGCCGGTCACATGGCATGGCTGGCTGTGACGTGGGGGTCCCAGACCAGAGAGCTGGTAGGTGTGGGTCACCGCTGTGGGCGATCTGGAGGGACAGATTGGTGGGCTGCAGGGGTGGGGGCGGGGCCTCCTGGTGGGGGCACGGTCAAGTCCACTGCTGATTTTGGGGGAGCTACCAGTCCAGCGGGAGACTCACTACCCTGCCTGGGCTCCGGCATCACACAGGATGCTGGGGGTTGGCGGCAGGGCTGCATGTGTCAGGGTGCGGGGAGAGGAGGGGGTGGGGATCCTACTGTGTAAGGCAATTAGTGGGTGCTGGGGGCTGGATGGGGCCCCCCAAGAGGCATGTTGAGTTCTAACCCGTGAACATGATCTTGCAGGAACCTAATCTTCGGAATGTCACCAGTTAGGACACATGGGTCACTTTGGGGCAGGGGGCCATCATAACATAGGAGGAGAGACTGGGAGACGGGGTGGGTGGGAGGACTGCTGTGTAGTGCTGCACCTGCAGCCAGAGAGCGCCAGGTGTCTCTGAAGCCCCCAGAGAGGAAGGGAGGTGCGCCCCTTCCCCAGTCTCAAAGGGACTCCCAAGACTGGCAGCCTGGTCTTGGTTGGTTAAGCCCCGCTCGGAAGTACCTGGTGCCCACCTGGTCCCCAGGGGGACTCTGCCATGGTCACCATGGGTGCTGCCGACCTGCCTGCCTGGGTCCAGGCACGTGTGAGCCTCCTGCTGCTGCCCACAGCCACATACGCTGTTCCCACAGGCCTGGCCTCAGCCCACCCCACACCCAAGATCTAATCTCACTGCACACTTGCACCCCATTCGCTGCCCCCAGGGCTGCCCTCACTCCTCCTGGTCCCTGCTCCCAGTCCCACTGGCCTGGCTTCACCCCACCCCACCTCCAAGCTCTGACCTCAGCCCTCCCAGCCCTCCCAGGCCCCCCACTGGCCTTCCGGGCACAGCCTCGCTCCCGAAATCTCAGGCCCAGCCTTGTCCCCACTCCCAGCCCCCTAGCTCTGGCCTCGCCACCTGCCCCCCACCAGCCTCACCGGCTGTAGCTGGGTATGGTGCCCTTGTCCATGTCGTGGTCAGTGAAGGGGTCCACCCTTGCACACAGCCACTCGTGCCGGTCCTGGTACATGGTGTCACGCACGTGCACAATGTCGTCACATCTGAGGGACAGGGAGCAGGAGTCCAGCTGGCTGGAGATGTTCAGGTTCAGCCGGATGTAGAAGGAGTCCCCCGAAGTGATGAGGCCCTCCTCCATGTCCTTCAGCAGCTTCCTGTACCCTGGGGAACGCGAGGGGCTCCAGCGTCCGCCTAAGGACGGCTCTTCCCCCACGAGGCCCCTCCTGGGGCAAAGCAGCCCGGCCTGCCCTCGGCTGTTGTCCTCCCCTGGTGGTGGGCTGCCAGCGGGTCTGCCTGGCTTTCCCTTTTCATCGGCCCTCCAGGAAGCTTGTGGCTACACTGGAATGGGTGCCTGGCACTCCCTCCGTGTGACCTACACCTACTCTGCCCTCGGGAGTGCAGACAGCAGCACTCTGAGTCCCCGCGTGTTGCAGGGCAGCAGTGAGTTTTACAAGATGAAGGCGCATGGTCACCCTGTATCGTAAGACCCCTGTGTTCCATTTTCCCAACAGTGCCCCTGGCCAGGGGCAGGAGAGGGACACTGCTGCCTGTGCTGGGTGAGGCTCGGGCCCCTCACTCATTTTCTGCACAGACAGGGGTGGTGTTGGGTGTGAGGCCAGCAGGGTGGGCAGGTGCAGAAGTGGGTGCTTGTGTTCTGTGGGAAGACTGTGAGCCTGCTAGTTTTGAGTAAAGGCCAGCTATGGAGAGGGGCTCACAGGCTGGCCCACAGGTGAGGTCGGGATGCAGCCTCTTGGTGGACAGGGGCTCAGTCCTGTGGCCAGGTGCTGGTACGGGGAGGAGGGGAGCTGGGGCACCACAAGGCCTTCTGAGGGTCTCAAGGACTGTTTGGGGGAGCACAACCCACTGAGATGTTTCCCAGAGGGTTGCCTGCTGTCAGGGGTTGGGGGTTGGGGGTGTGGGGCTGGGGGCCTACAGCAGCTGGGCAGGTGAGCATCCACTACTTCTACCCGGGCCCACAGGTATGCTGTCAGCTGGGAACACAGGGTGCCACGCATGTGGATTTGTGGGTGCAGCCAATGGAAAGGGGGACCACCCCCCGCTCTGCGTGTCAGAGACCCAGTGTGTTTACAGCTGTGGTCTTTCTGGTGACCAGGCCTTTCTTCTGAGGGCCTCTGGATGGGCTGGAACTGCCCCCCTTTCAGTGAGTGGCCAGTGCAGGGCCATCTGTTCCCCCCACAGCCACCTCACCCTGCTGCCCCTCGGGTTCCTCCCTCCCGGGCAGGGTTGACCTCCCCAATCAGATGGCCCCCAGGTGTGGTGGGGGGGTCGGGGCTGATCCTGCACCACTCTTACCTTCGTGGTTGACCTTGTAGTGCAGGGTGACAGGGCCGCTGCAGCGCTGGAGGGTCCAGCGGGCCTCCTCCTTGGTGCAGGAGTCCAGGGGCACGCTCTGACGCTCCCCGCGGATGCAGCCCTCCAACTGGGGGCCGGGGCATGGTCAGCATGGTCTGGGGCCGGCACCACGGGGGCACAGGCAGCGCTTCCTCTGAAGTGGCTTATTGCTGGTGCATGCCTCCCCACGCGTCCTCCCTGCCCCTCCTGAGAGCACACGTGTTGATGTGTGCATATGAACATGTGTGTGCGTGAGTGTGTGCAGTGGTGTGTGTGTGCCTAACTTCTTTGGAGAACACATGTGCTGGTGTGTGTGCATGTGAACATGTGGAGTTTGTGCACGTGGAAATGTCTGCTGTGTGTGCATGCACTTCCTGGGAGCATGTGTGTGCTAGTGTGCGTGTTCTGGGGTTCATGTGTGTACTGGCACAGGTGGGGCTGAGGGACAGGCCCAGAGGACTGTCCCCTGAGGAGCTGCCCTTCACTGCCCTCCTGACTGAGCTGAGCAGCAGGGGCCAGCGGGGTGGCCGAGGGAAGCGTGAGGCTGAGCTCCCACCCCGGGCCACCCTCTCTTGGAGGAGTCCCCTGTTCCTCAGCAACCACTTCCGGGTCCTCTGTTTCTCCCCACCCCCTGTCCTGGGAGTCCCCCCCTCCGTCCCGGGGGTGTCCCCCCTCACCAGCAGCAGCTGGTGACCCTCACGCAGGCCAGCCTTCTCGGCCAGGGAGCCCATCTTGACAGAGTGGACAAAGCTGCCCCTGGCGTTGCCACCCAGCAGGGTGAGCTGGGCAGTGAGGCTGTCCCCTTGCAGTGTGGCCTGATGCAGCGCTGGCCCCGGTCCCCGCACGTGGCCCCCCGATGTGACCGACGGGCGGAAGGGCCTGGGGGTGGGAGAGACGGGCACGGGGTGTTATTCAGGCTGGGAATAGATGACCCTTCCCCGGGAAAAGCCCCATTGGGAGTGTGGGGACAGCCAGGGGTCACTGCACCTGTCAGATGCTGTCCCTGTGGGCAGGGGCCACCTGTCAGATGTTTGGGTGTTGCAGAGAGGTGGGGGCCCCCAAAGGTCAGGAGAGAACAGAGCCACCCTCAGCCTGAAGCAGGCCTGTGGGAACCCTCAGCCCTGCTCTGGCCCTCGGAGGACC
>NW_022103901.1:1621423-1623013 GCF_000313985.2 Echinops telfairi
GGGATGGGGGATGTCAGGGTCTGGGTGAAATGGGGGGTACCACAATCCTGGTGTGGTGGGGAGGGGGACATCAATGCCAGGATCCAGGAGGGGGCGTAGATCAGGATCTGAGAGATGGGGGGTATGCCAGGGTCTGGGTGAGGTGGGGGGGCACCACTAGGTTGAGGTGGGGCCCCAGGCAGAGCGTGCTGTCGCTCCTCCCAAAGGAGGCTGGCCTGGAAGCTCCATGTGAGGATCCCACCCCCTTTTTGCATCTGGGGGAAGGGGGTCTCCCATTAGCATTGGCTAGTTCTGGTTTTGAAATGGCTGAAGTGCTTGTTCAAATCCCCCAGCTGCTCTGTGGATGGAAGACGAGACCAGTGTTTTGGTTAAAATTGTCGGCCTTGGGAACCACAGGGGCAGCGGGTGCCCCTCTGTCCTACAGGGTCTCCGTGTGTCCGGGACAACTCGGCAGGCAGGGGCCTTTCCCACTTCATTTGGCCTGGTGGTGCAGTGGTTAAGCGGTTAGCTGCTACCTAGAAGGTGGGGGGGAGGGGAAGGACGAGGTTGTCCTTCAGGGGGACAGCCTGGGCTGCCCTGGGGGCAGTCACGTTTTTCCATCTTATCTGCGGGCAGCCTTGGACGGAGGGCTTTTGAAGGCTCGCAGGTCATAGTGGGGCTGGCAGGCACTGACCCTCTGTGACCTCTGTCTTCATGAGAAAACAGAGGGAGCAGGCTGTGTGACAGGGGGGCCCCTGGGGCAGCTTCAGGGGGATGGACGCAGCTGACACCCCGACTGGGAGAGGGTGCAGTCTGTCCTGTCGAAGTAGCCCCGGGACCCGAGGGGCACCCACCGTCCAGGTCCACAGCATCAAAGCCGCCACTGTCATTGTCCTCTTCAATCGTGCTGCGGGACAGAGCAGGCGACCGTGTGCGTGTGTGCGTGCGGCACACGGGCACACGCGTGTGCAGGGGTTCGGGGAGTGTCCTGACTGTGGGCCAAGGGAGGGAGGGTGGCAGGGAGTGCCGGACACTGGGAGGACCACGCCAAGAGCTGAGGGCAAGGCACAGGCCAAGGATACTTTCATCCGTGCAGGAGGAACAATGAGGGTCAGTGGGAGTGGGGGTCCTGGACAGCCCCCTTCTGCTCTGTGCGGCGTGGGGAGCATTTAGTGCCCGTCTGCCAGAAGCCACTGGCTTTTCTGAGCCTCAGCTCCGTGTCTGGACAACGGGCCCATACGCCCACCCTCCTGTGTGCTGTGCAGGTTAGAGCCCCACCTCCCCCACCACACACCTGCGGTGGGGGGCGTCTTCCTTGCAGCGCCTGACGATGGAGTCATTCCCTGGGGGCTCGGCCGTGATGGACACGATACTGTTGCGGCTCCGGTGGGGAGGCTTTAAACACGCACGCACACGCACACGCACACACAGGCGTGTCACGGGGAGCCGGCGCCTTGTGCATAAACACCACACCCACGGGGCCCTGCTGGATTGGCTGGCTCCCACAGCCTGCTGTCCCCACTAGCCGCTGTCCCAGTGACCTTGGTGGGTGAGGGCCGTGCATGCCTGGGGCAGCCGAACATCTGCTTGCCACCGTGTGAGGGGGAGGGG
>NW_022103901.1:1623113-1626357 GCF_000313985.2 Echinops telfairi
GGGGGGGGGGAGAAGCACCCCAGCTGAGCCCAAGCCCTTCATTCTGGAGGCTCTGCCTCTCAGGTGGGAAGCAGCGCTGAGCACCTCTTGGCTCCCTGGGGCTGGGGCTTCATTCCCTGGCCTCCTTCCTGCCTCAGGGCCTCTGCCAGCCTCTGCCCCAATCCCGGGGGGCCTCCTCTCCCACCGAGAGTTTAACTGGAAGCTGTGCGTGTGTGCCCCTTACCATCTTGACGAGGGCACTGCTGGGAGGCCGGGAGCTGGAGGGGCGGGGGCTGGCGTCTGGATCGTCGTCTTCTCGGGTAGCTGGCAGGGAGGCAGGGGTTTGTGGGGGCTCCCAGGTGGCTGCCATGCCTGCACCCACCTTCTCCAGCCTCCTCCGCCTCAGGGCTGAACTGGGGCTTGGTGCTTCTCCCAATTAGATAGGCCCCTCCTTTTAAAGGGTGGGGAGTGGGACTCTGGCTGCTTTAGAACAATGTCCCTCTTTAGAACAATGTCCCTCTTTAGAACAATGTCCCCTCTGCCCATTCAGGGGCCATGTGCACACTGTGCAGTGTCTGCTGCCCAACAGTGCACCCCTGCTCTGCTTAGCTGTGCCAGCACGCACACATTCAGCACCCGGACACATACACTCACATGCGCACACATGTACAGGTGTACGCGCACACACATGCATGCATATACTCATGCACAATTGTGAGCACACATACAGGCATATGCATTCACATATATGCACACGCACACGGGCACATGCACATTCACACAGCCACATGTGTGTGCACACGCACATTCATACACAACCTTGTAAGGCTCATACACTCACATGTACATGTCTGTGTATACCCACGTGTACAGGCACATGTGCTTACACCCACGTGTGCACACACACACATGTGCACACAGGCACTCAATCCTGCACATGTTATGCACCGTCCCACAACCCCCCGGGACAGATCCCGGGTCACTCTGGGCCCCAGAAGAGAAGGAAGATCTCCTGGCTCCTGCCCACACTCCACCTGAGTCCTCCCCCGGGCCAAGCGGTGTGGGGAGTCCCGAGGGTGTCTCAGGGACCCATCTCAGCAGTGTAGCAGGGAGAGCACCAGGGCCCAGGACTGATGTACCCTGCTACCTGCTCAGATGGCACTCTCACCCCCTGCCATCTACACTCACCCCTCCAGGGGCCGTGTCACCCGTCTAATCGTTTCTTTACAACCCATCTTCAATGCCACTGTGAGGGGTCCTCTATCTGCACCCGCCCCCCAGGTCTGTCCAGTGCCACCTGTGCCCCGGGCCCTGGCCTCCCAGGACTGGAGGCCTGTCCTTGCACTTCTCTGTGGCAGCTGGATCTCCTCCGCCAACCGAAGCCCGACAGTGGGCACCAGTGAGGGCGGTCTAAAGACAGTCCATCGGGAGTGCCTGGGGCTTTGGGGCAACTTGTGGCCTCTCTGCAGGCCAGCCCAGCTGGCCCTGAGGGAGGAAGGCCAGGAGCAACCGATAAGATCGGAAGGGTGTGGAGGGCCCAATGTTTGGTGTGTCCAAGGCTGATGACCGTTGATTATGACCTGGGTGGTTGGCCGCCGGCCGGAGGCTGCCCGGGTTCCTCAGGAGGTCGGACGGCTGCTGGGGAGATGGAGAGCCCGTGGGCAGAGGCCTCGGCTGTCCGACTCACCTTGCAGATCGGACACTCGCTTCAGGCTGATGGGGGACTTGGCTCTGTGCAGCTGGAGGGGGAGAGGGGGGAGGAGGAAGAGGATGGAATCAGATCAGGACCCAGCACATGTGTCACTGTGCCAGCTGGCGGGGGCCGGCGAGCAGAGCCAAGGGAGCAAGCTCACCCAACGGCGGCAGTGCCCAGCAGCCACCCAGTGTGAGTGACAGGACACTGGCTCCTTGGGGCTGATGCTCTGGGCCCACCAGGCAGCTGTCGGGGCAGGCCAGTTCCTGCCTGGAAATGGGACCATCTGGTGTGTGGCAGAGATGCAGACAGCCCCGAGTGGTGGCAGGGAAGGAGGGTGGAGTGGGGGATCAGAGACCGAGCAGACCTGGGTGCAGGGCGCCCGGGAGTTTCTGGGACCATTTCCCCGTGAGTGTGAGGGTCCCTGTGAAGATGTACCGCCCTACATATCATCACAGGGTCACGTAAGTCGGAATCTGCTTGATGGCAGGGGGTCTGGTTTATACCGATGATGCAGCCTTGCTGACTCACAGTGAGCAGGACCGGAAGCCCTTACGATAAAGATAAATAAAGGCTGTAGCCTTCCTCGCTGTAAAGGAAGCACAGGCCCTCACACCTGGACCAACACGCAACATCATGATCAGTGGAGGAAAGGTGCAAGTTGTCAGTGATCTCACTTTACGTGGGCCCACAATCAATGCTCACAGAAGCAGCAGTCAGGAGGTCTAAGGACATCCTGCATCGGGCCAGTCGGCTGCACAAGACCACTGGAAAGTGTTAAAGAGCAAGAGTGCTGCTCTGAGGATGGAGGCGCGGCTGACCCAAGCTGTGGTCTCTTCCGTCGCCTACTGGGGCACTGAACAAGGAGGCCTGAGGGGGAAGTGAGGCATGTGAACTGGGCCGGTGCTGGTGAAGATCAGTGTGCCATGACCGCAGGGAGAACCACAGCCAGAGCGCCGTGTGGGGACCAGGGGAGAGGCTTCATCTCGCCTACTGTGGACATGGTGTCAGGAGAGACCAGTCCCTAGTGAAGGACATCCTGCTTGGTCAAGTGGGCAGCAAAAACCAGCCCTCAAGGACATGGATTGGCACAGTGGCTACAGCGAGGGGCTCACTCAGATATAGCAATGATTGTGAGGATGCCGCAGGGCTGGAGCTGTGCGGTTTTGTTGTACCTGGGGTTGCTGTTGCTGTGTCTCCACCACCACCACTACCGCTACCACCACCACCAGCAGCACCACCACCACCATCACCACCACTACCACCACCACAACCACCTGCACTACTACCAACAACATCAACACCATCACCACCACCACCACTACCACCACGACCACCACTATCAAAACCACCACCCCTATCACCACCACCAAAAACACCACTATCAAAACCACCACCACTATCACTATCATCACCACCACTATCACCTACACCACTATCACTACCATCACCACCAACACCAACACCACTACTATCACCACCACCACCATCACTACCACCTACACCACCACCACTATCAAAATTACCATCACCACTTTTATCACCACCAACACCAACACCATCACCACCACC
>NW_022103901.1:1627203-1628972 GCF_000313985.2 Echinops telfairi
CCATGGGTCTTCTGATGACACTGGACCCCGTCACCCAGCCCCTGGTGGTTCTGATGATGACATGAGCACGCCCCCCCCCACCTGTACCTGGATGCCCTTCAGGTTCATTCTGCGCTTGGGTGGGTGGCAGGGCAGGAAGTACTTGTTGTCCTCGGGCGAGTCCTCGGACGTGGAAGAGTCATCGGCCTCCTGACCGTTGGTTCTGGGGCTGACCTCCCCGAGGCTCTGAGCGATGATGGTCACAGGCAGGTTCCGGGGCAGGCTCTGGGGGATGGGGTGTGGGTGTGGGGTGAGCCGAGGCCACTCAGCACACAGCGCGGCATCTCTGGGGTACCCACCCTGCCCACCACGGCCCTGCCTCCTCACAGGGAAGGGTGCTACCACTCCAGGACCAGCACACAGCCAGGTGGCTCTGGGCCATCCGCCCAGCTCTGCCACGTCTGTCCCTCACTGCCCTGCCCCCCACGGCTCTGGTCCCAGACGCTGACTGCTGTCAAGTTCACATGCTGCCTGGCTCCCGCAGGGGCCAGAGAACTGGGTGCCTCAGGGGTGCCAGCGGCTGGGATGGGCAGTTGCCAGACCACGTGCGCATCCTAAGCCTGACCCAACCACACCACCGTGCGGATCACTAGCCCCGCCCACGCTAAAGACAGAAGAAACAAAGGGGGTCAAAGAGAAAACTGGGAAGTCCGCAAGGGAAAGGGAAAACTCAACCAGGAGGACAGGGGGTGACAGCCATCCCTTCCTGACAAGCACCTCACTCTTTCTGAAATAACGCACCTGCCGCGCTGTGCCCCTGCCCGCCGGTGCCCCTGCGTGCCTTCTGGGGATGTGAACACAACTGATTTATGTGGGTGCGTTTTATGGAGGAATGTGATACGGGTTTCTTGCGTTCCATTAATGACCACATCTCCCTGGGCACGGCGGCCCAGGCAGGTAGGTGCGAGCGGTGTTCCACCTGCCCTCCTAACTTCCAGGCACGTGGGTCTGTGGGCCAGTCTGGACGTGGAGGGAAGGGCCCCGGCCTGGGAACTGCCTGCTGCCGGCTGACAGTCCCTTGTATCTGTGTTGCCTGTACCACCTGTCTGAGTGTTCCTATCACCTCTGTGTGACCAGTCCATCTGGTCGGGTGTCCTCCCCCACTTGTGAGTGGCCCACGTGGCCCATCAACCCCGCTCCCCGCGAATTCTCCAAGGCTCAGTCCACCTGGCTGAGCACCCCATGCTCCCCCACCCTGTGCTCATACCACCTGGAGGAAGGGCCTTCCATCTGTGTGCAGCCGCCCATCTGGTCTGGCATCCTCCCCCACCTATGCACAGCCCACTTGCCTGAGCATCCTTCCCCCGTGAGAGACCCACCTGCTTGACGGCCCCCATCCATGAGAAACCCACAGGCCTGAATGTCCACCCCCTATCTGTGCACCGCCTACTTGCTCCGCCCACCTGGCCACGTGTGCTCCCACCAGTGTGCTGCTGCCCACCTGGCTGAGCACCCGCTGGCCAGCATGATTGCCCACCTAGTCAAGCACCCCCCACTCCGCCCACCTGCCTGAGTGTCCCTCTCCACCTGTGCACACACACGTCCCCTGCCCCTTGAAAGCCCACCTGGTCGAGGGTGCCGTCCCGGGCCAGCCGTCGAAGCTTGCTCTCCAGAGTGACCACGCAGGCCTCGCGCCGCACCAGCTCGATGCGCATCTCGTCGTTCTTCTCCTCCAGCTCCCGGATCTGCTTCCGGTACTTGTCCTTCTCCACCAGGCACTGCGAGTACTG
>NW_022103901.1:1629702-1631144 GCF_000313985.2 Echinops telfairi
GAGACCAGGCAGGGGGCTGCCCGCCTTCACGCCAGCCCCACCCACATGGGCTGAGGGTCGGGTTCCCATTGTCCACCGGGAGAGCCCCAGGCCCGTTCCCAGTCATAGGGGTGCACGTGGGACAGAGGAGTTAGGAGCGTCCCGAGGACAACCGGCTCGCACGAGATGGGAGTCAATGACGCCCCAGGCTGGCAGGCACAGCGCGGCCACCGACGCTCCGCATGGGGACACTCGCCTTCCCGAGTGCCAGCCACCTGGGGTGGCCTGGCAAGAAACGCAGTGAGCAGGGGCCGGCAGACGCCCTCACCCCACGAGTGGGGGCCAGCAAGGACACTCCGCCCACTCTCTGAGTGGACCTCACACCCATGGGGAACGGACGCTGACTGGTGGCTCTCCTGGGTCTGCTTCCAGGCCTTTCTGGTCTTTAGTCTAGAAGCCCCGCCCACACCTGTGCAGCATTCCAGGCCTGAGGCAGGCTCCACCCCGAGATGGGTGGGGTCAGGGCGGAGCCTGGGCCTGGCTGCCTCACTCCACAGCCACCTGCTGCCCAGGAGCCCACCTTGTCTCGCAGCTCCTCTGCCTGGCGCGCCTCCTCCTGCAGGTTGTAGATCTTGTTGACCAGCTCCTGCCGGTCCTCCAGGGCCTCCTTTCGGTCATGCTCCAGGATGTCCAGGATGGCCTTGTCCGAGTCGGGCAGGCTGCGCTTTCCCGCCTGGGAGGCGAGGGTGTGTGAGAGAGGTGCACAGGGTACGTGTGTTGAGTGTATGTCTGTCCCTCTGGGTGTGTCTATCTCTGTGTGTTTGTGGGGGGGGTGTCTCTGTATGTGTCCCTGTGTGCGTTTGTGTGTCTGACTGTGTGTGGTTGTGTGTAGTGTATATATGTGTCTGTGTTACTGAGTGTGTCTGTATGGGTCTCTATGTGTACCTGTGTGTGTGTGTATCTGTGTTGTGTGTGAGCATGCGGGTCTCTATATGTGTGTGTGTGTATATATGTGTGAGCGTGTGTACATGTTTGTGTTGCACACATGCAGCTAGCTGAGGACAGCTGTCAGGAGCACGGCTCAGCCGCCCTGGCTGCTCCCAGTGAGGGTGGGGAACAGTAACTAGCTCCTAATCTGGGAAACTAGTCTGAACCTGCCTGCACTGGTCACCTCCTGACCCGCTGTTGTGCTGCCCCTCTGGGAGCCTCAGACCATCACAGGTGACCCCAGAGGGGCTGCTGACCCGCCTCCCAGATGCTCTGCTGAGCTGGCAGCCAGCCTGCTCCAGGCAGAGCCAGGTGCCTGGGCCCAGGGCCGGGTGGGGACCATTGGAAAGGGGACCTGTGCTTATTGCCTCCAGCAGAACCTCCTTTCTCCTTCACTCCGAAGAGGACTGGGGTGGACAGAGAGCTCAGGGTCAGCCCTGGGTGGTGAGGGTGCTGGGTGCCCAGCATGGTCTGCT
>NW_022103901.1:1632518-1633557 GCF_000313985.2 Echinops telfairi
GGAGAAGGCACGCAGCTGGGGGTCACCCTTGGAGAGAGTGGCACTGCCCGGGTCCCCCACGCTGCCCACACGACACGGCCTGTGTGAATCCTGGGGGGGGGGCAGAGGAGGACACACAGGGGACCTCCTCCAGTGATTCGTGGTCAGCCAAAATGTGGCCCTCACAGCCAGGATCCCTCACGTGATGACGACGGTCCTGGACCGATGCCCGTGGCTTTTTCCATTTGGGAGGGGCTCCTTCCACACGGATGGGCAGGATCGCTCCAAGCCCACTGCCACGGAGTCGATGCAGACTCACAGCGACCCTGCAGGACAGGGGGCCTGCCCCTGTGGGCTTCCCAGACCTGACTCTTTAGGGGAGCAGGGGGGCTCTCTTCTCTGACTTTGCAGATCGCAGCCCTGTGGGTAATCACGACGCCCAAGGGCTCCCTGGGGCAGGACTGAGGTGGGATCCAGACCTGGCCTTAGCAGTGGGAAAAGCCCTGGTGGCATCATGGTTATGAATTGGGCGGCTGCCCACAAGGCCAGCAGTTCAAGCCCATCAGCCACCCCACAGGCGAGAGGCGAGGCGGTCTGCTCCCGTAAGGAGTGAACCACACCCAACCCACTGCCATCAAGCCACGGCCGGCTCGAAGCGACCCGTGTGGAGCTGAGACCATGACAGTGGAAAGCCCAGTCTTTCTCCCCGCTGGTGGTTTTGACCTGCCGACCATGCAGCCTGGGGAACCCACGGGGCAGTTCCAGGGAGCAGCAGTTAGTGTGTGTGTGTGTGGGTGAATCTTGGAGGCGTCTGCAGACGGGACTGGAGGGTGTGGGAGAGGGCACCATCCCTCCCTTCCTCAGGGGTGCAGTTTGTGGGAAGACAAACCCACACCTCCACCGTGGTCGGCTCCCGGTGGTTAAGAGCCGTCTGGCGCACAGACAGAAAGCCCAGGATCCTTGTCAGAAGAGCCTGTCCAAGCTCTGCCTGAAGGGCAGAGGCTGCCCACACCAGATGCACCAGTGGCAGGGGCACTTAGAGGTGATGGGGTAGCTTCTC
>NW_022103901.1:1633701-1635512 GCF_000313985.2 Echinops telfairi
GTCTTGCTGAAACTATGGAACTGTGAGACGGAGCGACAGACAGGCTGGCTTCCTGGCCCATGAGGCAGAGGCCACGCTGCTGGCTGAGGAGACCCTGACTGTATCTGTGCTGTTTGCTGATCCTGACTCATGGGAACCGGTCAACTTCCCTGATCACTCACTGCCATTGGGACGGTTCTGACTCACAAGGACCCAGAGAGCTGCCCTGGTGGGTTTGTGAGGCTCTAACTCTTTATGGGCGTAGAGCCTCGTCTTTCTCCCAAGGAGCGCCTCCCGGTCTCAAACTGCTGACTCTGCAACGGTTCACAGCCTGAAGGTTGCTACTACCCCACTAGGGCTCCCCGATAACCCCCCTCAATTGTGAGTATTGCCCCTGAGTTCTGTGTGGCTATTGCAATGAATCTGGACGTCACGGTGTGGGAGGAACCATTGGTGTTGGAGCAGGCAAGTGAGGAGGGAGTGTGGCGGCCTTGTGCCGTGGGTCAGAGTTGTCCACCTCCAGGCCGTCGATTGCAAGAATCAATCACCTGAGGATTCTGGTTGGCTAGACACAAGTGGGACCTCCCCTGCCCCCCCTGCCCCCCTAAAAGACTATGGCCATTAGTCACCCTTCAGATCTGGAATAGGACTCATCTAGGATAGTCAGCATAAGGTCAGAGGATGCCCTTGACTCAAGGTCAAAGTACAGAAAGGGAGAGAAGGAGTGGAAACAGGAATCCGGGGGTGGGGGAGTGGGGGGTACAGCATGAGCGGCGGCCTATCGAGGGGATGGCAATGGAGGGGTGGAAACAATGTGTGCGTGGATGGTTGAATGGGAGAACCACGTCCCGCTCTGTCAACCTGCGCCTCCTTCACCATAAAATGTTTTTAAAAAATCACTTGGGGATCTTGTCAGACTATAGACTGCTCTGCCAGGCTGTTGCACGTGTGACGCAGCTTGTGTGATGCTGGAAGCTAGCTGTGCCGTTGGTATTTCAAACGCCAGCAGGGTCAGCCAGAGCGGACAGGTCAGCGCAGCTTTCAGACTGAGGACAGACGACGACGACGACGAAGGAATCGGCTGTCCGCTTCTCAGGGCTTAGCCACTGACAGTCATGCGGACAGGAGCGGGACGTTGTCACACACTGACAGCTTCAGGCAGAAACAGATCGTGGTCAGAGGGCGCCAGGAGAGGAGGAATACGACCGAGGAAGCCCTCGACAAGACGGATAGACAGACGGATGGATGCAGTGGCTGCAACAATGGGCTCAAGGACCAGAACCGTTCTGAGGAGGGTGCAGGCCCGGGGGCTGGGGGGTAGTGTTTTGTTCTGTCGATGAATGGAACTCCCCCTGACAGCATCGGACAACAACGACAAGACGTGGTGGTCGGAGAGAGACAGAGAGACAGGAGGAAATGCAGAAACAGTGTCCCAAGGAAAACAGCTCCTCTGAAACTGATGACACCCCCGGGGCTGCCTTTGGGGGGGTGTCACAGAACCACCCCACCACATGTGAAGAGCACGCCCCGAGATGCAGTCAACTCCATGGGACGGAAAGATCCCCATTTTCCCAAGACCAAGGACGAGATGCCCAGGAGGGACAGGGGACCAGATGAGTGGACACATGGGACGCAGGAGGCCATGTGGTGTGTTCTGACCCAGGGCGGGGACTGCCGAGGGCCAACCTCTGAACGTCCTCTTCAAGGGAAAACCGATGTGCCCTGCACGCCTTCCCCTCAAGCACAGGGCAGTGCCGAAAGGGTATGTGATTGGGATTCCGTCCGTCTGTCTGGCTGCAAAGGCCGGCTCCCAGGAGTGGGTGGAACCGGAA
>NW_022103901.1:1637048-1638417 GCF_000313985.2 Echinops telfairi
GGCTCGTCTCCCGTGCCCGGTTCTTCAACCGCATTCCTGTGCGCCACGTCTGCGGCCGTCCCCTCTGCTGGCCTCCACCCACTCCCACTACGGGCGGGCACGTGGCTGTGCGGGGCTTCCCAGCCAGGGTGGCACACCCACTGCGCTGATGTGCGCATGTGCGGACACCCGTAGATTGCACCTGACCTTGGGAACCGGCTTTGGGGCGAGGGGGGGGGGCACTGCTGGGCCTGGGCGCGCATGTCTGCACCTGCATCTCCTAGGTCGGCCATCCCCCCCGCACCTCCCTAAGGCAGGCTGGACGAGGCCGTGGTCAGCCTGTGGGCGCACATGTCTGCACATGCGTGTGGTGAATGTGGATGCCCGACCCGGGGGTGGGAAACCTCTGCTGGGCTTGTGTGTATGTGTCTCCTGTGTGCTTCGTGCCCTCTCTCCAGAGGCCCCCGCTGCCTGGTGCCACCGCTGCACATGCACGTGGTGGATCTGGATGCCTGGTGGTGGGGGTCGGGGTGGTGGTGGTAAACTCCCTTAGGCCGGTGTGCGCATGTGCACGGTGGTCAGTGTGCGCGGGTCTGCACATGCGCATAGTGCCTCGGGGGCCTGTGCGCGAGTGGGCACGTGTGTGTTCTGGGCCCCGTGGTCTCCTGGGCCTGCCACTCCTCCTCACCTGGCTGGATGAGGCCCCGGGCCGTGCCCTCCCCCCGCCCCGTTTGCCCATGTTGGTGAGGTGGTTTGTGTCCCCCTTGCCCAGCTCCCCGGTTGCCCCGCGCCCGGCACGTGCCCGTCTCACCTCCAGCTGGAGGTCCCTGCTCCGCATGACTGCCATGTTCTTCTCCTCGCTGAGCTGGGCGTAGCGCATGGCCAGGTTGTAGTTGTCGTCCTTGACCTTGACCAGCTCGTCGTTGTAGCCGTCCCGCTCCTCCTTCATCTTGTGGTAGCGCTCCTGGAAGGTCAGAAGCTCCACCCGCGTGAGGGTCAGCTGCTTCTTCTCGTCCTCCAGCTGCCGAGACTTGGCCAGCAGCTCGCAGCGCTGCAGGTCCTTGGCTTTCATCTGCTGCTGCAGCTTGATGACCTCGTTCATCAGGAAGTGCGTCAGGCCCTCGTGGCCTTCCTCCACTGCAAAGGGGGACACGCGTCAGGCCCAGAGGACACTAGACGTGGACAGGTGCCCCTCCCTTGGACCTCCGCTCCACAGCGCTGTCCTGAGTTCCTACTGTTTACCACGGGCTGGGGATGGGGTGAGCCAGGAGGGCTTCGACCCAGTGGCCCCAGCAGTGAGCACTTCAGGTCCCCAGGGGCTACTTCGTGTTCAGCTCCATACCACCACAATAAAGCCACTATTGTGACAACCAGGTCACGTGTGTGTGTG
>NW_022103901.1:1638517-1639989 GCF_000313985.2 Echinops telfairi
GCGCGTCCCAGCGCCTATAAGAGTTAGGTCGACATCAGCCTTGATGTCGTCTATTACGGGAGCAACTGCACTGGGGAAAGGTTAGGAATTTCAATGGGAGCGAGACTCGAATGGAACATGAGCCGTTGGGGAAAATGTCCCCGGCGATCTGCTTGAGGCGGGGCGGGAATTTTCCTCGGTGTGTAAAGAATGCGCGGCCACGACGCTCATGGAAATGAAGACCAACAGCACCCGTGCTGAGAGTCAGGAGCGATCACACACAGCCAGAGCCCCCAGTCGGGGACGTTTTACGAAGAAAGGCCTGCAGGCGCCAGGAGAGAGGGAGCAGGTGTGGATTCAAGACCTGAGGGTCAGTGGGGTGGGGACCCGATGCCACCACACCTGGCGCAGGGGGCCTGGGCCTTTCCAGGAGAACGGTGCTCGCGAAGAGGGTTCTCTGTGGTTACTACGAGTGACCGCGATGCCGTTGCCGTCAGTGTGTCTGTGTGTGTTAGACACACAGACAAACAGCGGTTCTCCACCTGTGGCTCGCCTTCCACAGGCGTCGGCTGATTCATCACAGGAGCAACAGGACAGTGATGAAGTAGCAACGAAAATCATGTTATGGTTGGGGGTCACCACCACATGAGGACCTGTATGACAGGGTCGCAGCATGAGGAAGGCTGAGAACCACTGGACTGGACAGTGAAAGCAATGTAGAGGGTTAGAATGGATGGGATCTTCACCCTAGTAGCCTTGTGACTACCGAGAATCTGGAAACGGTTTCTGAGGCAACCTGTGGATAGCCACGGGGTGTGTGTGTGTGTGTGTGTGTGTGTGTGTGTGTGTGTGTGACTAGATCCATCTGCTGAGTGAAGGGTTTAGAGAAGGCTATTGATGGTTGAGCAGAAATGATAAATCGAGTGTGTGGGGGGACGGTGTCTTAGGCAGATGGAATAACACTGCCAAGGCCATGTGGGGATGGAGGCCAAAAACCTGGCACACTTCAGGAACTGGAGGAAGACAGGGATGGATGGGACCCCGAGAGAGGAAGAGGGCGGCCAGGAGGTTGAGTCTTGGGGTGTGGGCCTCCACTTTGGGAGGCTGGCTGTGTGGGGCCTTTGGGGCTCCCTACACAGGAGCAACGGGGACCCCCACCTGGGTTCTAAGCAGCAGAAGGCAGCAGTAGGCGGGTGGAGAAAGACCGAGCAGAGCAAGGATGGGCTGGTGAGAGGGTGGACCTGTGGAGGCGCTGGCCGGGAGAATCTTTTAGAAGGAGGATGAACAAGGCCAGAAGACCGAGGGCTTCGATCCGTGGGGTACTGGCAGGAGCACAGACAAGCCAGTGGGCAGAAGGGGCTTCCTTTCTGCCCCAGTGCCCTCCCGGGGGTGTTCCACCAGCATCTACTCCTTCCGCCCTTCTCTTCCCGCCGCTGCTGCCACCAACCAGTGGGTGCTGACCCACGGCAGCCCCCTGTGCACAGGCAGAACGG
>NW_022103901.1:1640089-1641353 GCF_000313985.2 Echinops telfairi
TGTGATCCCAGGGAGCCCGCAGAGTCAGGGACCCCGTCCATCTTCAGAGAGAGAGAGAGTCCTGGTTGGCAGGTCACTGTTCCGGCACACACACGCACACACCCCTCCACTCGGGTCCCAGTGCTCCCGCCGGTGGCACAGCCACTCACCCACAATGGTGGAGAATCTCCGAGTGGGCTCCTTCCCCGTCACCAGCTTGTACAGCTCCGGGTAGTAGAACTCCAGGCTCTCCAAGAAGACCACGTAGCCCCTCTGCCCCTTGGTGTGCAGAATGTCCAGGAGCCGACCTAGGAGGAACCGTGCGGTGAGGGGAGTCCGCCCGGCCCTTCGCCCGGCCTCTGGCCCTCACAACCCTGATCCCAGTCTCCTTGCCCTCCGTGCCGGCTTCCTGGCGCTCAGAGCCCCTGCCCATGGGGTCACTACCAGTCGGAACCGACTCGCCGGCACCTAGCAACAAGAACACCCCCTCAGCACACCCTGACAGCATCGTCCACAAATCCTGCCCCTGAGGTAGGTCTGGGACTCCCATCAGTCGCCAGCTGGCACCGAGCCAGCCCCAATGCCTCCCAGGAGAGAAGCAACGTTGACCTTGCAAGCAGGGGCCCCACATGAAGACAGACGTGCTGACCTGCCTGTGCACAGACACACAGACCCAGGCAGACCAGCGTGGCCACAAAATGCTTGTGGGAAGCTCTTGTGGCTCCTGCCTCCACTCTTCCACAAACTACGCAACGTCCCCTTGCTTTCACACTCACTGCCGTCGAGTGGATTCCGACGCAGTGACCCCACAGGACAGGGTTTCCAAGACGGTGACTCTTTATGGGAGTGGAAAGCTTCACCTTCCTCCCATGGAGTTGCTAGTGGTTTTGAACTGCTGATCTTGTGGTTAGCAGCCCCACCATGCCACCAGCATGCTTCTCGATGTGCATAAGACCAGTGAGGTGGCATTGATTGGGACCCCCGCCTGCGTGTCCCTAGAACCTCACCCCTCCCAGTCTCGATGGCCATGATCTCTCAGGAGGATTTCCCTGGCTGTCCTCATGAGGGACCTCGGGTGGGAATTGAACCCTGTGGCAATTACATCATCTATTGTCAGTCTGAGACTCGAGTGAAGGGGTGGAGTTTAGCCTGTCGATCAGGTTGCAGCTTTGTGACCTCATTTGGAAGTGCTAAGGAGATAAATAGCTCGCTGGAGGTGGGACACATGCTCCCTTCCTGCGAGGAATTGCTGCGGACAAGACACTTGGAGCTACTCTAGAGCCCT
>NW_022103901.1:1641863-1643280 GCF_000313985.2 Echinops telfairi
CAATTTCTTGTACACACATGAGCATCTATGAATTTGTTCCTCTAGTCCACCCAGACTCACACAAACCCCCAACCTTCTGGTCAGCAACCAAGCGCTTCAACCACTTATCCCCCTCGGGACTCTATGGCCACCTACATGAGGGTGCGTGGCATGGAAACAAGTTTAGCAAACGTTTCTTTTCACGCTCATGAAGTACGAGTACAGGTCAGGGGCGATGCACCCCTTGAAGAGCCCATGTGCACCGAGTGGTTCCGATTCACCACCGGTGACCTGACAGGACCCGGTGGAAGTGCTCAGTGCCACTGGGGCATCTCAATGAAGTTACTGGTGCTGCCAATGGATGGCAAAGCCTTCCGACACTCAGTTTGCCATGGAGTCCACTCTGGCTCCCGGCAACCCCGTGGACGGCTCAGGGAAGCCCAGAGGGTTTGGGAGGCTGTTGCCTGTCCTCCCCCAGAGGTGCTGGGAGGGTTTGAACCCCCAGCCTTTTGGCTGTTGGCCGAGAGCTCAACTGTGGCGCCACACCGCTCGTGAGTTTCAGCTCGGAAGAACATGAAGAAGAGGAAGTTTTGCACCTCCACCTGCGGTCCCGGACCCCTTTGAGTTCTAGTCATGGGCCCCTGAGCTGGAGGCTGGGCTGGGCAGAGGTCTGCAGAGCCCACTGGAAACCGTCCAACCCACAGGGTCCTCCCCGCGGCACAGCTGACGGAAGGGCGTCTCCCCGTGACCTAGCTCCTGGACGTACCTGCCCGGTTGATCTTGGAGGGCAGCATGGGCGCGCTGAGCACCTCATCCTCATCCTGCTCGTCGATCACCTTGCACTGGCGCAGGTAGGGGGTGAGCTTGGCCGGGTTGATGTAGCGGCTCAGCATGTGCCGGTTGCACTCCACGTTCTCCCACAAGGCATCCTCCTCGTCCTTGAGCGTCTCCACGCAGTCGTCCATGTCCAGCCCTCCTCCTCCTGGACACAAGCCCAACGGGGTCAGGGGAGCCGCCCCACCTGAGAACCCCCTCCCCTCCCCTGGGGGCACCCCTAGAGAGGCTAGCAATTCAAAGAAGGCGTTGGGCTGCCAACTGCCAGGCCAGCAGCTGGAAGTCACCAGGAGAAAGATGACGGAGCTTTCTGTTCTCACAGAGAAGCCACAGGGGCGGTGCTCGTCTGTCCTATCGGGCTGCCAAGGGTAGAACCCAACCCCATGGCAGTGAGCCTGGTTTTTGCTTTTTTACACGCATGCTACAGCTCGAGACAACAAAATCGCATTCAAAATCAATCTCTACTGTGAAACAACAATGTTTGTATCCAACAGGTGGTATAGTCACAGAGAGGGGAATGTCCCAGGTGGCTCTAGCACACATGGCTCGCCGTCCCTACTGGGGACAACCAGGATACAAAGCCAGCCTGGAACTAGAAAGTCCT
>NW_022103901.1:1644789-1646832 GCF_000313985.2 Echinops telfairi
AAACAAACAAACAAACAAACAAACAAACAAACAAACAAACCCAGGCTCACCGCCATCAAACCCATTCCGGCTCACGTTGACCCTGTAGGGCAGGGTAGACAGCCTCAACTTCCTCCTACAGAGTGGCTGGGGTTTCAAACCGTTGCCCTTGTCGTTGGAAGCCCAGAAGGTACCCCCTATGCCACCGGGGCTCCCTCCTGCTCCCTCAGTGGACTTAAGCAGACCAAGAACCAGGAAGAGCGTGCGGGGCCACGCTTCCGCCCATCGTCTGTGGCACCACTGCAGCTGACAGCCACTGTGCTGGGGTCAAGTACCTGGCATTCCGCAGGCATCCAATAAGCAGGAGGCTCTTACTTCCGGCCGGACCCCATCTTCCCGAGAGCTGGTCTCTGTCTGAACTCAGGGTCGGAGTGGTCGGGAGCGACCATCAGGGCTGCAGTGAGGAGGAGGTTAGAGACACACAAAGAAAGAAAGTCGTTCTGGGATCCAGGCAACATCTCTCAAGGGGGAAAGGCCTAGCACGTGTGTGGCCGGGCATCTCCCCAAGTAGCACTTGCTGGGCAGACGGTCAGTGTCCTCAGGGGGAGGGGGCTAACTGGTACTCACAGAGTCAGGTAAAAGCCACAGACAGCCCCCTGTGTACAGAAGCGTTCTTATCCAAAGCCCCATCTCTCTTCAGCCCATAGCTCACCCTGGCTGGCCAGGAACCCGCAGCAGTGCCCAGCGTGTGATTTACCAAGGGTGGCTGCCCACGATGATCGATAAGGCCACCACTCACACGTGGCTCAGGCCCTCTAGCTGCCCAGCCAGGCAGGTGGGTTTATGGGGATGGACCGTTCATCAGGGAGGGCAGGAGGGTAAAGATGCAGCAGACGCTCGGAAGGGGAGGTGGGGCTCCACCTGGCCCACCAGCCTGGGGCTCCACCTGGCCCACCAGCTTCCCGAGGAGTGGCGCTTGTGCCCCCGTGGACTGGCCACCAGCTGGATTCTGGGGTTGAGGGTTTCACAGGTGACGCGCAGAGTCCCCGGGACAGACGTTGCTCTGGCAGGGTGTCAGGTGGGATCTGAGCAGGCTGCCCAGGGCGGTGGCCCCCCCGGGAGGTGTGCATGCACCGCAGACACGCTCCCCTTCTTGCTCTACACAGGCTGAGAGCAGCTGCACCGCTTCTTAGCTCCAGGGTCGGGAGAGGGCCCTCCGGAAGACCCAGAGCCCCAGAGCACCATACTGCCGAGAAGCTAAAGACCAGCCCAGGACAAGCCAGGGACATCTGCTCCAGGACAAAGGCCAGGTGGCAGGACAAGAAGGGACAGGGAAGAGAGAGGACGGGAATCAGGAAGTTCAGGGCAGGGGCGGGAGGCATGCTCTTCCCTGGTGGGGACCAAAACCAAACCCACGAACCCCAAAGACCAAACTCACCGCTCCGGAGCGGATGCCGGCTCACAGTGACCCTACAGATCAGCAGAACTGCCCCCGTGGGCTTCCGAGACCGCAGCTCTCTGTGGGAGTGAGAAAGCCCTGTCTTTCCCCAGGGCCACACCTGCTGGTGTCAGATTGCTGACCCTGCCGTTAGCAGCCGACGCGTCACCACTGCGCCACCAGGGCTCATGACTGCCATGAAAAGAGACCCCATCTCACTGCTGCGGAGTTAACTCCGACTCCTGGTGACCCAGTAGGACAGAGTAGACCTGCCCCCGGGGGTCCCGAGGTGACAAATCTTTCAGGGAGCGAGCAGACAGCCTCATCCCTCTCCTGTGTGGAGCGGCTGACCTTGTGGTGAGCAGCCGCACACCTACTCCCAGGGCTCTTCATGAGAAAAATGAACCTGCATTACTGGGTGGGACACCGAGTGCCCTGCAGACCTCCCACTTCACAACATCAGCAGCAGCCACAGCGCCCAGGGGAATCCCATGTCCTGGCATTTCCTTAGAAAACCAACCAACTGAGAACATGCACACCTTCGATGATCTGGAGGAAAAACCTTTCCTTTTTGGCCACAGTGAAAGCGGCTGTACGACTGCCCTCGCTGTCCAGCCTGCCCACGA
>NW_022103901.1:1647763-1649529 GCF_000313985.2 Echinops telfairi
CCAGTGGAGTCGAGGGTCACAGCTGACAGAGCGGAAGACTCGGCAGAGAGATGAGGATCACGTTGAAGGGCAGACATTGAAAGAGACAAATGCAGAGAGCCCAAGTAAACAGAGGAGTCACCGGATAAAAGTTTAAAAACCAAGCTCTGTAACGAAGATCCATTAAGAGATTAGGTAAGATATTGTATCCATAAACAGTAGTAAGATGCCTTTAAGAGGGAACAATTCTAGCACAAGAAAGAGTTCTGGGTAATTAAAAACAAGGAGCAGAACCAGAAACCTCATAGATAGCTTGGAAGATAAAGTTGGGGAAATCTTCCCAAAAGTTAAATACACAAGAAGGTAAAGAGACGGGAGATAAGTAAGGGTGGGTGGTTGGGGAATCAAACCAAGATCCATGTAGAAGTGCAGCCAGCTGGCTGCCTGCAGGGAGGATGGCGAGAGCCTGCATCTCATGTCCCTGGACGTGTTGACAGGAGGGACCAGTCCCTGGAGAAGGATGCGGTGCGTCTAAGAAGCAGATGGGCAGCCACCCACACGGCCGCTCAAACGCCGTGCACACAGAGCGAGTGATGATCAGAAAGGCCGGGACTCGACACGCGCATTTCCCAGGGACCCTTTCTGAGGAAGTCACTGGAGGGTACGCCCCAGCAGCACGAGGGGCTAAAGCCGTAAAGAGGCCGAAGAGAAGTCTGGGAAGCAAGATGTCTTCTTGAGAAAGCAGCAAAGCGAGGCTGGAGTTAGCACCCCGCAGCAGACCCACGGAGGGTCCCCTGAGGTAGGTGCCAGCGGAGAAAGACTGAACGGATAGTGGATACCTTCGGTAGTTCAGGACATCGTACTGGACGGCAGGTGTGAAAAGCACAGGGAAAGGAGTAAGAATCGCTTTGTTTTCTAGGACAGCTACAGCAGCTCATCTTAGTTGGTCAAGGTCGAGAAGACAGAGGACGCTCAGTGGGTGGAGGAGCTGAGCGGACACAGACACGCTGACCATCACAGGGAAGCACAGGACCACGCAGCCTTTGGTTCTGGCACACGAGCCGGCGCCGCGTGATGGCCCACAGACCACAACGAAACGTGTGGAAGAAACTGAGCTAATGGAGGAGGGAAAACAAAAAGCAATATCAACTCTGGGAAAAATAAAAAAATATACATACAAGAAAGGAAACGAGGATTGCATTAGCACTCTCTCGACACAAACGATACCTGCCTAGATGCACAAAAGGACCCTGATCTGACTATGCTCAGAAGGAGCCCTGGTGGTGAAGCGGTTAAGCATGAGGCTGCTCTGAGGGAGAAGAGGCAGGGCTGTCTGTGCCCCCCCCAAAAACATTTACAGCCTTGGCAACCTCTTGGGGGCATGTCCGTCCGTCCACCCTGCCATCAGGGTCGCTGTGAGTTTGGAATGACCCAATAGCCCGGGGCTAGGTTTGGTTTTGGGGAGTGGTTTTAAGAGTGGAGGAAAAGGATGAGGGAAATGGGGTAGATGTAAGAGAGCTAGGACCTCACCAACCTAACAGCAATCGCTCAGGTGGACAAGGTCTTAAAATCTGCACAGCAGTAAACAGCAGGGCAAACACGCTCTTTGGCAGCAAAGAGAAAGTAACAGGCGAGCAAAGCCAGCAGGGCGAGCAGGGGAGTGGCTGCCTTCTGGCAGCACCGGGGTTGGGGCCGCGGTTTTCATTGCAAGGTCATTATGTGTTTTAGCTATGCCTGGTACATGCATTATTTAGGTAAAAATAATGAATAATGACACACAGCGACGG
>NW_022103901.1:1650471-1654485 GCF_000313985.2 Echinops telfairi
GGAGTGGCTGGTGGGTTCTAACCACTGACCTTTATGTTAGCAGTTGCTTAATCACAGAGCCACCAGGCTTCCTGGGCTGTCTCACAGCCATCACCTGCTTGGCAGCTGCAAGGAGACCTCGTAGTGCCGTAGGTATATGCTGGGCTGCTGACAAGACCAGCAGTCGGACCGGGCCAGCTGCTCCATGGGAGAAAGAGCAGGCTTTCTGTTCCCATGAAAACCTACAGTCTCAGATCCCCACAGGGGTGGTTCTACTCTGTCCTATGGGGCCCCTATGGGCTGAAATCAACTCAAGGGCAGTGGCTTTAGCTTCTTGGTTACATGCCAGACAGAGAGCCCTGTTGGCACTGTGGCCTAGACACTGGTCTGCTTACCATAAGGTCAGCAGTTCAAACACATCGGCCCTCTCTGAGGGAGAAAGATGAGGCTGTCTGCTCCTATAAAGATTGACAGCTTTGGAAACCCACTGGAGAAATTCTCTTCTGTCTGAGAGGACCCTGTGAATTGGCATAGGCTCAATGGTAGTGGGTTTGTTGATGGATTTGCTAGGCCAAGAACCCATCTGAAAGGTTGGGGGTTCAAATCCATCTAGTCGCATGGAAGAAACACCCGGGAAGATGGACTAAAACCAAAGAGCCCAGACTCACTACTATTGAGTTGATGACGAATCATAGCAACCAACGTTGTCACACGGGGTCACTGTGAGGCGGAACCACTTCACTGGGACACACTGGGCAGCTACAGCAGACAGGACGCCACCCTCTCTGTGAGCACCGTCTCATTGAACCTCTCAGTGACCCTCCAAGGCCGATCCCACTCAACCCTATGACTCGGCGGTCCTCAACCTTCCTCATGCTGCGACCCTTACCTACAGGTCCTCATGTGGTGCTGACCCCCAACCATAACATTATTTCCACTTCATTACTTCATCACTGTCATTTTGCCACTGCGATGAATCGGGCGACCCCTGTGAAAGGGTCGTTTGACCCCCAAAGGGGTATGACCCCCAGGTTGACAACCACTGCTCTATGTGAATGATTTCTTCACACCCTCGCAATCCCCCTGCCAGGAATGGATGACTGAGAGCCAGTGGCCTTGGCCTCACTGCTCTGTGGGGCCCCCCATGGTCGTGCTCTCTCAGAAACAGATCACCAGGCCTTCTCCCGAGGCGCCTCGGACTGGATTCCAGCCCTCACCACCTGCAACACCGCCGCTGTGGTGGTGAGGTGCTGTGTAGTTGGTTCCGACTCCCCGCGACCCGCTGTTCAGCACCGGCCCCACAGTGGTTAGTCTGAGCCCATTGCTGCATCCCTGGTGCCGACCCATCTTCTCAAGGGGCTTCCTCTTCACTGGCCCCTGCTCTGCCCAGACTCACACACACACACACACACACACACACACACGATGGCTCTTGCTTTCTAGAAGAGACTGAAGCCCAGGGAGGCTCAGCCGCCTGCCTCCCTGCTGTCTAATCTCTCCAGCTCTCACAGAACTCAAGGGGCCCCAGGCTGACGCAGCCTGTAAAGGGCACCACCAAACTCAAACCCACTGTGGACGCCAGCTCGTAGTGACCCTGGGGGACGGGTGGGACTGCCCTGTGAGGTTCCCACACTGTAGCTCTTTACGGGCGCAGAGAGCCTCGTCTTCCTCCCACGGGGCTGCTGGTGGTTTCAAACCGCTGACCTGTAGTTAGCAGCCCAACGTGTAACTACTATGCCACCAGGGGCCAACAGCATGATGAAAGTGTTTGAAATATTGTGAGAAGGACCATCCTGGGACACAGAGGTGTTTTGTAAATTCTCACATACACCCCAAAGCGGAGCAACTAATTAGGAAGACCTTGATGGGGTGCTGGCCAGGGATACTGCAAGCACCCGGTGTGGCAGTCACATAATCTCACCCTAACGTGATGAATAGAGTGCAGGGGTGGGGTTGAGCCTGCCAAGCAGGGCTCAGCCCAATGATGCCTCCTTGTGGGCGTGGCCTTCTCAGGAGGATTCTGGGAACCTCCTCTCTCTCTCTGCTTCACCTTCTGGTGGAGGAGACACACTCAGGAGCCGGAGGTGTGATTTAAAAATGCCTCCCCCGCCACCAGATCCACCTGACTTTCCACCCACGGGCTGTGATCTTCCTGCATTCGGCATCACTGCATGTGCTGTGTGGGTCTGAGAGGGATTTATGGACCAGTGCTGGACAGATGGGTTAATGTCAGCCTCATGGACTTGATCTGCACCGGGCTGGGGTGTTTTCTCGATATGCAACTGCTCTGTGATACAAAGCACTCTCTTACGCACATATGAGTGTCTCTGGGTTTGTTTCTGCAGTCTGTCCGGCCTCACGCATGTGGACAGCCAGCAGCAGGAACACCTCTGTCCTGGAGGAAGCGGCCAATGCGCTCCTTAGAAGTGAGGAGGACGAGACTCAGACTCATGTACTTTGGACGTGTCCTTAGGAGGGACCAGTCCGTGGGGATGGACATCATGCTGGGTAGAGTGGAGGGTCAGTGAGACCGAGGAAGGTCCTGGATGAGCAGCATGGACACGATTGGCTGCAACCAGGGGCTCGGACCTAGGACCGATGGAGAGGGCGGGGCGGGACTGGGCAGTGTCTCCGTCTGTGGTAAATCGGACTGCTGTGACTGCACAGCATCGAAGAACACAACAGCACAACACCCCACGAAATCCATCGAAGAACACAACGCCACAACACCCCACGAAATCCATCGAAGAACACAACGCCACAATACTCCAAGAGCCCGAATCAAAGAAGCCACAAGGCTGCTTGCTGGCTTCACATCCCAAGAGGATGGGTCCTTTGGAGGTCAGCTGTGGTAGAGGTACCTCCCCCCACCCCCGTGGAACTGTTGCCACCCAGTGAAAGTTCTGGAACCAGAAGGTGGCTAGCAGCCAGCTCTATAAACTGTCCCCGATGAACTGATTTGCCTAAATGATTGGAGTGAGCCATTTGATATGGAGGGTTTAATTATCCCAGTGAAACCTCCACTTAATGGAAAGGACTTCTGGCAAAAAAGGGGGAAAGAGATTACTTAAGAACATGATGGAGTCGCTGGGGATGAGGACGGACGGTGGAGGCAGAGGCTGGCTTGGCCCCCTGCCATCCCAACGGTTATAAGCCTGGCATTAAAGCTCTCCAGCAAAGCGGCCAAGCCAACTCCCATGGCCCCGAGCCCCAGCCCCCTTCAACACACGTGTTGTCCTACGTGTTGCGTTATTAAGCTTCCCAGAGACCTGTTCCCCACACACAGAGAGCTCCAGGACACCCTGTGTTGGGCAAGCCGATGGGCGCCATTTTCCCAGCAGCCTTTGCTCACTTCCTGTCTCTGGGTGTGGGGTGAGTGTGTGCGTGGGACTCCCAACTTGTCCGTCATGCTGTTTGCATGCTTCACTGGCTCTGGCCCGGGGTCACCTTGGGCAGCGGCTCCCTTCCATCGCATCGATGCCACTGCAACGGACCCGCAGCACAGGGTAGGACGGCCCCTGTGGGTCTCCAGACCGTCACCCTATGGGAGCCCCGTCTTTCTTTCTCCTGAGAGCAGCAGGTGGTCTGAAACTGCCGAGCTGAAGGTTAGTAACCCGACACTGAGCACGATGCCACCAGGGCTCTTCAACTTTCCCAAGCACTGAAACACCCCACAAGCCGTGGGCGCACTGTATCTCGGCACTGGCGGTCTTGTGGTGGCCTGGAGCTGCGCCCTCACTGGCTCTGAGGTCAGCCTGTGCTTAAGGGGCCGGGGCACCGATAGAAGCATCTAGAAAATGCTTACCCTCCCTCTCGAGATTCTTCCCTGGTATCACAGTGGGCTTCTTAACCTCTGCTCACTGGACCAGTGTTTGGGACAATAGTATTTCCCGTCAACGACCATGACTATGGACCTCTGAGGGGTTACAGGGATATGTATTTCAGAAGTTGGGATCATGGTTTTAAACTCACAGGAGAGGAGAGACCTTTGCCAACCAAGGAGGAGGTCAACAAGTCAAGGAGGAGGTCAACAAG
>NW_022103901.1:1654585-1656994 GCF_000313985.2 Echinops telfairi
GCCTCCTGGCCGTCGAAGACGGTCTCTTCCTTCATCTGCAGCTGCGGGAATTCTCTCCACGAAGCCCCCCACTCCCCATCTCGACAGGCCCTGGCAAGTCGCGGCCTTCTCTCTCAGCCCCTGAGATGGGTCCTGCCGCGGTTAGGAGCCAGGCTCTCCAGCGTGGCTGCAGGCTGCATTTCCACACGGACCGTTCGTGACGTGGGTGACGCATTCCACGCGCTCTCGCCACCCACCCAGCTTCACCCCAGCGTCTTAGGGGGCTGCTCTCATCTCTGCTTTGCCCTTGTCCGCCCTTGCTCAGTGCAGACGCCTCTCCACCAGAGCGCAAGGCTGGCGGCATGCTCGCTGTACCCACCGGGCTCCACTGCCACTGCCGTGGGACGAGGGCTGTGTGGGGGAGACTCTGCTCAAGCGGGAGAGATCTTTCTGGACAGTAAGCCCAGGGGAGCTCCCAGTCTCCACGGATCCAAGAAGCTGGGGGTGTGTGTGTGTCAGCGAGAACCAGGGAGACCCTCCGGAGGGGGGGGGACCCGGTCCCTGAAACAACGGCTCAGACGCTCCGCAGTGGTGGCGACGGGGCGGACTCGGCAACGTTTGCTTCAGCGACGCACGAGGGGCCTTCAGGAAACTGGTGGAATCATGGAGCTGAGAGATGACGGGATTTTCCCAAGGACTCGTGAGACCCCCTTTCCCACCTGCAACGCGTACGACTGCCATGAATCGGAGCTACTGTGAGAGCAAAGGGGGACAAGGCCACATGCCGGCCTCTCCAACAGGCACCCCAGCTCTCACCCCAGAAGGCTTCTCCGGCATCATTGGATGCTTGCCCCGCCCCAGACATGCCCCGGGCGCGAGGCCACCCCTCCTATTTACCCCGGTCTCTGGAGGCGACGTCTTCATGTACGTTCAGTTCGTCTGAATGAACGGGCCACAGTCCCTGCTGGGGAGGAACATACAGCCTCCTTCAGAAAAGGGGGGTGCACACGGGAGGCCAGGGTTCGAACGAGGGCACAGTGGCCAAGCCGGAACCCAAGGGAGGGCCCTGTGCCACAATGGGCTGCAAGCTGAGCGGCTGACCGCAAGGTCTGTGGTCCGACACCCCAAGCTGCTCTGAGGGAGACGGTGTGCCCTTCTGCTCCCCGTGAGACCTGCGGCCTCGGAAAGAAACCCGCAGGGCCAGGCCGGCTTTGCCCGCAGGCTCGCTGTAGGCCGGGGCCGAGCCGAGGGCAGGAGTCCAAGGGAGCGCTAGTGGCGCAACTGTTAAGCGCTTGGTAGCGCAAGAAAGAGGTGGCAGCCTGCTTCTGAGTGGAATCAACCAGAAACTCAACACCCTCACTGCCGACCGGTGGATTCCGACTCCCAGCCACGCTCGGTCCAGCGCACCAGGGAGAACCGGCGCCACCGCCCACACCCGATGGGTCCCGGACTGTGATCTTTCCAGGGAGGGGGTCGAAGGGCTCATGCTGCCATCCTGTATTCCCCCACCCCATCCCACCCCCGCCCCCCTGCTCTCAATTCTCTTACATGCTTACCAAGAAGCTTTTTGGGGCAAGAAACAGACAAAAACAGAGCCATTAGGAGTGACCGTTTGAACGTTTGAATGGCTCAGGGATGCAGGTCCATTGATCACGTGAGGTTCTCCACCCCCTCCTCCTGGTAGGGGGTCAGGAGTTTGAAAAACTGATTTTGTTTGTTCCTCTCTCCCTCCAGCCTTCTGGTGGCCGATGGTGAAGGGCGGGCGACAGGGCTGACCAGCAGTTCGAGTCCAGGATTTCCTGGAGGTTTGGTTCTGTCCGCCACATTTACTGCCGCCCCCTAAGGTAGCGTCTCTGACACCATCCTCCCTGGACTTACCGTTTCTACCCCCTTCTCCCTGAGCCCCTCTGCACCATGTCCCTGGACAAACGCTGCCCTCCGATGGTAGATAGTGGACGAATCCCAGGGCCCGGGCCCGGGCCCCTGGTGGTCCAGCTCCCCTGACAGACCTGTCCACTGCTTGGGTGTAAACGGAGACACAGTGGACAGCTGGTTCCAGACCTGCATTGTGACCAAGGGCCCGAGTCGCACAGGGCCCACCAGGCTCTATCCAACCAGCAAGCCTGGACGTACCCTTTCAGGATTTGGAGTTTTCCCTCCAAACCACTCCCTCCAGCAGTGTCTACAGCAAGCAAGCCCTTTCTGGGCAGTGGGCAGTGGTGACAGGGTCCCCTACTGGTCTCGGGTGCTGGGCAAGGACGCTCACGTGGTCGGTGAGTGCACCGGATGAGCTCTCCCTCAGGCCTTGATGATGCCCCTCGCCCAGCAGGGAGCCACGTGGCAGTGGCAAGGGGTCTCTGAGAGCCAGGCTGGCTCCGGGGCCAGAGGCGAAGGGCAGCAGGTGCAGGCCCTTGCCGAGCCCCACGGAGC
>NW_022103901.1:1657981-1660062 GCF_000313985.2 Echinops telfairi
GCCCCCTCCCGCAACAGCCTCTCAATCGTGTGTCTGCGCCCACCGTGACAGATCCTGTGTCCACCCATCTCCTCAGGGCCTCCTCTTTTCTGATGACCCTCTACTGTCCCTAGCTGGCTGTCCTTCTCCAGGGTCCAGCCTCTCCTGACAACGTGTCCAAAGCACGTGAAATGCAGCTTGGCCATTCTTCTGTCAGTCCAGAGTCTGTCCGTCTTCTGTGCCCATCCCATTGCTCCACGCACCTGTGAGCAGGGCAAGGGTGCTCCTGCAGGGTGGAGGAGGCAGGGAAGGCACACTGGAAGGGAGGGGCTAAGAAAGGCTCACCCACTCACAGGGAGAGGAAGACTAGGGACCAGAGGGATATGGGTGCAGACAGAGCTGGTGTCACCCCCTGGGATGTCCAGGGACCACACTGCCTATTGCTGCGTTCACCCTGGGCAGCTCGAGTGTCTTACATAAATAGGGGTTTAATATTTATAAGATGATTGATTTCTGATGGGTGAGGGCCGGGTTTCTCTGCTGAGCGACATTCCTGTCCATCTTTGTGCGCCTGGGTGGGACTTCCGCGTGACTGCAGAGCCTGCCCTTCATCTGCACCCAGAGCGGTCTGCTGCGCCTGCAGTGTGGGTCTGCGCACCCACCCCTCGCTCACCCCTAATCAGTCATGACTCAAAGCTGGGAATCTCCACCCCCTCCCGTGTTTGAACTGCAGGGACAGAGCCACCTTGTCACCAGCCATTGGCGCTTGGTGGAAGGCAGGAGACCCCGCTGGCCTGCCCTCTGGGCTGGAGCTACTTCCATGGGTGGACTGTGGGCCAGGGAGCTATTCGCAATCTGACCAGCTCTGGAGCCACTTGCGGGCCCGCAATGGCCGAGAAAGACCACAGCCAATCTTGGGAAAGGGCCTGGGGGCTCAGTGGGTGACACCTTGGGCTCCTGACCACAAGGTCAGCAGTTCGAAAGCACCCTCCAGTCTGAGGGAGAGAGACGAGGCTTTCGACTCCCTAAGGACCTGCAGTCTTGGGAACCCACAGGGAGGGGCCAGTTCTACCTGCTCTGAAGGGTCTCTGTGAGTCAGAATGGCAGGGAGTTCAGGTCTCGGTTTCGGATCTCCAGCCAAGAATCTGGAAGCGGATGGATGGGCAGACGTTCCTTAGGAGCAAGGACGGCGAGACTTGGTCTCCAGCACTCAGGATGTCCAAGCGAGAAGGACATTGTGCTTGGTTAAGTGGAGGGGTGGCGGCAGAGAGTGGACCCGTGGGCTCTCGCACAGCAACGATGATGAGGATGATGAGGACGGAGAGACTTATCTCACACACTTTGGACGTGTGGTTCGGGGAGACCCGCCCGGGGGAAGGGCATCATGCTTGGCAGAGTAGAGGGCGGCGGCAGTGGCAGAAAGGGGGAGGACTGGGTGAGAGGGATGGATGCCGTGGCTGCAGCCACAGGCTCTAGCCTGGCACAGGTTGTGGGCATGGTGCAGGACCGGGCGGTGTCTTGTTGTGCCGTGCACGGGCCACCGTGAGTGGGGACAGCCAGATGATGTCTCCCACAACAACCGGGTCATGGAGGGTCAGCTTCGCAAACACTGTAGGGACCCCGGTCCTTCCAGCACCCCGAGAGGCTGCCCTGCAGGGTGGGTATTTCAGACAAAAGCAAGGACCAGCTTCGGGAATAACAGCTCAGCTTCTCTCTGGCCAGGGGTCTCTCCCCACTTTAAGACCCTCAGCATGTCCTCAGCACATCTGCCCTGCCCCAGGACAGGACAGCACCCCGACACAGCAAATAGACCCCTGCATCCACAAGCCAGCCTCAGGCGGGAGAGCAAACAAGCTCAGCCCCTGTCGGGGCCCCGGGCGTGAGGGGCCACTTGGAGGACGAGGCGCTCTACCCCCTGAAGATGAACCCAGCGCTGCTCTGTCCCCGAGCGGCGGAGAGCTGGAACTGCTCACAGCAGGGAGGGTGGGGTTTGGGGTTGTGGTCATGCTGATCCCAGCCCACGGCGCCTGTGTGTGTATGTATGTGTGTGTGTGTGTGTGTGTGTGTGGTCTGAATGAACGGGCCACAGTCCCTGCTGGGGA
>NW_022103901.1:1660727-1665875 GCF_000313985.2 Echinops telfairi
GTGTGCGTATGTGTGTCTCTGTGTGTATGTATGTGTGTGCGTGTGCACGTGCACATGTGTGCATGCAGAGCTGGGCTCTCAGGGTCCCCCAGCTGCTTTTCTGGAAGCAGGTTGCCAGACCTGTCTTCTGAGGCAGGAAACAGCACCCCGGTGCGGCCAGGTGGGGGAAGGGGGCCTGGGGAGGAGGGCCACCACAGCCCAGCTCTGTCCCAAGAACCACCTGCCCAGAACAAGGACTCGGATTTGGGGCGCGAACAACTTGCCCATGAGACCTGGCTCACCTACCTGGGAATCAGCTTCGTGGGAGGGGGGCCTGGGCCTGGGGGGCCTTCCCACCGTCTCGATGCTCCTGAGGCCCCAGAAATCGCTGGTGCTCTGGCCGCCTCCCCGGAAGCTCACCCTCCCCAGATGCTGTCTCTATTTTTATCCTGCACGGAGGTGGGGTGGGGGTGGGCTGCCACTGTAACTTCCCTTTTCGGCGCTAAGTCTCTGGTGGCCTTCCATCCACAGCAGTGGGGGGTGGGGGTGGGGGAGCGGCGCTCAGGAGCTGGTCCTTGCTGCCCACTGGGTGCTGAGCCGCCCCCACTTAGTCCTGGACGTGTCTCTGGAAACACTCCCAAGTGACCAAGGGGGATGGTCCCACCGGCGGCCCTGACCTTGTTTGCTTCCTCAGGAGGCAGGTCGGGGTGGGGTGGGGGTGAGGCGGCTTCTAGAATGTTCTGAAGCCTCACATGGACCTTGGCTCAAAGTGAGCCCTAGACAAGTGCAAAACCAGTGTCCTGGAGTCGGGGCAGTGTGGGCCCGGCTGGTCCACCCTACCGGGCCAGGCTCAGCTTGTGGCTGCTGCTGGGCTCCTGCTCTCCAGGGGAGCAACCACTTTGCCATGGGGCTCCCGGTAGATGACAGGCGGTGTGCTTTCCCCTTGCCTGTGTGCAGCCCAACCAGTACAAGCAAGAACATGATATTGAAAATGAGTAAACCCCTCCAGAGCCCCTCCCGTCCCACCCAGACACCGGTCGGAGGGCGACAGGGAGGGGAAGTAAAACTGGAGCAGCTGGGACTCTCCTGTGACGGTCGGAGCCACCAGCTGCTCCGCTGCAGAAAGGCGGGGCTCTTGAGTCCCGTCAGAGTGACTGTCTCAGGACCACCACCCCCACCCCCCACCTGGTCTCAGTGAGTCGGCACAGGGCTGCGTGTGGCTCCCCTTTGATGTCTCATCGAGACGGTGAAAGGATCCCCTTCCTCCTCTTCCTCAACCCTCCCAGGCCCTTCAATCAGCAGCTGTGCCCGGGCTGCTGTCCACAGGCTCTGAGGCCAGCTCACCGCCCGCCCTTGGCATTTCAGGGTCACGGCAGCCTGGTTCACTGCAGTCCACTGGAACCCTGAACTCTGCTCTGACCCCGACTGCCCACCATCCTCTGGCCAGGCTGCCAGCCCAGTCTGAGGCCCTTTCCCCGGGGGGTTCCGAGGGACACCCCCCCCAGCGGCGGGGGAGGGCATCCATCTCAGAGGAGGATAGTCTGCAGAGAAAGCTGGCGCGTCCTCATGGGGAGGTGGGGTGTCAAGGTTGTGGGAAGGTCAAGGGGTGGACCGCGTCATGGTGTTAGCGGCCATCCTGGGAGCATCCAGCTCACAGTGACCCCATGACCCCATGCGCAGCAGAACGGAGCGCTGCCCAGCCCTGCACCGCCCCCAGGAGCAGTGTGCAGTATGACTGCTGTGAGCTGCGGTCCAGCCGGCCCTGCCCCACGTGACCCCTGTGCTCGAGAGAATGAAATACCTCCTGGCCTGCCGCTTAGCCCAGTGACCGCCCAGCCTGTCCTGGCCTCCCTCTGGGGAGCACGGGGTCACACAGGAATTGCCCGGCTCGTGACTGCACAGGGACCACAGTGAAGTCGAATAGGATTCCCACACCGCCCGGGAACCCAGCCACCTGGTGAGTCGCTTGACTGAGACTCCAGACCCAAACTTGCCACAATGTTGCCGCTCCAGACATGGTCACGCCCCGTCAAGACCCAAACTTGCCACAATGTTGCCGCTCCAGACATGGTCATGGCCCCGTCCAGACCCAAACTTACAACAATGTTGCCGCTCCAGACATTGTCACGGCCCCGGTCCCTCAAGTGCTCTCCAGGCCATCCTTCCTTGTCCTCGTCCGGAAGCTCCCCTGGAACGTGCCCCCCACTCCCTGTGACCCCGCTGGAATTTGAAACTCTGGCGGCCCACTTTCCAGCGTCTCAGTGTCCCAGCAGCCACCCCGACCGACAAGGGATGGTGGGACAGGTGCAGGCGCTGAACTTGGTTAGAAACTGCCCAACGGTTCCCCGGCGTGGCCCCTCATCCTATCCGACGAGGCTCCAAATCCCTCCCCATCCCGGTCAGCACGAGGGTGAGTCGAGGGGGCCCATGGGGTGCACACAGTGGAGGTACTCAGCGCTGAGCACAAACTCCGGGGTCCAGGTCCACCCAGGGCCATCTGGGAGAAAGGCCTGGAGATCCACCCGCAGAGAATCCAACACGGGAGGTCGCGCCGGGTGCGCGCCATTCCACCGTGACATGGCAGGGGCGCCGTGGGTCCTGGTGGAAGGGACGGCAACCGGCTTCTGAGCTCTGTGTGGCAGAGACCCCCTGCCATGCAGGAGTCTGAAGGGGAGGGGAGCCTGGCCACACCATGCGTCTCCGGTGCCCGTGGGAGCTGCACATGGAGTAGGGGATCTGGAAAGCACAGCGCCCGCTGGAAGGCCAGAGACGGCTGGCCAGGGTGCTCTTGGAGGGGAGAGGAGCAAGACTCGGTGTCACACGCCTTGCAAGTGTGACCCTTGCACGTGTGGCCAGGAGAGAAGACCGGACCCCGGAGAGGGCGTTGTGGTGGTTGGTCAGTTAGAGGGACAGTGTAAGAGGAGGAGGTCCCTTGGCGAGATGGACTGGCCCAGTGGCTGTGACTGTGGGCTCAGTCGGGCGTAGGAACAAAGGTGAGGGGGTGCAGGGCCGGGCAGCATTTCCTTCTTTCGTGCATGGGGCCCCTGTGGCCTGGAGCCGAGGCCAAGATACCTGACACCAACGTGCAGGAGTGCCGGGCTGGCTTCCCGGTGCCGCCAGGGGAGACATGCACATAGCTGTGACCCTGCACTGGCTTCAGCAGAGCTTCCGGCCGAGACAGACCAGGTAGAAAGGCCTGGCCACCTCCCTCCTTCTGAAAAGCCCTTCGGCTCGCAGTTCCTCTGGGACGCAGGCAGGGGCGCCTTGCCCCCGGGGGCAAGTCGCCTCGATGGCGGCAGGGATGCTCACCCACTGGAGAGACCTCAACACAGACGGGGCCATGACGACCCGCCCCGGCCCTCCACCTTCCAGAGGTGCCAGCTCAGAGAGCGGTGGGCTGAGCTCTCACCAGGCAGTGGCTGAGAGGCTGGGGCCACGGTGGCAGGTCAGAGCACCAGTCTCCCCTGGGGAGGCGGAAGCGGCGGCCGGGGGCTCGTAGGAGAAAAGGAAGTGGTACGCTGAGGACTTCCTGCCCGCCCACCCGCCAGAGGGACAAGTCTGCGTCTGTGGGGGATGAGCGACTTTTCTCCGGAGAGAGAAGGAAACCAAGCCTGGCACAGACGGACGCCGGGCCGGCCACCCACCCACAGACTGCTCAGGAAGTGTCCCACCGGGCCCTCGGACAATGGCAGAGAAGGAGGCCAGGCGGGCGGTCCCGGATGACGGCCCCTGGTCCCCTGCAGGCTGGGATGGGCTTGCCCAGGGGCTTCATGTTCGGCCTTGAAGCGCTGCTGAGTGGTTTCCAGGGTCGGAGTTTTCAGAAGGTGGGGAGAGGGGAGGGCACGACAGGAGACCCCGGCAGGAGGAGTCTGTGGGTGGGGGGTGGTCCCACTGTGGGGGCTACAAGCAGGAAGAGGAAGCAAAATGCAGAGGGATGCTGACCAGCAATGATCTGCTCTGGAAACACCGCCCGATTCACCGTGAACAGTTAGGAAGAAACCAAGAAACAGCTGTCTCCATGGACACAGAGCCAGGCTGACCAGGGGACAAATAGCCCCCCTTCCGATGAGAGCCTTTAGCTGTGAGACCCCCAGCACCCCAAGACCCAGCTTCCCCAAACCGAGAGGACATAGGCCATTCTCAGGACCGCTTCACAGACACCCTGCCGAGTCCCAGCGACTGCAGCGCAGACCAGAGCTGCTCCCGCGGGTTCTGAGACCACACAGCTTTGTGGGACCAGGCGGCTCCGTCTTCCTCGTGCGGATCAGCGCGTGGGCTCAAAGGGCCGACCCTGTGGTTGGCGGCTTACGCTTAACCTGTCACGCCGCCAGGGTAGGGCCTCGGAAAGCACAAGTCGTAAAAGAAAAATAAAAAGACAAACTGGATCTCATCCGAGTGAAAAACAAAACAGTTGTGTTGGCGCAACGGATGGCTTTATCCAGAAAGCGAAGAGACACTACTTGGGGATCACCATGCGTTCCAGGGCCACCCCTTGAATCTGCAGCGAACCCCTGCAGCTCAACTGCAGAAAGACAGACAGCCCTACGGAAGACGGGCAGAGGAGCCAGACAGGCATCCCCACATAGAAGCACGAATGGACACCACGCCTGAACAGACGTCCGCAATTTATGAGGGGAATGTTCAAAGACCAGAGGGGAATCTCACTTCATGGGGTCGGAGATGATCAGCCTGCAAAGAAACCATCTCCTGTCCACTTGAAGGGGTGGAGTCTAGCCTGTCAATCATGTCACAGCCAATGAGGCCTCGGTGTGGGCGTGGCCTTCTCCTGAGGGTTCTGGGATCTCCTGTCTTCTCCTCAGGACACCCTCTCCCTGGTAGACATTCCCGTTGAGGAGACCCATGGAGCTATGCTGATGGAGCCAGAGCCCTAGAGCTGGAGGAGCCACGTGGAGACCCACGCCAACACTGAGATGCTTCCACCACCGCTGGATCCACAGACTTCCCACCCACCAGCCTCTGACCTTCCTGCATGTGGCGGGCGTCATTGCATGGCTGTGTGAGTCTGAAGAGGAATTTATGGACTAGTATCAGGGATCAGGCATCAGAAGACCCCAAGCAAACAATCCTATGGATGCACACAAGGGCATTCCTTCTCCCCAGTGCTGTTCTTAGAATGGGGTCCCACTGAGGCCCCCAAACCAGCTCCAG
>NW_022103901.1:1665975-1668323 GCF_000313985.2 Echinops telfairi
CCGAAGTTCTCAACGCTGCGGGCCCTTGGCTGCTGACTCAGCTCCCACAGCCCAAACTCATAAAACCCCATTTAAAAAAGGTCCGATGGTTTTATTTTCCGATCATAAATATGAGATTTAATTAGCAGCTTGCTAATGAAGTTGTGCAGGAAGGCAGCATGGAGATGCAAGAGGGGGACCAGGAGGACATCCCACACAGGCCGGGGCTGTGTGTTAACTCTTACCTCTCTCCCCAACTATTCTCCGCCCTTTGCCGGGGCCAGGCCGAGCGGAAGCCGCATCTGGGGGTAGGGGGGACACGGGACACATGGCTCCTTGTATGAGCGGAGCCCGGGAGGCAGTGGACTGGGGCTCCGATGTCCCCTCTGTAAGCTGCGAAGCCACCCCCAGCAGCCCAATTTCAGGGCCCAAGTCTGTCTTCTCCATACAGCACCTTGGTTCTCACTGAAAGGTTGGAGGTTCAAACCCACCAACCTCTCCTAGGTAGAAAGATGAGGCGGCGTGCAGCCTGGGAATCCCGCAGGAGCAGTGCTGCTCTGGCCTCCAGAATGGCTGAGAGTTTGAATTGACTCACGGTGGTGGGTGTAGACAGCAGAGACAGCGGCTGTGCGGGAGACGGAGGAGGCGCTGAGCAACAGGACCTTCCCAAACAGGCACCCGCTCCGAGGTGCAGATTAGGGTGTCAACATAACTTGGGGGGCAGGATCCAATCCCTCACAGTATCCATAGAAGGGCCCTTCCAAAGTTGGTGGTAAAATGTGCTGAAAAACTCAAACAAACTCGCTGCCACTGAGTCAATCCCAACTCTTAGCAGCCCTGTAGGACAGGGTAGAGCTGCCCCTGTGGGTTTCCGAGATGGCACATCTTACAGGAGTAGAAAGCCTGTCTCTCTCCTGCAGAGCAGTGGGTGGTTTCAAACTGCTGACCTTGCCTGCTGTTAGCAGCCTGATGAATAACCCGCTGTGCCACCAGGGTCTGGAGTCTTCCCACAAACTTTCTGAAGACCCTCCTACCTCGGGGAGCGGGTACGTCAACGACCCCGACCTGAGAACGGGCAGGCCTGGCAGTACTGCTGGCTTGGTTCCAGAACCCTGTAGAGCTGTGATGGTGACGCCGGGCGACCGCAGGGACATGTGCGGTAACTAGCACCATGAGAAAGTCTGACCTGTGGCAGCGTGGCCAGTATGGGGCACCGAGACACGAAGATGCCCAGGCTATTGGAGAGATGACCCCAATGGACATGCTGGCCTTGGGGGCCCCCAGACCCCGGAATCTGCAGAACTGCAATAGCATGAGGCCGGTCTGCCCGCCCTGGAGCCGAGAGAGCTGGGGCATCATTGACAGGCCAGGCACATGCGGCTACATTCTAGAGAAAGGTTTATGGCTCGAGGTAATAGGGTCTTGGAGGGTACTGGCTCTCTTGCTATTTTTCTTTCTCCTGTTTTTATTGCTGAAGCGTATTGTCATTCTGCCCGCATTTGGGTCTGGGATCCTGACCAAGTCGACAGAACACATGTTTTGGCTCCTGAGTGGCCTGGCAGGGAATGTTAGGGTCCCTGCTGAGACCTGGCTCCCCCCTTGGGCTGCGGGGAGGCTGTCAGCTCCCCAGGGGTGTCGGGCCTCAGGACAACACAGGCTTGTCACTCACAGGGCCTGGATGCATGTGTCCCAGCCACAGAGCCTCAGGGGAGGATCCGGCCTCTGCAGGCCGAGCCCTGGGGCTTCAGCTCCTGGGGTCACAGGGGTGGGGGACCCTGGAGCAGCCCCAGGAGCCCCTCTGAGACCTGCAGCGCCCGAGCTTCAGCGGGGCCCGTGCAGTCTGAGCTGGCATTTAAACTCAGAGCAGCATGCCTGCGGCCCACGTCTCGCAGACACAGGCTGCTGCCTCTCCTATCCACCCCCCACCGCGGCCCCCCAGGACCACCAGGCCCCCGCTGTGATGCGGGCATGGCCCCTCCTGGCTGGCATCTGCCCCATGGTGTCCATTGTGGCTCCATGAACCCACTTCACTGACACGCACCCCAGGGGAACCCCCCTTACACCCAATGCCGGCCGTGACCTGAATCAGGGAGTCGCATTCCGCCCTGATCCCCTTCTGTCTGACTGGCTGACCGCTCACAGAGGACGATGACTCTGAGTTAGTTAATTGTGCCAGCCTGGCCGATAATCACATGTGGGGCTGGTTGAAAGGCGGAGGGATAAATGGGTGGTTAAGCCTCGCCTTTCTAGTTCTTGGATCTCTTGCTTTGTGATGGTCGCACCATGGTGCAGCTGCCTTAGCAGTTCCCTGCTCCAGCTTGCAAGATTGACTTCATACAAGACATCCCCAAGGAGAAGCTACATGGACC
>NW_022103901.1:1669201-1683229 GCF_000313985.2 Echinops telfairi
GTCAGGTGCTCCACCTCCTTGCGGCAAACCTCTCTGTCTCTTTTCAGGGGTTGCCCTGCTCTACAATCCCAACAGCCGTGTAGGGGAGCCAGGCTCCCCGCCCCCTCACCAGAATGGGGTGCTTTCTGCTCTTTGCTTGCGCTTGAACTTTGCTGTTGATGGTGGGTGGGGTGGTGGTAGCGCCTCTCAAATGACTAATGAGCTCACACGGGACCCTCTGCTTATTGGCTGCCTCCTGCCCACTGCCCATTTCTTAAATCGGATTCTTTGTTGTCTTCTTGCCGCCAGGTTGACATTCTCTATGCAGTTTAAAGATCGCTCCCTCGTCCAGTGCGTCTTTGCCAGAAAAACGTCCCCAGTCTGTACATTGCTTTTCCTCTTTGGGTGTAATTTTTTGGATGCGCAGAGTCTAATTTTTAGGAGGGTCTCAGTCATCCTGTTTGCCGTGTGCTGTGCTTCTCATGATGTCTGATGGCATGTTTATGGAGTGTGTTAGGACACTCGAATCCTCGTGTGGGCGAAGAATGTTGAGTGTACCACGGACTGCCAGGAGAAGAAATAAATCTGTCTTGGAAGAAGCACAGCAGAACATTCCAGAGAAGCAAGGTGGGCGGGACTTTGTCGCGTGTACTTAGGGTACGTCCTCAAGAGGGGCCGGTTCTTAGAGAAGGACGTCATGCAATGGGTGGACATGGGGCCCTGGGCTCAGGCCCCGCAGTGGTTGTCAAGACGGCGCTGGACTGAGCAGCGCTCCATTCTGTTGGACGTCACACGAAACCTCTCACTCACTGCCACCGAGCTGCTCCTGACGCACAGTGGCTCTCTCGTGACCCCACAGGACAGTAGAACTGCCCTCGTGGGTCTCTGAAAGGGTAACTGTTCACAGGCGTAGAAAGCCTCGTGTGCCTCCCATGGATGGTCTAGTGGTTTCAAACTGCTGACCCTGCAGCAGCAGCAGCAGCAGCAGCCCAGGGGAAACCACTACCCAGCCTGGTCTCTAGAAGCTAGAACTGACTCCCGTTCACCCAAACAGCAACCTGTCTACATACACGCCTGCCTCCCACGGGCCGACTCACAGCCAGCGTCAAGGAGGCTGCGGGCCGGGCAGCCGTGTGCGGGGCCTCACAACAGCAAGAGCCACACGCGTCGGGTTTGAATCCAGGTCAGCTCACAGACGCTCATCCCCTTCCTGCGCCCTGACCAGCGCGTGATGTGAGATTAACCCCTCTGTCTCCTGCCACCCCACCACCCAGCCCCCGTCGTTAGTGCCTGTAGCTCGCCTGCAGCTGGGGCAGACCCCGCCATGGGAGGCCAGAACCGGGGTCCCAGACACCCCCTGAGACAAGCCGGAAGAACCAAAGCAGAGGTGACTGCGGCCTCTCCTCAAGCTCTGCACAGCTTCCGTCTCCCCGCCTCCCACCAGCAATAAATAACCAGTAGGCTTCCATACCTAGATATTACTCATCCCTCCGGGATAGCTGGGATTTGATGCTGTGCTGCAGTTCAAGCACATTGGATTTCTTTAACAGGCAGCCCCATTGAGAGCCCTCTCCAGGACAGGCCACGGGGAGGGTGGCAGTGATGAGAAAGGCGAGCAAGGGAGGGAGAAGAGTGGCAAGGCCGGGATTAGCAGCAGCAGGGGTGGGGCCTGGGGGAACGGTGGTCCTATGAAGCCCCTGGGGGCCACAGAATGCAGTAAGAGCAGGAGTGCTCAGGAGGGGTCGACACGCTGTCCATGAGCCGTTCTTGAGGCCTGACCGTGGCAGCATGGTGGGTCTGCCCCACCGCCTGCCCCTTCCTACCCTGGATGAGCTCGGAATGGCTGTCCAGCCCCTGCTGGTTCTCCCGGGTCTGCAGGGAGGGGGGGGTCCTCCCTTCCGAGAGGTTTCCAAGCAGAGAAGACCCCACTCGCGTGCACGCAAGGATGGCAGGACGTGGGGTCACCTCCTTTGGACGTGCTGCTGGGAGGCCCGGTCCCTGGAGAAGGACGTCATGCTTGGGACAGTGGAGGGGCCGTGGACAAGAGGAAGGAAGGACACAGTGGCTGCAACACTGGGCTCAGACGTAACAATTGTGCTTACTTCCGTTGTGCGTTGCGGGGTCACCGCGGGGCAGACCTGCCTCGATGGCAGGCACCTGACCACCACAGCGCCCACCGCTGAACGAGTGTGATGTTCCAGTGCACGTGCATCTGCACGGAGGTGTGAAATAACACCTCCCTTTGGATCTACCCCATAGACACTCCCTGCCCTCCAGCCGGTGCCAGCTCCCCGAGTCCCTCTGGGACAGGGTCCAGCGTCCCTCTGGGTTCCTGCCTCACCGTCGTCCTGCCCCAGAACGTTCTGCTATCATTTCGTGTTGTCGTGGAGGGCTGTCGAGCCCGTTCCAACCTGGGGACCCGGATGACCCCAGAACTGCCCCAGAGGGCTTCCTAGGCTGCCATATTCACAGGCTGAGCTCCGAGGACACAGCAGTTCAAGCGTCTGGGCTGCGGCCGCATTTCAAATCCACCAGCAGCTGCCCAGGAGAAAGGTGAGGCAGTCAGCTCCCATCAAGAGCGACAGCCCGGGAAAGCCGGCGCGGTGGCTCTCGGCAGTGCGAATGCGCGGCCGTGGGCTTGGCATCTTTCCAGGCAGGCCTCAGGCCTCTCCTCCTGCAGAGCGGCTGGTGGGTTAGAACAGCCAGCTGGTGTCAGTTAGCCGCAGGAGGCTTCGCCCCGCTGCTGTTTGAGGGCCTTTGTGAGGAAACAGGGACTTGGGACCGGGAGTTCGGGCTCTGCCAGAGGCGGCATCGAGGGGCATGGAGACATGTGTGCCCTGCTGCCGGTGGCAAGGTCGCGGGGGCCGTGCGGGAGGGTGGGTCTGTCAGCTACGTTCGTACTTGCAGGACACGCTCTGCCATCCTTGGAGAGAGAGACCACGGAGCACAGAGAGGCCATTTCTTCCTGCAAGCTCCCGGCGATCTCTGGAATCCTGGGAGGGTCTTTGGGCTCTGGCTAAAAGCCCCCTGCCAGGATCACACCCTTCCCACTGCACAGCAAGTCCTCGCAGGGCCGTTTGCCTCCTCCTGGAGCCCCGGGGGACAGGTGCCCGTCTGTCTTCTCCCTGGCAGTAGCCCAAGGCCTGGCCTCCTGCCCGGCATGTCTGCAGAGGCCCCAGAAGGAGCTGCTGGCTGGCTGGGGTGAGGCCGGAGGCTGCATCTGTGCATGGCATTTCGGGGGTGGCGGGTGGAGGAACACCGGTGACTTGCACACCATCCCAGGAACTGACTCTAGAGGGACCCCCACTGGAGAATCCCCTCCCCACTCCCCATCCCCGGGGCCCTTGACAACCCCCAATCTGTCATCCCCCCCTCTGGAACTATCTCTGAGCGAGACCACCCACCACGAGGTAAGGCAGAGAGCGTGGCTGCAGAATCAGAGATGGCGGGCTCGGGGACAGCCTCCATCCAGGACTCTGTGCCTCTGTGGGCAGGGTCCCGTCCCTTGAGCCCTTTCCCCAGACTCCCTCACTCTTGCCCTGGTGCTCGTCCAAACGGCCCTGGGGGTGTCGGGGGACGGGGGCTCCCATCACGTTCCTTTCCAATGTCCTTTGGGTTTGGTGCAGGAGGCCCGCTGGCTCACCACAGGGCCAGTCCTCGCTCCGTGGCAGTGAGCCTGGTCCCTCCGAGGAACGAGCTTGGTGGCATCTGGCCAGGTGTTGGGATGCCGACTGCAAGGTTGGAAACTGCCCGCCGCCCCGAAGGAGGAAGAGGAGCAGAGCCTCGTTTTTCTCCCAGGCTTCGAGCTGCTGAGCTTGCTGGCAGCTGCCCCCACGGCTCCTGGGGAGAGTGTGGCTCTGGCCTTTGCTCCCAGACCTCGGGCCACAGGGTTCGGCCGCGGTGGCCGCTTGCCAAGAGCATTTTGGCTTTGCCTTCCTCTGGGCGCACATCTTGGACCCCCACACCCACGCGGCTCCTGCCCTATCGGTGTTCACGGTGCGAACGAATACGCCGACGTGGGGAAGGGTCAAGGGTCGGAGCGAAAGGTCCTGTGGCTTCAGCCGTGATGTCAGCGATGTCACACGTGGTGACAATGACAGAGACACAGGCAGGGGGCATGGCCTGGTCACGGGATGGAACCAACACAGACGTGCTGGCTTTGGCCTTGAGCAGTGGACGGGGGCGGGCGGGCGGGGGGGAGAGAGCTGACTGTGGCAGAAGCTTGCGGGAAAGGTGAGTAAGTAAAAGCAGAAGGGGGTGGGCAGCCGGAGGGGGAGGGGAGAGACTGGAGAGGAGAGAGTGGGTGGGGAAGGGGGAATGGTGAGAAGGGAGGAAGGGAGCACTGTGGGTCTTGCTTTGAAACGTTCAATGCGACCCCAGCATGTAACAAAGTTACAGAAAAACAGAGGAGCTGACAGCCGCGCAGCACGTGGCAGGGACCCAGACTGCACTCATGCCACCAGTCCGTGCCCAGGCGCAGCCACCCTAAGGACACAGGGCAGAGCTGCCCCCGTGGGGTTCCGAGACAACCACTCTTGACGGGAGCGGAAGGCCTCCTCTTCCTCCTGTGAAGTGGCTGGTGGCTTCGTGGCTAGTGGGCCACATGTAACCCAGGCCTTTCTTACGGGCACCACGGGGTGGGGGGTGGGGGGGTGGGGCCTGGACGAGGAGGCCAGCGAGGACCCTCTGCACGGCCCGGCAACCACTCAGGACAGTGTGAGGACACAGCGGGGAGGCCAGGCGGCCAGGGCAGACGGAGGCCCAGCAGGCAGCTGCCTGGACGGCAGCGGTGAGCTGAGCCCCTGTGCCCAGGTGCTGTGCCCCTGCATCGGGGCGATTCTAACGCCCACAGGGCAGGACGACCTCTGTGGGTGTCCGAGTCGGCACCTCTCTTTTTGATCTTATTAGAGGCTCTCACGGCTCTTATAACAATCCACACATCCATTGTATCAAATCGCATTTGTACATAGGTTGCCATCATTGTTTCTGAAGTGTTTTCTTTGAGCCCTTGGTATCACCTCCTCTTCCTCCCTCTCCCCTGCCGTCTGTGACTCTCTAAGGGAGCAGAAACCTCGCCTCTCTCCCTCAGAGCAGTTGGTGGTCTTGAACTCCTGATCCTGAGGCTAGCAGCCCAACACGCAGCCGGACGCCACCTGGGCTCCTTCCCCGAGCCTCTGAAGGACAGTTTATGTGGGATCAAGTCTGCAGTAGTGACCCGAGTGGGTGGGGGTGGGGTGGGGGCCTGAGCTCACGTTCATGGAGGGAAAGACCGGAGGGGAGTGTGAGACCGGCCTCACTGCGCCCAGAATGCCGCCATCCCGTCCCCGCGCTGTCTGTGCACAAATGGCCGATCCCTGTACGCCGCCAAGCGTCTTCTCAACAAAGACAAAGACGGTGCAGAGAAGGCACACACATTCTAGAGGGCGAGCTGCGGCTTCCAACCACGCGGACCTGTGTGGAACCAGGACTCTACGATCCGCCGAGCCACAGCTCTGCTGTGGGAAAGGGGCCGACGGGGTGGGGGGCAGGTGCTGTGGCCCCGTCATTTTCCTAATCTTGGTTTTATAAAAGCTCAGGGGCAGAAGACACCGCTTCCCTGGCATGAAGCGAACCAAGGAAGAGTCCCTACACACAGGGGTCCCATCCCGACGTCTCCCGGGCACTACTCGGAAAGCAAACCTGCATCCTCTTGGCGTGTATCCTCCGTGGGGACCATCACCAGCGTCCGTCAAGTCCCCTGGGAACAGGAGCTCACAATAAGCACAAAACAGAACCAAACAGAAGTCCAAAGACAAGACGAGGTCCATGAGAAGCAGCAACAGTAAACAAACGCAGCTGCAGGACCACAGAAAACTCAAACGCAGCTGCAGGTCCACAGAAAACTCAAACGCAGCTGCAGGTCCACAGAAAACTCAAACGCAGCTGCAGGTCCACAGAAAGTGCAGGCGGGGGCTCGGGCGGCTGCAGAGGGTGGCATGACTATGTTCACGATGTTGAGGACGCAGCGTGCCAGGGGTAAGTAACCATTCGAAATAAACAGGCAGTTTAGGAAGACCCAAACGGAATTGGAAATGAAGGCCGGCCGTGATCAGAGACGTGATGCCTGGGCTCTCAGGCCTCCGGAGCAGAAGACGGGGAAGCAGATCAAGGTCTGGGCGGGTTGGCAGCTGCCACGGCCTCCTCTACTCAGAGACCGGAAGAACTAGACGGTGTCCAGCTCCCACGGCTGACCGTGTGGTCGCTGTCACCATACCCACAGGCAGTAGCCTTCCTCGGGTGAGCAATCTTCCTTTCCTCACGGTGTCTCTCAGGGACAGGTTTGAGTCGAGGATGGCAGACATCTCAGGCACCCTTTAGTCCCTCTCTGGGACCGGCAAATCGGGGCTTTGTAAGAAACGAGTTCCGTTCCACCATTCCCCCCTTTCTATCAGACTCTCACCAAACTCACTTGCACGAGTCAGCCCTGACTCAGGGGCCCCACAGGACAGGGCGGCACTGCCCCTGTGTGTTTCAGGACTGTGCATCTAGGGCTGCACAGTGCTTCCTGGCCTGACGGAGCTATTGAATTGTATCACATGTGAATTATATGCCGTTAAACTTGTTGGAAAAAAACAAACCAAAACAAAGACCTTTACGGGAGCAGACAGCCTCCGCCTCCTCCCGTGGGCAGCTGGTGGGTTTGAACGTCTGACCTGGCAGTGAGTAGATCAGTCTGCCACCAGGCTTGGCCTGAAAGGCAAACTGCACGCTAGTAGCCTAGTTTTTTTCGTCCCTCCTTCCTGCTGAGAGGAGGGGTGAGCCAGAAGGCTCGTCAGAGGTCATACGTGACTAAAATGAGGTGCTGGACTCAGGGAACCATGGACGGCTCTTTTCCCTCTGAATCCATGCCGTGGGAACGCTGTGCGTGAAAACCTGATTCACATGGCCGTGGGGATGCCCCACGGCCGGGCAGCACCTGGCTCACTGTTCGTGGGTCGCTGTGAGCGGACACTGACCTGACCGCAGAAAACAACAGCGGCCGAGGGGGCTGAGCTGCAGTTTTGGATGTGCTTCAGGGAGAGGGGGCGGGGAAAGACCGGTGTGACCATCAGGATGACCCTGTACTGGGGATGACTGGACTTGCGTGAGAGGGATAGGGGGCGGGGGCTCAGGACGCGAATCGCAGTCTTTGTGCGTGCTGGGGAATTTCCTGAATAATTACTTTACAAAAACTCCTTCGAGGATGGGATAGAGACATCCAAAGAGACAGCTCAGGAGCCACAGTTCGGCAGAAATGACCAAGAACAGAGCACGCCTTGCGGGTGCTGGGGCTGTCGGGTCAGTTCTGACTCAGCCACCAGCCCCACCCAGCCCTGTGCCATCCTCGGAGCCCGTGTTGCGGCCACTGTGTCTGCCCGAGGGTCTGTCTCTCTTCCATGCCCCCCTGGCTGACCCGGCACGGTGTCCTTTTCCAGGGACCGGTCTCCGGAGAGCACGAGACACCATCACACCATCGGGCCGTCCTCGCCTCTTAGGAGCTCGCGGCTGCGCTTCCTCCAGTCAGAGTGGGCGGCTCCTCTGGCGGCGACGGTGCTTCGGACAGTCCCGCCTGCACCGTTCAAGTGCCCTGATTCACCTCCGGTCCTCCTTATTCCAGCCTGACGTTCACAGTATGGGGATGTGACCCGGGCATTTTGAGGGCACTGCAGAGCAGAGCAAGAAGATGGAGACAGTGAGGGGGCTGAGCCCTGTCGCAGTTCCCTGGAGCCGTGCAGATAGAAATACCACCAGGGGTGGCTTTAATAAACAGAAATGCATTCTCTACGGTAGACAGTGGGAGCCAGTTAACAAGCCTCGGGGACCTCCGTCTGTCCACAATGGGGGGAGGCGGGGGAAGGGCCACTAAACAGAGGGCTCGGGAGACGGGTATAGAAGATCAAGGGCATACATCGGGCTTGAACACTTAAAACTGTCGGTTGATCCCCTCTCTGATGTGCGCTGGCCCCATCTGGTTTGCAATGCTGTGTGTCTTCGTTTTGCTTGTCTTTGTTCCTTCCCAGTGGGTGCCTCTCAGAGGTGATAGGTCACCGGAGTTAACCCTCATGAAGCTCTGCTATGGGTTTCGGTTTATGAAACCCAGGAGTGACACACCCATAGGGGCAGCCAGCAGAACAAGGGTCTCACAATGAGGGGGGGCGGGGCACAGGGGTGGTGGTGGCCGGGGAGGGGGTGGGGGTCAAAATGGAGACAACATCAAGGAGTCTTGGAAGAAAAAGAAGGTTTGGAAACGGATTGGGGTAGCAATTGTACTATTCTGCGCGACGCGACTGAACTGTGCAATGATACGAGATGGGTTTTGACTCCCAACTAATAATAATTAAAAAGGCGTGCGCTCTCCGCGTGGGAGCCGAGCAGTCTGCACTCAGGGCGGCAGCTCTACGGGCAGGCTCTTTCTCTGCGGCTTTTGGGGGCAGGTCCTGGTCCCCTCAGCCTCGGGAAGGCTAGGGCTCCTTGGAGAGCCCCATGTGTCCTGATGTCAATCCTCTCCGGGATCCAGGAGGCTCCCAGCACAGGGACCCCGGCCCACAGGACGCACCTTGCTCCTGGTTCTCTGTTCTCTGTGGCTCTGAGGGCCCGCTGGTTTCTGCTTGCTGTTTTTCCATCTCCTCTATATCTCAGACGAGGTAGGCTCAAGATACCAGCTAACACGGTTGATCGCATCCTGCTTCAGGAGCACAACTGCCTCTAGCAGGGCCTCGTTCACACTGCGGGGGTCAGGCCAGCACCAGTGAAGACAGCACCTCTCTCTTCAGAACGCAGCATGAACCCCGAGAGGGAGGAACCACACTGCGGCCCTCTCCCGGATGTTCCCTGGGGAGCCACCCACTCTGGAGGCGGGAGGCGATTGTCTCAGAAGGAGGAAAAGGCTGTTTTCAAAGGCACAGCGATTAGACCCTCGGAGGAACTTCTCCAGGCGGCCAGAGACCCTCCGGCACTGGAATTGCACCCTCCAATGTGCTGGGAGGAATGTACCTGGCAACCTCGAATTGCAGGCCCCCAGAAATGCTATTTTGGGAGTGACAGCCAAATAAGAGCACCTTCACATCGAAATGGAGAACTCTATTTCAACAGACCCTCGTCAAAAGAACAGGTGAAGGTTTTATTTCTGGATGGAGGAGAATACGTCTAGAAGAAAGGACACAAGAGTGGAAAGGACAAGGGACAGAGAAAATGACCACTATGTGGGCGACTTTTGTTAACCAACCTAGCGATAAGAATGGACTTGTTGTGATCAGTCCAAGCGCTGATTACTAGGCCAAGTGACCCTCAGCCTGCAAAGCCCTGAGACCAGGACTGGACGGTGTCCGGCTACCACTGCCTGCCTGCTGCTCTGAGAGAGAGGGAGACAATGTGGAACATAGCTCAACACCGTGAAAGAGATCGGGCTTGTTGGCCGACTAAGGATCCCAGACTATGGGCCTTAGTCAGCCTTCAGGCCTGGAGCTGAATTCACCCCAAGTTGGAAGGACCAACCACGGAAGACCCGAAGGGCAGCATTTACCGCAGGACAGGGCTCAGCGGGCTGGGAAAGGCGGAGGCATGGGAACAGGGGACACAGGAGGACGTGGAGAAGTGACAGGGCCGTGGATTAGCAGAAACAAAGGGTGTAAGAACTATTGACTGTTAAACTGACGGTCATTGGGATCGTCTTTCCAATCCTGGCCAAGGGAGGCGGCAGGGAGCCCCTGTCTATGAACTGAGAGTGACCGCATGACAAGCCTCTCCGTTCTGACTGCCTTTCTACACCGGTGGCCCAGTGCGCAGGGCCTCAGGAGACAGACGGGTGGTGAGTGAGCAGAGGGCACCTTTATCAGGACGTGAACAATTCCGCTCAACTGCCTCCTTCTTCACGCTTTCATTTCCCCCCAAACACAACTGTCCATCACCTTCCCTGGACTCGTTGCCGGTGATGCTGGTTATAACCATGGCAACAACATTTCTGACGGCCGCCTTTCTCCAAAGGTGCTCAGGTGGTCTCGGAAGCCCCGGTGGGCAGTGTAGTTGGGAGTCTTGTTAAAAGCACAGACTCTATTTCAGTGGTCACGACACCAACACTCAGACCAACCATGGCCCCAGACGTGCCACTAGCCATACTCCAACTGTGGCCCTTACATCATCTTCTGCCAACTTGAGGAAGGGTGGAGTCTAGCTTGTCAATCAGGTCACAGCCAATGAGACCTCTGTGTGGGTGTGGCCTTCTCCTGAGGATCCTGGGAACTCCTGTCTTCCTCCCTGGAGGCAGGAGACATACTCTCTCTCTGCTTCATCTCCCTGCGAGACATTCCTGCTGACAAGACACCTGGAGCTACGCTGATGCAGCCAGAGCCCTGGAGCTGGAGGAGCCACGTGGAGACCACGCCAGCACTGAGATGCTTCCACCACCACTGGATCCACAGGACTTTCCACCCACTGGCCTGCGATCTTCCTGCATTTGGCGTCATTGCGTGTGTTGCGTGAGTCTGAAGAGGAATTCACAGACTGGATTCAGACACATGGGCTAATATCAGACTTATGGACTTGATCTGGACCAGACTGGGATGTTTTCTTAGTATACGATTCCTCCTTTATATAAACCTCTTTCTTATTCACATGAGTGTCTGTGAATTTGTTTCTTCAGTCCACCGGGACTGATACACCAACCATGGGCTCAAGCTGTCAGCCGTATGGAGCATGGACTCAGATAGATACCACCCACGACCAGGCCCATCACCAGTCATGCTGAGTATGAGCTCAGACACCCCAACAAGATGTTGCAGACCGGCGTCATGGTCTATTGGGGCCTGCCAGTTCACCACAGCAGAGCCAGCCCCAGGGCGCTGACAGGCACCGATTCTAGCAGGTCTGTCTGGGGTGCACTGGGTGGCTCTGTTTCTCGACAATGGCTTCCATGAGCCCTGATTGGGGACCCGACCAATCTTTTTGCAGGGCAGACGTACACGAAATCACACATGTAGGATACTAACTCTGGGACAGTGCCGGGGTGACGCGGTCTCCAGCTGATGGCTGGCCGAGGCGGAGAGAGCGCAGTGTCCTGCACACTTCCCTTGCACTGCGTGTCTGGGGGTCAGCTGGGAGCGGCCACGTGGGACTGGGCCCCGTGGGGTTTTTCATGGGCTGATTCTTTAAATGGGGAACCCTCTCTTCCAGGTGCCTCTGAGTGGCCTCGAACCTCCAACGAGCGGGTACGATGGGCAACTGGCTAGCAGCCGAGTTCTCGACTTGCCCACCCGGGACTCCGGGCAAGCAATGCTTCCGTACAAAGTTCATCGTGAGCAGCAATAGAATGACTCCTGGCTGGAGTCCCACTGGCCACTGAGAGCCCTGCTTCTTGTCTCCGGTCATCCATCTGCCAACCTGTGCCCCCATCCTGGCTGCAGATACCTGCTCAGAATGCCCAGGGGCTCGCCCTCACCTACAGGACACCACCCACCCTCCTGGCACAGCACTCTGGCCCACTGGCTATGCCCCACACGGATCCCCGATTCTCTCCTCCTTTATCCTGCAACACTCACTGCTCGCGTCCCCCACAGCTCTATCTGTGAGTCTGTCTCCTGGTGAGACCGGCCTCTCCCCGATCCACACGCCAGCTCCTGTCTGCTCCACGGGGACTTGCTGAGGCCCCCTCCCCTCACCCGGTGCCTCAGGAGGAGCAGAATCAGCGAGCAGCATGTGCTGAGCTTCCACACAGATAATGCGCACCCCTCCGTGCCTGTTTGCCAATGGCACCCTCCCCTTTTTTAAAACAATGCGACCAGGCCAGTTTATTTCCGCAGGTCTCGGTTAAAGAAAAAAGTCAACAGATCGTGCTTACGAAAAGACATCCTAGGGAGATGGAGCAGCTGGCTAACAGACAGATGCACGGATTATCGGTGTACGGCAGGGGCTGTAAGAGGCTCACGGGCGGGGGTGGGGGGTGTCTAACATTTTCTAATTCCATTTTTCCAAGAGCTTCCCGGAGGCACCTCACACACAGAGGTTTCCTTCACAGAAATGGCTCACACAGTCATGGGGACTGGCGGGTCCCAGATCTAAAGGCCAGGTGGCAGGCTGGGGGCCTCTGCTGGCTCACATCCCAGGAAGCAGAGGTTAGGAGCTGGAGCGAGAGAGCTTGAAATCCACTTATACAGTGGATGCAGGCCACACCCCAAGGGACCACCCCTTTCCACTGATTGGTTGCTCACGTTGGATGACATCATGGGACGGAATGACATCCCATCACCTTAAGGCAGAGCACCTGGCCCAGTCGGCCAAACTGCCGAGAATCACAGCTTTGCCCAGGTGATGCCTAGCAACCACTAGACCTCCCAAGTCCCACCTTCCCTGAGGGCAAAGGTATTTCCCGCATCTGTGCCTTTATCTCCGCCCCAGACTGCAGGCTGGCTGGGAGGGGGACTCCACCTTCCTGTCCCTCTGCACCCCGCCCTGGCCTGGACGCCCAGCAGGACACGTGGGTGGTGGCAGATGCGTATCCAATGCACCGATCAACGGCTGCTGGAGACAGAAGTCCGTGTCAGGGGCTGAAAGAAGGCTGTTCCCAGGGTGCTCTATCGAAGGTACCCAAGAGGGTGGCTTTATCTGAAAGCTTTTACGGGAGCACAGCTTGATCTCCCCAGCGCCGAGGGGGCTGGGGGCCAAGACCCGGGCATCTTCTCTCTGCCGTCCGCTCTCGGGGCAGGCGCTGGTCTCAGCTTCCAAGGTCTCCCACCTGTGCCTGCCCCGGCCGTGGGATAGATTAAGGCATCAGCCTCGAGACCCGTGGCTCAAACCTCCCCAGAAGAAGAAGCCCTGGAGACAGACCCGACCTCCTGTTTCCAAAAGCCTGGGAGTGGGGAGCGGCGTCCACACACGCCGGTGACAGCCATCTCTGTGCCCGAACTCAGGTGGGGGGCAACTCAGCCCCAGGGACGTGGCAGTTGACAGTCTCCCGCGCACCGTGAGCATGCTCAGCAGCGGCAAAGACGGAAAGGCAGGGTTTCTGTGCAAAGAAATCTCAGTCTGGTTTCTCCCTGTGTCACCGCCAGGCCTGAGTCAGGACCCAGACCCGCAGGCCTGGCCTCATGACAGGCCGCAGAGGGAGCCCAGGGCCTGGATGGGCAGGGGCATCAGGACGCGCGAGGGTGGGGCCGGGCGACGGGACACATCATGGCCGACTGTCCCGTGCGAACCGCTGGAAAGTGACTCCCCGATATGTCACCGCCCCCACGTCCTGCAGGCTGCACCGCTGGGTGCTCAGCAGATGGTATCTGCTCACCTCACTTCCTGTCCCCAGTCACGAGGAGGGGAGAGGCTGCCGAGGGGCTCAGGCATGGCCCAGTGAGACGGCACAGTCTGAGGCCTCGTGGGGCAGATACCCCATGGGGCAGGGGCAGACACTGGCTCCAGCGTGGGGTGCAGTGTGGGCGGAGTGCTTTACATCCACCAGCCTTTCTGTTAGCAGTTAAGTCAGGCTTCCTGGGTGGCCAGCTTCGGCCCCAGGGAGCCCACAGGGAAGACAGAGACCCCCGAAACACCTGCACCCCACCCTCTGCTCACTCCGTCTAGAGAGGCTCCGCTGTGTCTCGATAAAACACAAGCCTGATTCACTCTCTCCAGCCGTGCAGGAAACCCAAACCCTTTATATTTTCCGCTTAAAAAAAAAAGAAGAAAGAAAGAAAGAAAAGAAAAAAGAGGCAGAAACAAAAGAAGAAAAAAACCAAACCGGAAGGAAAAAAAGACAAGAAGAAAGGCCAGGCCACCCCTTTCTGTCTGTTCCCAGAAGAGACCCGGGGGTGCCAGGCAGGGGAGCCACGGGGGAGGGAGAGGAGGGGTCTGACCATCTCTCTCTCTCTCTCTCTCTCTCTCTGAGACACACACACACACACACACACACACACACACACGAAAAGAAAAAGAAGAAAAACCTGGTCAAATGGTGTAAGCACTTGGCTGCCAATCAGCATTTGGTATCTATCAGCCACTCTGTGGAAGACGCACACGGCTTCCTAAACAATTGACAGTCTTGGAAACCCT
>NW_022103901.1:1683378-1691630 GCF_000313985.2 Echinops telfairi
CAACTCCTGTGCGGAATGCCCCTCTGGCAAGGAGAAGTGACCCCAAAGCTGTGCTTAAACCAGAGCGAGAGAACAGATAGGCCCCCCATCTCTGGGAAAAGCGGATGCCCACAGGCACCCAAGAACCACGCTGTGTTGGGAGGGCGGCAGGGTGACGGTCAGGGAGGAAGGGGACAGCAGGCGGCTCAGATGGGGACGTTTCTCAGGGCCAGCAAAATGTAAATAGGCCCTGGTCATCTCATCCAATTGCCACACACTGGGCGCTGCCCGCTGGCGGTGAGGGAGGAGGCACAACCCCCCAGAGGCCTCGGAAGACAGGCCTGGAAACGTGCTTCTGAAGGTCCAGACCGACGCTCGACCACCGGCCGTTCTAGCCGCCCGCTCCGCAGAGATGCCTGCCAAGGAGGCCCTGCTGCTCCACCCACGGGACTGGACGATAAACCAACTACTGTACGCCGAAGGCCAGGGATTCCTGCGTGTGTGTCTGTCTGTGTTTGTCTGTGTGTGTCTATATGTATCTGCGTGTCTCGCCTCATCTTTCCCCCACGGAACTGCTTGGGGCTTTGAACCACCGGCCTTGTGGTTAGCAGCTCAGCACATAACCCACTGTGTCTTCAGGGCTCCTTTCATTGGCATCTAGACCATAGGCTCCCACGCCTAGTTGGCTTACCCCCACCCCTCTTCAGAACCAACCAACCCACCAACCCACTTAAACTCAGGGCCCTCTGCTGGCAATGAAAGGCTCTGACACCATCTCAGCAAACCACACACACCACACACCCTGCAGGATGGGGCAGAACTGCCCTTGCGCTTTTCTGAGCCTGTACCTCTTTATGGGAGTAGAAAACCTCATCTTTCCCCCGAGGACAGCCTGGTGGTTTCAAACCGCTGACTTTGCAGTTAGCAGCCCAACACGCGATGATAAAGGCAGCCAAACTCACTGCTGTCGACTGGGTTCTGACTCACAGTGGCCCTACAGGACGGGGTAGGACTGCCCCTGCGGGTTTCTCAGACGGTCACTCTGTTCGGGAGTAGAAAGCCCGTCTTTTCCCTCAAAGCAGCTGGGGGTTTTGAAGAGCTGACCTTGTGGTTGGCAGCCCAGCACGTAACCATGACACCCCCAGGATAGAGCATGGCGTCTACTTTTGCAGCAGCCCCGAGTCCTTTGGGCCTCCCCTGGGGGGCAGCATCACCCACTTTGGGACACACCGTTCCCCATGACTGCGAGACCCATGGGTGCGGTGGGCCACGTGAAAATGAGAACTCCGGACAGAGAGGCTGGGATGGGTGGCTGGTGAGTTCAGAGATAAACCACAAGCACAGGGGGTGGCGTGGGCCAGATGCCAGGCAAAGACTGGGCTTCCAGGGGCTCCAAAGTTGGCCAAGACGCTAACTCCCACGAGCCTGTGACACGGCAGCCGGGGAGGGCGAGGGAGGGCCCCTTGGTGGGGATGGGCTGGCACAGCACTGGGCGGTGACGCACGGTGGGTGTGAGGGTGACACAGGTTGTGGGAGTTGGCTTGATGGCAGAGGACAGTCATGGGAGCCTGTCCGTGTCAGCCCACCTTCCTCTCAGACCAGGAACCTCCTCGAACTCAGGACACGTGGCCCCGGGGGAGACCCCCTCTGAGGAACAAAACCCGGGGCACAAACACTCTTGTAAGGCTTTGGGGGTCTCCCAGGGGCCCCGCCCATTCGCTGGCTCCGTGACCAGGGAAAGCCAGGGCCTGGGCTCCGGGAGCTGCCGAGGTTAACAGGTTGTTTCTGAACAGCAGTTCAGACTTGCCCAGGGAAGGCAGGGCGAGAAGTGTCAGGCATCGTGGTTCAGCGGAACGGCTCCCCCTGAACCGAGTCGACTCAAATCCCTTTGAAGGACAGCAGCAACAGAGGCCTCCACGAATCACATCGCCAGTCCTCACGGAGAGCCGAGGAAGGACACCGTCGCCCTGGAGATGCAGGTTTGCTTCCCACCGACATGGATCCCCCCAAACAAGCTGCTTAACCTCAGTAAGGCACGCTCCACGGTGCACCCCCAGACCAAGGTGGGGGGTGCTGGAAGAGAAGGGGGTGTCAGCACCCAAAACTCAGACATAAGAGCAGTCACAGTGGCAGCTTTATCGTAATAGCGCCGATCTGCTGATTGACAGTAGGGTGCATAAGGAAGGGGCGGTGAGATTACGCAGCGCGAGGCCACACAACCATGGAACACAACCAACCCATCAGTGTGCCACACAACAGAGCCTGGTTTCTCAGGGAGGGGGGCGCTTTAGGAGCCCCTCACCCACACCCGACCGCTGAAAGCCAACGGTCGCTCCCCGGGAGAAAGACGAGGCTGCCTGGCCCCTAAAGTCTCAGAAACTCACAGGGACAGTTAGTTCTACGAGGAGTCAGAATCCGCTCGATGGCAGTGAGTGTGTGTGTGTGTAATGTGCCAACTGGAGACAGAGAGAATGCCGAAAGACTCCATTGCTAAGGCCAGCAGGCCCGGCAACACAAGGAGGGTAGAGGTCAGAGAAGTGGCTCCTTAGGGCTGGGGCTCCTGAGGAACGTGGGGAAGACCTATGTTGGTCTGAGTGCTAGATGCATGAATTGATGTGTGGTAGAGCAGCCGGTGGGTCTAAACCACCGACCTCCTGGTTAGCAGTCCAGTGTTTGTCCACGGTGTCACCAGGGCTCTGGAGGATGCCCGGGCTCTGCCAGGACTCACCAGGCTGCCTGTAACTTCAGTCCTGGGTGTGCTGTGCAACCATGGCCACGGAGTTGATGCTGACAGCCCTGAGTAGAACTGTTCCGTAGGCGTTTCAGAGGCTGAAGCACCAGGCCTTTCTCTGAGGCACAGATGTCCTGGTAAACAGTGGCCGAGTGCTCAACTGGTTGTGGCAGACCACCCAGGGGCTCTGGTGGTGAGCTCTCTGACATGGCTCCTTTCCTGGGATTTGGTGGAAAGCAGCTTGCCGACCCTACGCCCTGGGAGGATCCTTTGTCCTAGTTTTCCACCCAAGAGGCTCTGTTGGTCTTGTCCAGGTGGAAAGACATCTCCTGGCTTGGTTGGTACTGTTTTTGCCCCACGCTGAGCTGCCAGGGGCTCTGGTGGTGCCGTGGTGAGGTGTTGGCTGATAACTGCAAGACCCACAGTTCGAAACTGCCAGCTGCGCCTTGGGAGAAAGATGGGCTTGTCCTCCCGTAAAGGGACAGACTCAGAAACGCACGGGGGCAGTTCTGCCCTGCCCTCCAGGCTCTCTACGAGTGATAGCATCTCGGTGGCAGTGACTTTGACGTCTGGAGCCTTTGAGCTGCAGCTTGCCTGGTGGCTGGCATGCAATTGCTGGGATTGGGTTCATACCATGAAAGGAAGTGTCTGCAGCCTAGTATGCAAATGAAGTGCACTGGCCAGCTGATGGGGGATCGGTCAGCTGGTGCCCTGTTGGGGGGTTATGTCTTGAGAGGGACCAGGAGTTTGTATGCACACATCCAGCCCTACAAGAGTCACACAAGAAGAAGCAGGGAAGCAAGACCACAGGAGCAGCAGAGCAAGGAGGCCAGGCTCCCTCTCAGAGGGCGGTGGCACCGGGGACAGCAGCAGGGCCCCGAGCAGAGCTGGTGGTGACGGAGGGCAGGGCCCGAGGGGACTCGGTGCCTGTACACAGCGACCGTAGGCAGGAAGAACTGCCCCTGTGGGTTTCTGAGCTGGTCACTCTTTCTGGAAGTCGACAGCCCCCCTCTCTCCTGTGGAGCCGCCCGTGGCCGCTGACCTTGTGGTCACCAGCCCCACCCCACCCCCCACCCCCGGGGCTCCTCTCTACTCCACTCTGGAAGGCCGCCGGCGGCAGAGTGGCTGGATGGTGGGGAGGAAGAAAGGCCTGGGAATGTATTGCAAGCATCAGCCTGCAACCCCATGGGGCCCAATGGACCAGTCAGAAGCCATCGCGACCATGGGCGGCATTTTGCTCCCCGCTCAGCACAGCCTTACTGAGCACCTGCTAGGCACCAGTCCCCTGAGACCCCGGTCTCCACTGACTCCGCGCCCCCCTCCCACACACACACACAACACACAGCTGCTCTGCCCGGCTGGACTGACAGCCAGGGAATGGGAACCAAGACAGAGGAGAACCAGAGACCAAGCTCAAGGCCGTGAGTCGATTCCAGCCCCCGCGGCCCTCCAGCACAGGGTGGGCCCGCCCGCCCCGCCCCCCCTGCGGGCTCTGAGACTGCACATCTCCTCGGGAGCAGGAAGCCTCCGCCTTCTCCGTGAACGGCTGGTAGGGTCAAGTCACCCGCTCTGCAGCCAGCACCCCATTCCCAGCCCCCGGGACCATCAGGGCGCCTCTCTCCCTCCCTCTCCGTGACCCCCTGTGGGTTTCTGAGATGGTGACTACAAAGTCCAGTCTGTCTTCCTTGTTGCTGCTGGTGGATTTGAACTGCCGACCAGGCGGATCGGGGCCCAACGTGTAACCCCTGCTCCGCCGCATCTCCGGAAGGGACCAAACTCACTGCGTCAAGTCCGTTCTCACTCGGTGACCCTATGGGATGAGGCGGTGCTGCCCCTCAGAGACGGTGACCTCATCTTTCTCACCCCGGAGTCCCTGGTGGTTTCGAACTGCCGACCTTGTTGTGGCCTGCAGCCCACTGCACCACCAGGGCTCCTCGGGCAGATGGATTCGTTTGTAAGTCCGTGTTCCCACCAGCCTTCCTGTCCCCGTATGGGTGGCTTCAAAGCACTGTGTCTTAGCAAGGTTCTGAGTGGCAGGGCGCGGCGGCACCAGCTGGGGACCCACCTATCAGGTGGCTGCTTGATGCCACAGAGCCGTCAGAATAAGCATGCCCCTTGGGGGGGGGGTCACAGCTGGGCCCAGGTCACCCAGCCTGCGATGGGGAGCTGAGAGGACTCAAACCAGTATCTTCAAGCCATACTGCCACCTGACCCCAGCCCCCAAGAGGGACCCCCACCATAGCCTGCACCCTGTCTCGCCTTTCCTGTGTCAGTCTTTTATTTTTCAAAGAAACATAAAGTTCACCATTCTTGTCTCCCCAAACAACAGCAATGCCGGTCACACAGTGGCCACATGGTCACAGGGATGACCCAGGTGGGCCTCGTGTGACCTGCAGAAGTCCCACCCTTCCAAAAAGAGAGGGTGGTATGTAGCTGGAGAGTCTGGGCTGGTTTTGAAGCCCCCCTCTCCCAGCATCTGATTTTCAGAAATTCCTTCCCCCCACATTCGACACCTTTCTTCATCACAATCATCTGGAAATCGGGATTCAGTTTGGCCTTTCATGCATGAAGGGCTGTAATCACCTCTTCACCCTCCACCGACTCCCTCCCTGGCCACCCCCGGCCAGCGCACACGTCCTTGGAGTCCCATGCAGCAAGTTTCTGGTGGGAAAGGCAGAGGACACTCCCCTGGAACTGACAGGAAGGGCCCTGCCGCCACCCCCTCCCCGCACAACCTGGAGCCTTCTGTTAACCCCGAGCTCTCGGAACACCCCCCACCTCCCACCGTGTCTCAGTCTCTCAGTCCTTGTCCCTGCAAGGGCGTCCTGGCCGCTCACCATCACGCACACGCAACGGTGCAACTCGAACTATTTGGGGCAAAGAACCCAGTTTCTGGTTTCTCTCGCTTGGGTATGCCAAGACCAAGTGCGCGCACACGCATACACATGCACACACATGCACACACTTGTGCACACACGTGCACACACACCGTGCTCGTGGTTACTATCAAACAAATGGCAGTGCTTTGGAGGGCTGGCTCAGGGGCTGGAACTCTCTCTCCTCTGACACGGAGACGCGGGTTCCAGCCGGTGCACCTCGCGTGCAGCCGCCCCTCGTGGAGAAGGCCTGGAGACCCACTTCCAAGAACCGGCCAGTGATCCTGAAAGTCTGACCCGGCACGGAGTCCAGGGGCGGAGTGTGCTGGCAGTGTTCTGTCCTATAGTGCCCAGGCCCCCTCTGAGTCGGGGCTGAATTCCAAAACACCAGACAGACAGCCGGACTCACTGCCACGGAGTCTCGGGGACTCACAGCGACCCTGGAGGGAGAGCAGCACTGCCCTGTGGGTCCTGAGCTGAAGGCCGGTGCACAGCAGGGGCAGCAGCAGGGGCAGCGCCTTTGGCAGAAGAGCGAGGGCCAGAGTCAAGAGCGGGGCAACCAAGGGTGGTTCAAGGCGGCTCCGAGCGGGGCCTCCTTTTGCCCATGGGATCTGTATCTCTCCAGACCATGGCACTGGGGGTGGGGAGGCTGCACCCAGGGCCCCTGTCATGGCCCGAGGACCCCGGCCCCTCACACACCAGCGTCTCCCCTCCCCACATCACTGCAAAGGGAAGCTGCTCCATTAGGGGGCAGTGGTGGCCAGGCCTTTCCTCTGCTGAGCCACGAATGGGTTTGGGCTGCCCACCTTTCGGGGACCTTTTAGAAGGGTTTCTTCCCAGATGCCTGGGGGTGGGCAGGCCTGGACAAGGCACAGAAGTGGGGAACGCACTCGGAATTCCTCAAAAACCAAATGAACAAAACCCCCAAACTCAGCTCCCATTGAGCGAGTCCATGCAGACTCAGAGCGACCCTGTCGGGCAGGGCAGGGCTGTCCCTGTGGGGTTCTGACGGTAACTCCTTCACAACCAAAGTAAACCCTTCAAACTCACTGCCACCGAGGCAATGACGACCCACGGGGACCCCAGAGACTGCGACAACACAGGCGTGGGAAATGCACCCTTCTCTGGGGTTCAAACTGCGACCTTGCGGTGGCCGCTATGCCCGGGGGCTCACTTGCAGCTGTTGGGTGGGTCTTCTGCATGAGGGGCCGGCACGCCATGGGGCTGACCAGGAGGGGCCCAGTGGTTAGAGAGGTCGGCCGTGCATGCAAAGGTCAGAGGTTCAAACCCACCCACAGTCTGCAGAGAGCGGGCAGTGGCCCCTGTCAAGATCTGCAGTCTCGGAAACCTTGGGTCCATGGGTGGGGGGTCCCTTTGAGGCTGTGGGATGTGGGGTTCACAACTATCCCTTGCAGATGTGCCCTCTGCTACCCACAGGGCGGGGCTCAGCCGGGCCCAAGCACCCTGGAGCTTCAGGCCAGCCACCTCCCTGTTCTCCCCGCACCCCGGGAGAAGACTCTCCCAGTGCAGACGCCTCATACCCAGTAGCCAGGCTGAGGCCCTGCCAGGAGACCACACAGCACTCTTTCTGCAGGGTCTCCTGGCTGGCCACGGTGGGCCTACTGCTGGCAAGTGGCCCTGCTGAACCACGCCCCCTCCCACGGGGCCCTGCAGCCCGGGCCACACCTCCTCCCCAGGCCTCTGAGTCAGGCCTGGCTGTGGTTGCTGACTTCCTGTCCCTCAGGTGCCAGGGAGATGCTTCCTCCCCACGCAGGTGCTCCGGGTGCCCGGACAGTGCTCAACCACCCCCAGTCCCTCAGGGTGCCTGGGCGCCTGGCAAGGCAGAGACCAGCCTGTGGGGAGAGGCCCCCTCAGGGTGGGAGTGAGTGAGGAGTGAGGGGGGAGGCAGGGGCGGGGGTCCTGGCAGGACACAGCGCTAGTGCATCCCAGTGCTTTGTGCTCACTCCACTCTCAGACCCCCGCCCTGCGAGCCCCCCACCCCACTCCCACACTCTCCCTGGAACTGGCCCACACAGCGCCCCCTCCAGCCTCCCACTCACCCTCAGGCATCCCCTCCAGGAAGGTGTCCTTTCCAGCACCCCCTCATGCCCCGCCCACACTCTCTCTGGTCCCGATCCTGCCCGATGCCCCCCCTCCAGACCCCTGTCCACTCAGCCCATACTCCTCCACTTGCATGACCCCCGGGGTCCCTCTTCCCTTCTCTCCCTTAGTTCTCCAGGTACCCCCTCCCCCGCAGTCCACTTCTGGGGCGCCCTCTCCAGCCCGCCCCCTCGACTCTCAGAAGCCCAAGCAGCGCCTACCTTATTCAGGGCAACACGCTGCAGCCGCCGCCTCCACGCTGGCCCCCGGCTGGCTTCCTCCTTCACGGCCAGCCGGGCCCCAGTCCCAGCGGCTCTCACCCACCCTTCGGGGGCTTCAGGGCTGGGAGGGGCTGCACGAGCCAGGCGTGGGGGAGTCCAGAGGCCCGAGCACCAGAAGAGAGGCAGGGAAAGTGTGTCAGAGATGGGGAGGGCGGGGAGGGAAACGCAGAGCCGACAGGAAGTGAGACTGAGAAATGCAAAGGGTGAAAAGGGGGTGGGGGGCAGGGTGCTGGTCCCAGGCCCTGGAGCAGGGCGGTCATAGCAGGGAGGTATGCTGGGCGGGGG
>NW_022103901.1:1692660-1695957 GCF_000313985.2 Echinops telfairi
GAGAGAGAGAGAGAGAGAGAGAGAGAGAGAGAGAGAGAACTTAGGTGCAGAGAGCTTTGGAGGGACTTTGGGACACTCTTGTGGGATGGCAAGCGCTTCCAGCCAGGCCACATGGCATGTCCGGGAGGAGCCCCTCGGAAGCCGTGTAAACCTGAAACTTCTTCTAATTCTCATAAAACTCACTTCGATCACGAACCAAGTTTTGGTGTGAATTCTTTCTCACGCGGAGCCAAGGACCGAGGTATAGATCTAGCTCCAGAGAGATCTAACAGGGTCACCTCTGGTGGGAGGACTCCGGATGAATCTTGGATCGGTCCTGACTTATAGTGGACTCTGCACATTGGGCTGCTCCCCAGGTCAGCAGTCGGACACCACCAGCCACTCTAAAGCGGAAAGAGGAGGCGCTCTGCTCCCATAAACAGCCTCGGAAACCCACAGCGGCAGTCTGCTCTGTCCTGTACGAGTTGGAATCGACTCAACAGCCGTGGGGTTTCTTGTTCTTGTTTTGAATAGGACAGGGCAGAATGCCCCTGTGTGTTTCTGAGGCTGTAGCTCCGTAGGGGAACAGGAGGCCATTTCCTGGATTCCTGGAGGAGTGGCTGGTTTAGAACTGCCAGCCTTGTGCTCAGCAGCCCAGTGCGTCACTTGTTACTCTGCCAGAGTTTAGCTCATCAAAGCCCTGCGATCGAGTCAGGGCGCTGCCCGAGCGGCCCGAGCCCGCGTGGAAGGTGAGCCGCTAAGTTGGACACCCAAAGTCAAACGCACTGCCGTCTGTCACAAGCGGCGGCATCAATACTTAGCGCTCTTTGACATGTTCGAATGCTCGGTTTATTCGCTTCAGACACACATCCAACAATCTAACAATCTTGCTCTCTCTGAGCAGTTGGTGGACTTGAACCATGGACCTTCCCATTATCAGTCCAACGCATAGTTCACCACGCCGCGAATAGCAGGGTGAAAAGCCTGAAGGATGGCGAGAAGGCCCCTCTCGGGACACAGAGACCCACAGGGAAACGAGGCCCGTGGACGCCGTAGCTCACAGACCTTCCCTTTGTGAAACGACAGTGACCGGAAGCCCACTGCCCTCATGTCAGTTCTGACTCACAGGGACCCTGCAAAGCTGCGGAGAACTGCCCGTGTGGGTTTACAAGGATGCAGGTCTCTGTGGAGTAGACAGCCTCCTTTTCCTCCCACGGAGCGGCTGGTGCATTTGAACCGGCCTCCTGGGGGTGAGCGGCCCAGCGTTGAGTCCAGTGCACCTCCAGGGATCCCGCGGTAGATCACCTCTGGCTGCCATCGAGTGGATGCCGACTCACCGCGAGCCCGAGGGGCAGGGAACTACTGCCCCTGTGGGTGTCTGAGGCGGCGAATCTCTCAGGGACTGGAAGGCCTCATCTCCCTGGCTCTGGGCAGCGGGTGGCTTTGAATCGCCGACCTTGTGATTTGCAGCCTAGGGTGTAACCCCCTTCCCCACCAGGGAGCCTTCTTACAGGGAGTCCAGCCTAACTTTCTTTGGAGCGCCCTGTGTTCCGATTCCATCAGACTGATGGTCAGATAAACAGACCCGTAGCCTCAAACGGCTCAGACAAATTTTTATCATTTTCTGATCACAGAGTCAAGTATCGGGTTTTACACGCACATGGATTAAAATTAAGTAGCCTCTGAAATTCAGTGGCTCCGGGTCCACCAGGTGCCCAACGCTCAGGGGACAGAGCTCCATCAACACACGCGTGTGAGGCTCTTTATCTGGAGGAGGCTCTGGGGTCGGTGGTGTGTGCCTGTCAAAAGCCCGCTTCCTGACATAACTGGGATGCATATGTCACGTTGCCTTTACCACGCTGGTGAAGGAGAGGCACGATGAGGCGCCGAGGGACTGTGAGGGTGAAATCAGGCGTCCCCAAGACGGGTGCTACAAATCCTTTTGAAAGACCGGGGACTGTCGGAAGAAGAAACCCTGTCCCGAGGGAGACCGGGAATGCTCCTTAGATGCAAGGCGGGCTCCTTCCCCTGGCAGTCCTCGGGACAGTCGATATTCTTGACCAACCCCCTGATGCAAAGGGATCAATTCTCTTTTGGCGGTTGGCAGTGCAAGTGCACGCCCACACGGCGATGATGGCTGGGACTGCTACCACCTCCAGGAATTCCCAGAACGTACTGCTGGGGGTGGGGGGGGTGCAGCCTCGAAGGGGAACCTCCACAAGGATCAATATTGAGCCAGGCTGCTGATCCGTGTGCCCTGAGTGGAGGGGGAGGGGCGGCAGGCCCGGAGCAGCTCTGCGTTTGCGTAGGGCGGTGGGCTCCCTGGGCACGCGCGCTTGGTGAGGACCCAGGAGGATGAACGTGTGTGCGGCTGGTGCTTGCTCCGCTCCCTCTGGTGTCTCACTGACCGGCGGTGCTGTTGCTTTAAGGGGCACTGCCCTCACTTTCGGTGGGATGGGGTGACATGGGGCAACAGAAGGGCACTGCTGCGGGTTGCAGGCACAGATTCGGGGTGTCAGCAAGACCACCTTTCTGGGGTGGGGTGGGGGGAGTGCCAAGACTCAGAGAGGTCTAGGGCCCACCTCACTCCTGGGTGGCCTTCAAAGACCTACTTCCCAGCAAATCACCCCAGGGAGCAGGGGCCAGGATGCCTTAGGAATTGAATTGTGTCCCTTGCTCCTAAGGAAGCAGGGTCAGCATGGGGGCCCCTGGTTCTCAGGATGTTGTGGCATGGTGTCATTGTCCCTGAGCTGTAAACCCCCTGAGGGTGAATGAGGCGGGGTGCAATTTACGTGATTAGGCTGAGTCTTGGGTGGATCCCTTTTAGGATGCCCATCCCCCTCACTGCCCTTGATTGGGTCCCACTCCCAGCAATCGTACAGGGTCAGGAGGAACTGTCCCCCGTGGGTCTCTGAGACCACGACTCATTATGGGAACAGAAAGCCTCATCTTTCCCCATCCGAGCGGCAGGTGCTTTAAGCGGCAGGGCAGCGTATCCCCACAGTGCCACCACAGAAGGGGTTCAAGATGGGAGGAGACCAGCAGGACCTCATGGAAGGACAGCTGGGAGCAGAGCATGTCCTTGGGGCCGCGGTCCCGGTGCTGGGAACCTCCGAGACCCAGGGAGGGAAATGGACACCGGGCATGTAGTGCTCTCCGCGAGCTCGTGCCCACAGCGGTTGGGAGGAGACGAGGACCTTCCCCTAAGCGGTGAGCCAACAGAAGGAGAAAGCCTTTGCCTGGAGCTGTGCCCAGCTCAGACATCTAGCTCCTAAACTGTTGGGGAAAAATCTTGTTTGTCAAAACACCCCCCCCCCC
>NW_022103901.1:1696190-1699572 GCF_000313985.2 Echinops telfairi
CAGGCAGCCAGGAATCTCACCAGGAGCAAAGGGCTTGGAAGCCTTGACATTTCTCTCTGGCCCCCTGCGGCTTCCCCAAGGCGTCCTGCAGAGAGAAAGCAAACTGTGTTCTCCCGGGCCTGGCTCTCAACCAGGACTCCAGGGGTGCCTGTCCCTGGACAGGAATCCCCACTGTTTATCGTCTTATGAAGCTGGTTCACTCTCCAGCATCCTCAAAGGGAACTTTCCCCTAGAGACCCTGAAGCAGGGCTCAGGAGGTGCGTGGACACAAGGGCTAGGTCAGCTGAGGCAGGGTAGCTGGGAAGCGTGGGGCTGGTCACATGCTAGGTGTTAGCAGGAAGGCTTTGGAAGGCATGGGCCTGGGGTTCCCTGCTGTGTTGGGCCCACCAGGCGGGCAGGGCCGGAAGGAACGGGCCCTTACCCCTTGGCAGGGCAGAGGAGACAGGGATACTGGGACCCTCTCACCCCCGAGGACAGGGCTTGCTGTCTTGGGCTTCACACCTTTGTGCTTCAGGAGCTCTGGTGGCCCAGCAGCGATGCCCTCTGGGTTGCCAACCGCAAGGTCAGCAGTTCGAATCCCCCAGCCGCTCCGCAGGAGAAGATCGAGGCTGTCTGCTCCATAAGGACTAACGGCCTCGGAAACCCATAGGGGCAGTGGGAATCCACCGGATGCAGTGGGTGGTCTTCTGAGAGCCTGTGGAAGAAAGGCCTGCCCATCTGCTTTTGCATTGTTGGGTGCCGGCCTGCCACTTTTTTAGTCATGGCGACCCTACCGGCGGACAGGAAGCGCTGCGGGCCCTGCGCCATCCTCCCGGGCAGTGCTGTGCGTGACCCACCATCTCAACCCGGCTCCATGAGGGACTTTCTTCTTTCTCAGCGACCCTGTGCTTGCCAAGCATGATGTCCGGCTCCCGGGGCCAGTTCTTTCTGCTCACGCGTCCCAAAGAGCGAGCGGCCGGTCTCACTGCCCTGGCTTCTAAGGGCCTTCTGGCTGTAATTCTTCCAGGACAGACATCTGTGCCCTCCCGACAGTCCGGGGCATACTCAGCACGCCCTGCCGGCACCACGGGTCAGGTCTTCTGCGGTGACGTAGCTGCTTCACACGAACACATAGTCAGACTCACAGGGACGTTGGAGTTTCACTCCCCAGGCAGCAAATCCCTGGAGGATGCCCTGTTTCTCTTGTGATTCTCCTGCAAGTTGGTCCCCGAACCCTGGCGTCCCGATGGGTTAGAGGGTGGGGCTGCTTCCATAAGGGCTTCTTGGCTGGGCTCTTAGGAGACATATAGCCTGGGTGCTTCTTAGAAGTGAGCATGGGGAGGCGTCAGCCCTCAGGAGTGGCCAGCAGCTGGACAAGGGCACTGTGTTTGGTGAAGAAGAGAATGGGGTGGGGACGGGGAAGGAGAGAGGTCCTGATCCCATTGATTGATTCCAACCACCGGCTCCAAGGATGGGATGGGCGCAGGGCGGGACAGCGTTCTGTTCTGTCAGAAACGCAGCTGCCATGGGGGTTGGACTCAATGGTCATCAACCAGGAGGTAGGGGAGTGGCCTTTGGGGCTCTGAAGCCAGTCTCCGTCTGGGCCCTGGGGCGCGTCTTCCGTCAAGTGGGCGTCTTCACTGGTCAGCCCAGTGCTCCTGGAGCGGAGGGCTGCTCAGAAACCTCGCACGCTCGTGGAAGGTCGGCTGTGGCTGGGAGCTGCCACGCTGGATGTGGCGCACGAAGGTCCCCACAGCCCCTTCTGCTCGCTGCCGTCCCCCCACATGCCCCCCGACACCGCGTCTTCTATCTCCCCCCACCTGCAAAGACATGAGCTGTATCATAGCAACTTAGGCCGAGCCGGGGGCCCCCAGGAGAGCAGACGGGGCTCCAGTGAGGGCCCGCGGCATCCGGTAGCGGAGGTGGCCCCGTCACAAGGCTGCTCCTTGTGACCTTTCTGTCGGGCGAGGAGTGCAGAATGGAATGAGAGAGGGAGCCCAGGGGACCACGGGGTTCTGCCGATTAAATGACCCCTCTTTCCAGTGTTCCTCTCTCTGCCAGCCCTTCCCTCCTGAGAGCCGTCTCGTCCAGTAGCGGCTCCCTTTAACTCCAAGAAAATCATTTCTTATCAGCGAAACAGTCACACGCTGGGGACCCGCAAAAAGGCATTTCACAAACTATTGATCTGAGAATGAATATATTGCTTTGTTCCCAGATGCCACACCTCGCTGCCGTTGTATATATTAATGTCCCCCTCCCCTACCCAGTGGACTCCCACAGATAGCTTCCAGATGAAACGGAACCTTCTAGGCTTTTGGCTGCTTTGTGTACTTCGTCCTTCTGTGTGTGTGTGTGTGTGTGTGTGTGTGTGTGTGTGTTTAGTGCTGTCACTGCTCTTCCCGTACCTCCAACCTCATCCCTCTTCGTTCCGAGACTCCCAGGCCGTTTCCCACACAGGGATGGCTCCCGAAAGTCTCAACGTGTCTCCATTATCCCAACCAGGACACACAACCCATCGAAGGTGCATTGACTTCCATGGGTGCCCAACGCCCCAATGACCCTTGACTTTTCTTTTACAGTTCTTGCAGGAAGCGTAGCTTCCACCCAGGGGGACAATCTTCACCCGCCTCGCCCCTGCACATGGGCAATAAACACTCCACCGCTTTGCAGCGTGCGAGCCAGGGAAGGCGATGGCTGTGGGCTGTCTCTCACCGGGACAGGTAGCTTGACAGTCACCTGCCATCGCATGCATACGGAGCCCTCTCTGCACAAAAAGGGGGGAAGGGGGTTGTGGTCGGTGTGACCCTGCCACTGATGAAAAGAATGTGGGGGGTTTTGATGGAAGCCCCGAAGGACAACACCATGTTGTTTTCCCCGTTGTTGTTGTTGTAAGTATGCACAACTGGACACACACCATCCGGAGGCTTTTCTCCATGAGGACTGCGTTCCGTCTCTCTTCCAACCTGCACGGTCTTTCGTTTCCCTACCTGAGCCCGCCAAAAGGGATTGGGTTTGGAATTCCTGGGCTTCCTTCCATCGTCATCCATTGTAAGCTGACAGCACAAGCAAGCTCACTGGTACAGAGTCGGTTCTGACTCACAGCGACCCCACAGGACAAGACAGAGCTGCCCCTGTGGGTCTGGGAGCCTGGGACGCTTTATGGGAGTCGGAAGCCTCGCCTTTCTCCCATGCAGCTGCTGGGGGCTTTGAACTGCTGGCCTTGCAGTTAGCAGCCTGACCTGGAACCACTACACTACCAGGGTTCCTTCATTGTAAGCTGACAGGATGTCTAAAAGGGGACAATAAAAGGATCTACTTAAAACGCCTACGCAAAATACAGTGAACCCTCGCCACTTTGCGCTTCGACTTCCGCGGCTTCACTCTATCGCGGTTTTTGCGTAAC
>NW_022103901.1:1701390-1702822 GCF_000313985.2 Echinops telfairi
GAGGTGCCTCATTCGCCCAGGGCAGCCACCGGCAGGGCATAGAGCTGCCCCGTCCTCCGCAGACCACTGTCCCTTGTCCATCTTTCCTCCCCATGGGACGGAGGACCGTCTCTGCCACTTGGCAGCCTTGGTCTCTCCCCGTTGACCAGCACTAGGGAAATCGGCACGTTACATGCATTGTACAGCACGCGTGCTCCAGGCACCGGATAAACAATGAGTAACTGCAGTAGAGACGGCGGCGCGTGCAAGCTGCTGCGGCGAGCCCGTGACGGATGCTCGGTTTGTCTGCGGGGCCAGCGGGGCCAGCGGGTAAGGGATGAGGCTGGAAGGCGCTGCCGCTTACCCGGGGCTCAGAAGGCGTTTCATCAAGTGCAAGCCCATCCTTCTCCACGCAGGGCAGCAGGGGGGCAGGCCTTTGCCTTCAACCCGAGCCTGCTGCTCTGTTTGCAGGGGTTCAGGTGGCATAACTGGGCTTGGGCTGCCAGCCGCCAGGGCCGCAGTTTGGAACCACCAGCGGCTCCACAAGAGGAAGCCGGGCTTTCTACGCCCATAAAGAGCGACAGCCGTGGACGCGCACAGGGCAGTTCTACCCTGTCCAGCAGGGTCGCCGTGAGTCCATTGACTGGGAGGCAGCGGGCATCACTTTATATATTGTTTTGTCTTCGTAGAGAACAGACCGGCAACGGGACTGTTTCCCGGTGCACCATTCTGGGACAGCGATAGCCTTCAAGTGACCTGACCGTGCATGCCCTCCTTTACCGAGCTGCTCCCCTCCCCCCTCCCACTGCCCCGACCTTCCTATGTGACCTTCCCACTAGCTCATGCCTGTTGGATCCCCCCACGTCTAGACCAAGCCCCTCTCCCTGCCCTCGAGTCCATGCCAACCAGGGAGAACTGACCCCTGGGTTTCCGGGAGACCCTAACTCTTTACCGGAGAGAAAGCCTCCTCTTTCTCCTGAGGCGCTGCGGGTAGGTTAGAACAGCGGACCTTGAAGCTATTGCCCAACTCGCAGCCGACGCTCAAGGCAGACCTCACACTTTTTTTATTAGTGAACATATTGTTCGGTTCTCAGAAAACGTCAGGGGACATTGGTTTGTTTGTTTGTTTCAGATTTACGATGACCTCAGAGCAGTGATCTCAGGATTGATCCAGCTGTCACGGCTCTCGAAAATCGGGAGTCCAGGAGCATTTAAAAATCGGTCTGTGTCTCCCCTCCTTTGATGGGGATTCTTGTGTGACTCCGTTTGTGCTCACAGTGCTCCACATGGGAGCCGGCACCACCCAGTCCTTTGGTCTCCTGGGAAGGAGGCAGCCGTACACGGAGAGGATCAGCTGCACAACCATGTGGTCCCGTGACCACCTGGCCTCAGGGACGGTGCACGAGGTGGCACAGTGGAAGGAGGAAACATGTCCTTCGGCCACTTAGCTGGA
>NW_022103901.1:1703671-1704861 GCF_000313985.2 Echinops telfairi
CCACGCCTCATTGTAACCGTGGCTGCTGCTGTGGATGGGACAGGCCACTGTCAGCGCGGTCGCTGCCACGCCTCCGGTTTGCTGTCCTGTGGTCATCTGGGGTTTTCCGAGGCAGCTTGCTTTCCAGAGACTCTTCAGGGCACCCATCCCTGGGCACCCATCCCTGGAGACGCCAGTGTCCCAGGGCTAAGTGCAACACACCTGCCACTCGATCGATGTGGACGCGGGTGACGCCTGACACGTGTGCTGGCTATTTACAGCGGTGCTTCCAGAGGGGGAATGATCTGGGGTGGGGAGTGGGGTGCAAAAGCAGGTACCTACAAGTTACCCTGGATTATGGGCTGTTTCACGACAGTTTCTCATTGCCAGGGGGTGGGGGCGGGGAGCAGCACAGAGTAATTTTATTTTTACTTTTAAAACTTTCTGCAAAGAGGCCACTAGGCCCGGGGAGCCCATGCTTCAGAGAGCAAGTCGTCTTCTCTGTTCGCTGTTGTGGTTTCAGCTACGGTCTCCCCGATCAGCATTCCCGGCGGCAGTGTCAGGGTGCAGAGGGGAAGGGTCCCCCTGGATCGTTGAGGCTGTGGCTTCTCAGAAGCAGATCACCCCGTCTGCCTCCCGGGTGCCTCTGGGTAGGCTGGCACTGCCAGCCGCTCCACTGGGAGTTGCCCCCTCGGCCCCCAGGGACCCCCGTGTCGGTGTACAGGACGGGTATTACTCTAAGTTACGGTGGAAAGATCCAGTGCCTTGCTATCCAATTCTGAATCTGACTGTTCGGAGCGTGGGAAGGGTCGAGGGTGGGACTTTGAGGACTGGGGTGCGCCTGGCCCAGGCCAGGGTGTTTTCAGTCGTCTCGTATGCATGGAAAGCTGGACACGAATAAGGAAGATCGCCTTTGGATGATGTGCCGGCTGAGACTAGAGAGGCGGCCTAGACTGGCAAACAGATCAGTCCAGCCAGAGGGCCCCTCAGAGGCGAGGATGGAGAGCCTCCACCTCAGGTACTTTGGACGTGTGATTGAGAGCGACCAGTCCCTAGAGAAGGGCATTATGCTGCAAGATCGAGGGTCAGTGTAAAAGCGGAAGGCCCTGGACGAGATGGATGGACACAGTGGCTGTAACCACAGGCTCAGGCTGACGTTGTGAGGACGCCGCTGGACCGGACAGCGGTCTCATTCCGTTGTCTGCAGGGCT
>NW_022103901.1:1706405-1707717 GCF_000313985.2 Echinops telfairi
GATTTGAGGCTCCCCGGAGCCCTGGCTCCTGCCGTCGCCTCCTGGGTGTGTGGCAGTTGGACACTGAGTAAGGAAGACGGCATCGGGCTGATGTAGTTGAATGGCGGCATCGGGGGAGCACCCTGGAAGGACCCTGGGGGGCCAGAGGAACAAGCATATCTATCGAGGAAGGAGCGCAGCCAGGGTGCTCCTTGGAAGTGAAGATGGGGAGACTTTGTCTCACGTGCTGGGACACGTTGTCAGGAGAGACCGGTCTCTGGAGAAGGGTCACGCTCGGTCAAGCAGAGGGGCAGCGAAAAAGAGCAAGATCCTCAGCGAGAGAGAGGGTGGACCCAGTGGCTGCAGCCATGGGCTCAGTCACGACTGTGAGGGAGGTGCAGGGCCAGGCGGTGGTCCCCTCTGCTGGACGGGCAGCACCTCACAACGGCACCAGAGCCTGGTGGGGCAGTGCTGAAGCTCCTGGCTGCCATAAGGCCCAGTTGCATAGGTTGGCAGTTTGAGCCCACCTGCCACTTCGGAGGGGAAAGTGAGGCTGTCCGCTTCTTTCACGGTTCAGGCCCCATGGGGTCTTGCAGGGCCTCCCTGTGTTGACATACATTCCACAGCGGGGGGGTTAATTGGAGGCTGATGGCATGTGTGTTCTTCAAACTCAGCAGTCACCCCCGCAGCTGTTTAGAACACAGACCAACCAGAGATTTCCGCCCCCACCCCCCCCAAGTTCAAAAGAACCCTGTTGCTGAAGTCACTGCCGTGGTGTAGAACCTGCTGGTTCCTGGTGACAGAAGCCACAAGCCAGGTTTGTGTGGTCGGTTTGGGACTCTCCACAGACAGTGCACCCCTTGTTGCCTGTGCCGAGGGCTCCCCAAATCCTACTCGGGGCGCACCCCTATCTTCTGCCCCTCTTTGGCTGCCTCAGACACAAGCCTTCCTCTGGGTCTCAAACCAGCCCAATCCTCACCGACTCTGTCTCCCCTGGGGGGGGGGAGTCCCCGGGTGGTGCCACCACTCCATGGCTGTAGACCAAAGGGTGGAGGGCGGAGCCCACTCAGAGGTGGGTGGGAAGAAGGCCCCGGTGGCCCACTTCTGAAGAGCCAGACTCTGTAGAGTGGCCACGGAAGGAGCAACGGTTGGCCCCTCCCCGTCCAGAGCAAAGCAGATTGAAGGTGACCAACGACGGGGGGCGATCTGTGCAAAGCTCTGAGGGCCACGTGCACCCCACCCCTGGGGCCCTGAGCCCAGAGCACCGGAGCAGCGGTTTTCAACCTATGGGTCGCAACCCCTTTGGAGGTTGAGCGACGGGTTCACAGGGGTC
>NW_022103901.1:1709020-1714461 GCF_000313985.2 Echinops telfairi
GTCTGACTTTCACATGCACATGAGGTGACTGAGAGCGCCATGGCTCGGGGCAGGCACACCCCAGTCCCCCAAATGGCACCCCTACTTGTCAGCACTTTAAAGAGGTCTTGTGCAGCAGATTTACCCAATGCAGTGCATTGACACAGCCCTGAGACCAGAAGAACTAGATGGTGCCCAGCTAGCTCTGTTGAAGCAAAGGTGCTCTAGAAAGTCCTGGGTCGAGGGGGAGAAAAATGTGCGATAAAACTAAAAATCATAAAAATAAAAACACGAAGCTTACTGGTCTGACAGAGACTATGGTCTGTAATCACCCTTCAGGTGAACTAAAGCCACCCTGGGGCTCAGCTTTCAGCCAAACAATAGAATGTTCACAACAATAGGGTGAACATTCACACCAGGGAAGCCTGCACTCCTTAGGACAGCCAACCACAGGAGATCAAAGGGCAGCAGGCACCTGGGAGGAAGCTCAGGCCGGGAGGGGGAAGAAGGAAGGATGTGCATACACTGGAAGCCTGGGTGGACGTGGGAAGAGGGCCGTACACGGTGAGGAGGACCATCAAGGTCCTAAGACAATGCACGTGGATTTCTGCGTGGAAAGCCAATGGCCTCTGCCATCCTTCACCCAGCTTGCACACAAAGCCACGGCGAAGACAAGGATGGCTGGTGCACGGGTCAGAGGATGACCCTTTCCCGGGCCTGGCGCCCCAAGGTGAGTTGCTGCAGGCCTGAGTCCTAAGGAATGGAAGAGAACGTCATCATCATCGAGGTCCTGTTCTCTCCAAGCACACTCCAGGGCATCACCTGCTTTGAAACAGGTGCAAACACTTCCTGAAGTCTTCTCCCTTTCGTTCCAATCCTTGGTGTCTCCCAAGCCTCGTCTTCCTGTGCCACCGCCCTCACCCTCTTTCCCTCCCTCGGTAACATAGGTCAAAGCTTACCCCTTCTTTTAACCAGCCATCACTCCTGATGGCGCAGTGGTCACACGCTAGGTTGCTAACTGCAAGTCAGCAGTTCAAAACCACCAGCTGCTCCTCAGGAGAAAGATGGGGCTTTCGACTCCCACAAAGAGTTACGGTCTCAGAACCTCCCAGGCATAGTTCTGGCAGACAGCAGAGTCCTCCCTCAGCCAAGGCAGGCAGAGTCTGCCCACAGGCAGCAGGCAGCAGGGAGGGTCAGCAACAGTCAGTAGCTCAGGAGCTTCGCCAAGCAGGCCCCATGGGCTCACCAACTCAAGCACAGAACAGGGTTCGTCAGCCTGCAGCTCAAGTGATGATCTCGAGTAGCATGATCCATGGGTTGGCTGGGCTCACAGGTAGCGCAGCACTCAGGGTGAGGCAGAGAACCAGCTCAAGCAGCTCAAGCACAGCTTCTGATGACCAGGGAGCAAGAGAGAGCGATGGGCCACTGGCTGTCTTCATTGATCTTCACCCTCCAGTCAAACTTTGACCTGATCAAACTCCACCCACACGGTCCTATAGACCTCGTAACCCAAACTACCACATCCTCCTGCGTTCTCTTTGAAAAGAGGAATTGTAAAAAATACAGTGGACACGATGTTGGCCAGTCCCATGTTTTTGGAATTTTTTTGGTTTTCACACATCCAAGTAAGTGAAACTAATGGTATTGTGTCCATCTGGGCCAACTAGAGAACCCAATCCACAGACACTCACGTGTGTATAAGAGAACGCTTTATATACAAGAGCAATTGTATATTGAGAAGACATCTCAGCCCAGTCCAAATCAATTCCATCAGTCCGACATTAGTCCATATGTCTGATACCAGTCTGCAAATTCCTCTTCAGACTCACCAAACACATGCAGTGACGCCAAATGCAGGAAGATCACAGGCCAGTGGGTGGGAAGTCTTGTCGATCCAGTGGCAGTGGAAGCATCTCAGTGCTGGCGTGGGTCTCCATGTGACTCCTCTAGCTCCAGGGCTCTGGCTCCATCAGCATAGCTCCATGTGGCTTGTCAATAGAAATGTGTAGCAGGGAGTGAGCCTGTGTCCCACCTCCAGTGAGCTATTTATCTCCTTAGCGCCTCCAAATGAGGTCATCAAGTTGGGACCTGATTGACAGGCTAAACTCCACCCTCTCACTCTTCAGCCTCAACTTGACAACAGATGATGTAAGGACCACAGGCAACACGCACATGGTGATGTCTTCCCAATGCTCTGCCTTGGTTCCTGCCCCCATGAACAGAAATGCAGCGCTAACTATCAAAACCCCCTCTCCTCTCGCTCTCCTTCCCTGGTGCCCCGGCCAACTCTGGCTTGTCTATTCTAAGTGCTTCAAACTGTCTTTGTCCTTTTGTGAGGGACTTGTTTCCGTCAGACTGGGGAAAGGCGGGGCTTTCTGTTCTCGTAGAAGGCGACAGTATCGGACCCCCGGGGCAGGTCTGCCCTGTCCTGTAGGCTCCCTGGGAGGCAGCATGGACTCCATGCAGTGAGCTTGCCTTTTCGTTTTGTTTCCATCAGCGTCCTGTCCTTCCAGGTCCACCACTGGGGCTCTCGGGACCTGATTTTCTGGAAGGAGATCACTAGGCCTTTCTCCAACCTTGCCGTGAGCACGAGTGTGTGACATGGGTGCCTCCACCCAGCTCAGCCTCTCCCTTCACCCCAGGCCTGGAAAGGAGCCCCGTCACAGTCCTCACATGCCTCGTCCTGATGTGTCCGTGCAGCTTGGGCTGCCGGCAGGCTCCCTGGGCTGTGACAGGCCCTGGTGGTGCTGTGGGCTGCTGACATCAAGGTCAGTGGTTCAACCCCCCACCCCACCCCCAGCTGCTCTGTGGGAGAGAGAGAGGCAAGGCTGTCTGCTCCCATGAAGACTGACAGTCTCGGGGACCACAGGTCGGGTTGCTAGGAGTCCGGATCGACCCCATGGCCGTAGGTTTGGGCTTGGTATTTATTACATGTTGGACTGCTCACCCCAACAACAGCAGTTCAAACCCACCTGCTGCGCCTGGAGATGGAGATGAGGCTGTTTGTTCTCCTGTAGATCCACAGCCTCGGAACCCACAGGGGCAGCTCGATCCGACCCGGCTCAGCACCAACCAGATGGCAGTGAGGTTTTGCGTCTGCGGTGTTTCATGGAGACCCGGGATGCTTGTTGCAAGATCAGCAGTTCGAATCCACCAGCCGCTCCGAGGGAGAATGATGAGGCTTTCTGCTCCCATAAAGACTGGCAGTTCGGGCCTGTCCTGCAGGGCCACACTGAGTCAGAGTCGACTGGAGGGCACGAGAGACACAGAGCCACGTCCTTGGTCCCTGGGGGCTCCGGGTGGGTTTGAACTGCTGACCTGTTGGGGAGCCCGAGCGGGGCTGCAGGGTGAGCTCCGACTGCTGACTGATGAGCTGTCCTGCTTTTGGCTGAAGACGGGGCGACAGGTTGGGTGTGTGCGTGATCGTCTGGGGACTGAAAACCAGGTCACCCTGAATAGAAACCCCGAAGCCTATTTCCTTTCTAAGAGGTGGGGGTCAGAGGTCACCTTCTTAAAGAGCTCCCGCCTCCCTGCGCCGTCAGGGGCTCCCTAATGGTTTTGCGTTAAGAACTTTCCCAGCAGCCCGAGGAGCACAGACCTGACTCAGAGGAGCGCCGGGAGCCTGGCCAGCAGTGGATGGGGCAGCTGCTTGGTCCGGCCCCTGGGATCAGGCCCGGCTGGCTTTCCCTGGCTTGCTCACCGTGTCCAAAAATGGACTGCGGGAGGACAGGCCATCAGCATCAAAGCTGGTCCACTGGGCCGGGCTGAAAACTGTGTGTGTGAATGGATGCATGTGTGAGTGTGGATGGGTGAGTGTGTGTATGTGCATGCTTGCGTGTGTGTATGTGCGTTTGCATGTGTGTGTATGTGAATGGTGAGTGTGTGTATGGGTGAGTGTGTATGGATGTGAGTGTGTGTGGGTGATATGTGTGTGTGTATGTGTGAATGTATGAGTGTGAGTGTGTGTATGTGAATGTATGAGGGCGTGAGTGTGTGAGAATGTGTATATGTATGAGTGTGTATGGATGTTTGTGAGTGTGTATGCATGTGTGTGAATGGGTGCTTGAGTGTGTATGTGTATGTGGGTAAGTATGGGTGAGTGGATGTGTATATATGCGCATGTGTGAGTGTGTGTGTATGTGTGTGAGTGAGTGTGTATGGGTGTGTGTGAATGAGTGGTGCTTGAGTGTATGTATGTGTATGTGGGTGAGTATGGGTGAGTGGGTGTGTATGTGTGTGTGAGTGAGTGTGTATGGGTGTGCGTGAGTGTGTGTCTGTGTGTGTGTGTGTATGGGTGAGTGTGTATGTATGTGTGTGCGAGTGGGTGTATGTGTACGAGTGGTGTATGCATGTGTGTGAGTAAGCGTGTTTGTGTGGGTGCATGGGTGTGTGTGAGTGTGTGTTTTCACAAACCGTAGCTCTGTTTCGGGGGCCTCGTGTGTGCCACAGGACAACTGGGTTCCTAGGGCCTATAATAACCAATCTTCTCGAAGCCAATCACCGGGCTTTTTGTCCAGTGGCTCTGGGTGGACTCGGACCCCCGACCTTTCTGTCAGCAGCCATGGGCATCCATGTTTGCATTGCTAGGACACCGGACTGCCCGCCACCGGGCCGATGCCGACTCACAGTGACGTACAGGACAGGGTAGTACGGCCCGTGGGGCTCCAGTCCATCGCCCTCGACGGGAGCAGCCAGCCTCCTCTTCCTCTGGAGGAGCAGCTGGTGGGTTTGAACTGCTGACCTGCGGTGAGCAGCCCAGTGTAGGGCCCACTGCGTTGCCAGGGCCCCTTAGGGCAGCACAAAGACAGAAACTGCTTCAGAGCGCCACAATGGGGCACAATTCCCCATGCCTTCTCAAGCCCCGGGCCTCCGGGGCAATGGGCCCCATCAGGCAGAGACAGCAGGTGCTGAGGTGACAGTTGGGCTGTCCCCGGCGGAAGCTTGGGTGGCCTTCTGTTGCTTTTGCTCGTGTTGACCTCTCTGCCGGCTGGTGTGGAGAAAACCGAGGGCAGGACACACGTGTCCGTTCCAGCGACACTGGGGCCCGTTCTCGGTTGTGCAAACACCTCACTCTCCTTTCCACCTTGCTCCTCCCCTGGGACCGTGAACTCCCTGCCCCTAAGGTTCCCCGGGGTGGGGGCCTCTGCTGAGCTGTCTTGTCAGGACAGTCCCTGGAGAAGAGCCTGGTGCTCGGTCAAGCAGGGCGACAGGGAGGGAGAGGCGGGCCCTCAAGGAGACCCAATGACCCTGTGGCTGCCACAAGGGTTCCTGCAGGAGAGCAGTTGTGGGGGAGGACCGGGTGGGGCTTCCTTCCTGTGCACGAGGTCTCTGTGGGTCAGAACCGAGTCCCCCGCACCCAACAGCAGCAGCATGCGATCCGTAGAAATGGTTCTTAAGAGAGGTCGAAGCTCACCGCGGTCGGGTGCCACCGAGTGGGCCCTACATCTCCTCACCATTGTTAC
>NW_022103901.1:1714696-1715798 GCF_000313985.2 Echinops telfairi
GTGCGTGCGTGCGTGCGTGCGTGTGTGTGTGTGTGTGTCCGGGTGTGGGGGGCAGTACACAGCATGACCATATCAGGTAGAGGGTCTTCTGTGAAGGCCTAAAACCCAAAGGGAAGAAGCAGGTAAGAGGTGAATGAATGAATGAATGAATGAACCATCTGCCAGGCGCAGCAACGGCAGGAGACTGAGGAGAGGTACGTGCGGCAGGTCGGGCAGATCCCATGAACGATGAGACCAGAACTGGATGGTGCCCAGCTAACCCGCGAACAACGACTGAGCAGCTGGTTCCCGATCCAAACACAAGAATTGTGGAGTGGAGCATGCGATCCGTAGAAATGGTTCTTAAGAGAGGTCGAAGCTCACCGCGGTCGGGTGCCACCGAGTGGGCCCTACATCTCCTCACCATTGTTACCGTATGATTCCATCCCTGTTTCCGCCTGAGGCAGGGAGTCTCTGGCGGCTCCCTGCAGGAAGAGCAGAGGAGGGTGCCCATGGAGGCAGGGATCCCAGGCTAGCCTGTTACGGGCAAGAGGTCAGCCTGGGCAGGTGGTCCTTGGCTAAGATAGGGCCAGCCAGACAGGCCAATCTCTCTCTCTCTCTCCCCTGCCTTCTTTAATTAAGTGCCTGCTCTCTTGGTTGCTCGAAGCTGCCCCTGGGCCCTAAGGACGGGGTGTCCCATGAACGTGTCTGCCTCGGTGCTTCTCCACCCGCTTGTCGACCAACGTCATGTTCCGGAAAGCTCTGTGCCTCCCTCCTGGGCGCTGGGTCCCAACCCCTCAGACATGGGCCCTTCCGGGAGAGCTCGTTGGAGACTCCGAGCCGCCCCCCAACTCCCTGCTCCCAGCAAGCTCCCAGCGAGATAGGTGCCTGTCAGGCTGTCAGTACACAGGCAGACCAAATTAGCATTTAGCAGAGAAAGGAGAGGCTTCTTTGCAAATCATACAATTCTAAATTACCTCCAATTTCCTAAATGGAGCTTGGCTCAGGATTCACTCGGCTACAGAGAAAGTCTGTAATGAGATTATATTGTGTTTGGGGGAAAACATTCAAATGACCAAGATAATTAATTTTGCATAACAACCAGGGAGAGTGGGATCCAGGG
>NW_022103901.1:1716170-1720600 GCF_000313985.2 Echinops telfairi
CGGGCAGAGACGTGGCTGAACAACCTGAGCGCCCATTGGGGTAGGATGGCCCCACAGACATGGCACGCACCAGGGAGTACGACACAACGCTAAAGACTAACGATGGGACCCTGGAAGCCCCGCGGGAGGTGGACCCGGGGATCACGTGCTGAGGACAAGAACTGTAATTTTAACCGCTGCCAGTAAAGAAGAAAATGACGGTTTTCATACCACAAGGAACTGACTTTGATGTTTCCCAGGGGGCAATAGGCTAGATGAGGGTCCCTGTGCCATCTCACTGCCGCTGAGTTGACGCCGACTCACAATGACCCTGCAGGACAGGGTAGAACTGCCCCGGTGGGTCTTACGGGAGCGGACAGCCTCGTCCTGCTCCCCAGGAGTCCCCGGGGGCTTTCAGACAGCTGGCCTTGCAGTGAGCAGCCCGATACAAAACCACTCCACCCGCCTGGGCCGGGTGGTACCTCGGGTGAAGGGGAGAGAGGACGGAGGGGCCGGGAAATCAAACTCGCTGCTCTTGGTTGGACCCAGTTCATAACGGTGTGACCGTACAGAGCAGAGCTGCCTCTTTGGTTTCCGAGGCTGTAAATCTTCATGGAAGCCTCGCCTGTCTGTCTCCTACTAGGTTTAAACCACAGGCCGGGGGTGGCAACCCCCTCACCACCAAGAGGGAGAAGAAGAAGACAAGGGGGTGGGGGGGCGGGCAGGATGGCTGTCCGGAGGTTTGATCAGTTGTTTAAATTGCTGAATCCAAAAATCCCGATCTGCACGGTAGCCGTGGCCCTCTCCCTCCCCCAAATGAAATCACGCCTGGATGTGTTGGTTGTGCCGACTGTCGGCAGAGAGAGATTCAATTTCAGGCACAGGGCTCTTGGATAAAGCAGGTTGACGGAGCACCCACTCCGTGCGTGCGGGCATCCTCTGGGTACCAGAGGTAGGGTGGGACAAGCGCTGGCTGTGCGGTCGGTCCACCTGCAACCCGAGTTCTTTACCCTAGTCCCCTGCATACGTGTTTTCCGGGGCTGGAATTTACGAGCCTGCTTGGCATGGAGGTGCTCCATCCCCAGAAGGTCTGTGTGTCTTGCAGAACGAGGTTCCCGTCTCGCTTTGATTTGTGTGCCTGTCGTCCCCCACTTACCTTCAGCCTCTTGCTCGTACAAGCAGAAATAAGTGCCCATTACACTCAGCCGGCTGCTTGACGCAGGAGGCCTCGTTCGCGGCCGACAGAGCGAGGGAGCGCATGAGTGAGCGGTGCTGAGCCGGATCCTGCACAGTCCCGGGCAGGGGGCCGGGGGCTTCCTGTCCTCCACCCTTTGTCACAGCTCCAGCCTCCCCCTCCCTCCTCTCCTGCTGCCCAGTCCTGGCCACCCGCCGCCGTTGTGGGTCTGACTGTTGTGATTTGCAGGGCTTCCCGGGCCGATTTTTGGGTGGACAGCCAGGCCTTTGTTCCGAGGCACATGGGGTGCCCTTGAACTTCCCCCTGCGTTCAGTGAACAGCCACCGTTTGAACCCCCACCTGGGTGGGCCCCCGTGGAGCTCCACAGGGCCCTTGTTGGCTGATTTGCGCAGGCAGATGGCCTGTGTGTGTCCATGGCACGGGGCTCCTCCGCAGGGCTTCCAGGGATGTGGATTTGGAAGCAGATCGCCAGGCCCTTCCTCCGAGTGTCTCTTCACCCAGAAGCTCCCAGAAGCCTGCTCAGCTCAGGGTCACAGAGATGCTGGCAGAGGGGCAGGTGGGGCCGGCGAACGGACCCCAAACCCCAGGAGAGGATGGTGAGAGTGAATGCACGCCAGGACTTCCACGGCAGTCATGGTGCTGTGTGGTAAAAACTCGAACAGCCTCCGAGCCACGCTGTCCCCACTGGGCCATCAGAGGCCCCTGGCCAACTTCATAGACAAGCGTCAGAGGTGCTACTGTTTGGTGGCGAAGATGGAAATTCAATAAAAGGCAAGTTAATTGAAACAGAACAGGCTGTTGCCTGGGCAGCAAAATGTAGCTGCTGATCACATGAAGAGCCAGCAGACCTCGTGGGAGTGGCATGCTCTCTTTCTGGCTCCGGGCTGGGCCTCGCTGGGGTCCCTTGGACGAAGCAGGCCCCGAGTCTGCTGGCCCGGGCATGGGGGTTTCCAGAAGAGCATGTGTTGGGCCTGTGATGAGCATATGTTGTCTACATGTCTGTGTGAGGTCACTTCGTGTGTCGGGCCAGGTTCCCCAGGAGGGGCAAGCAGTGAGCCTTATAGATGTATCTATAGAAAGAAACTTATGTCCAGAAGTTGGCTCAGACAAGTGGACAACCAGTCAAGTCCAAGTCTGGGCAGGTAGCAAGTTGTGGCTCAGATGTTAGGCTAGAGATGTCTCCTGACTCACACGGAGCTGTGGGGGCTGATGAACTCAAGTCGGCAGGAAGCTGAGAGGCTGGTGGCAGCAATGGTGAATGAAGCCAAGGCCAGCAGGTCAGATGGCAGGCCCGGAAGACGCCCAGGGTCGGCTCAGGCCATTGGCTGAAGCCCAGAGAACCGTAGGTCGGTGAGCCAGATGCAGGACCTGGACCCAGCAAAAGGCCAGCAGGCTTCCCCACAGCGTGGATCTAGACAGGAAGCAGACCACACCCCACAGGAGCCCCCTTTCAATGGCATCAGGGCTGTGGTCTGAGTAAGGGGTGGTACCCCACCCTGTTGGTCTAACAGGGTCTGGGCTGCTCACAGCAGATCCCACCCTGGGGTGGGTTATGTTGTTAGGTCACAGTGTGGGGGAGCCTCAATCCCTAAACCCTGAGAATCTTGACCCACCCAATTTGGTAAAACACACTAAGAACTGCCCCGAAGGCTGGGGTCACCTCTTATATGTGCACATGCGGGGTCCAGTACGTGCTGAGTGTCCGTTGCCATCTCAGTGGGGGCAGCTGTGCAGTTCTCCCTCCCCCGTTGAGAGAGAGAGAGACCAGCGTTCAGTCCCTGCCAGGGTGCCCCTGTCTGAGGAGACTCGTGTCTGTCTGATGCTGAACAGGTGGTCCCATGGGAGCTTCCAGACTGTGATGGACTAGGAAGAAAGGCCTGGCCATCGGCTGAGGAAGACCCTATGGGTCCTGGTGGCCGTAGCCAGGACGGACCGTGAGGCTAGCTCTGGCAGGACAGCTGTGTGTGGCCCCCGAGAGCCCCAGGTGACTGGATGCCAACCACACAACGATGCTGTGAAATCAAGCACCCCCACACCCCGTATATTACTGCCCTGGGGCCTGCAGGTGGGCTGGGGTCTTTATGTCTGGGGCTGGCTGGCTGGCTCTCAGGGGCCCCAGCTGTGACCTGGGCTCCCTGTGGTTTCTCAGGCTCCAGGAGCTGGTCCAGTCTGGTTTCCATGGAGACGGCAGGTTTCTGAGGTTGCCCACAGGCCTCTTGGTGCCTAGGCTCCAACAGCCTCACTGCTTCCTGTGCTGCACCTCTGAGCCACAGCAGACGCTCTGAGCAGCTCCGCTTCAGGGGGCAGAAACGGGCTCCACCGTTTGGCGGGAAGGTGGGGGCAGTGGTGGTTCGGTGGTGGAATTCTCACCTTTCATGCCTTTTGTGCCCACCTGGCTGGGTCAGGATTCTCAGTGGTTTGGGGGTGGAGGCCTTTGTGTGCCCTAACACCACATACTCCACCTGTGGTGGGATCTGCTGCGAGCAGCCCGCTGGAAATCTTCATGGAAGCCTCGCCTGTCTGTCTCCTACTGGGTTTAAACCACAGGCCGGGGGTGGCAACCCCCTCACCACCAAGAGGGAGAAGAAGAAGACAAGGGGGTGGGTGGGCGGGCAGGATGGCTGTCGGGAGGTTTGATCAGTTGTTTAAATTGCTGAATCCAGAAATCCCGATCTGCACGGTAGCTGTGGCCCTCTCCCTCCCCCAAATGAAATCACGCCTGGATGTGTTGGCTGTGCCGACTGTCGGCAGAGAGAGATTCAATTTCAGGCACAGGGCTCTTGGATAAAGCAGGTCGACGGAGCGCCCACTCCATGCGTGCGGGCATCCTCTGGGTACCAGAGGTAGGGTGGGGCAAGCGCTGGCTGTGCGGTCAGTCCACCTGCAACCCGAGTTCTTTACCCTAGTCCCCTGCATGCGTGTTTTTCGGGGGCTGGAATTTACGAGCCTGCTCGGCATGGAGGTGCTTTTTTGTAGCCACCTGCGTGGCTCCGTCCCCAGAAGGTCTGTGTGTCTTGCAGAACGAGGTTCCCGTCTCGCTTTGATTTGTGTGCCTGTCGTTCCCGCTTACCTTCAGCCTCTTGCTCGTACAAGCAGAAATAAGTGCCCATTACACTCAGCCGGCTGCTTGACGCAGGAGGCCTCGTCGTGGCCGACAGAGCAAGGGAGCGCATGAGCGAGCGGTGCTGAGCGGATCCTGCACAGTCCTGGGCGGGGGGCCGGGGGCTTCCTGTCCTCCACCCTTTGTCACAGCTCC
>NW_022103901.1:1720700-1731423 GCF_000313985.2 Echinops telfairi
GGGGGGGCGGGTACTCCCCCTTACTCAGACCACAGCCTTGATGCAATTGAAGGAGGCTCCCGTGGGGGTGTGGTCTGCTTCCTATCTAGACAGACGCTGTGGGGAAGCCCTCTGGCCTTTTGCTGGGTCTGTCCTGCCTCGAGCTTGTCAATCGCAGGTTCCTTTGACTTGAGCCAACGACCTGCCGATTCTGGGCACCATCAGTGGTCTGCCATCTGACCTCCCACCTGACCTGCCAACCCCAGATTCATTCTCTTCTCCAGTCAGGAGCCTGACCTAGATGCACCCCTTCTGCAGCCTGGGCTCCTACTGATGTGGGGTGTGTGTGTGTGTGTGCGCGCGCGCGCGCCGGGAGCATGGTTAGGGAAGGCCAGAGCAAAGGTGCCATTTTTTGGCAAGCCAACTGGTGGAGGGAGGTTCACTGAAGGTTTCGTGCGTGAAAATCCAAAGCTCGCCGGGACCCTTTGGAAGGCACAGGTCCCTGTATGAAAGGAGCCCGTCTTCACGTTACGGAGGTCAATCTCTTGGTTCTAGAATGACCTGAGTCCCTCAGGAGTCCCTGCCAGGGAAAGGAGAGATGGGGGGTGGAAGCCCTGGCTGGCACCTCTAGCTGCCCATGGGGAGGTTGGGGGCTTGAAGCCGGCCCACAGGTTCCGCAGAAGAAAAGACTGAGAAAGGAGCCGCGGAGGGGCCGCGGAGCCTCCCCTGCCCCGGCAGCTGGCTGTGAGGGACAGACACGCTTGGAAAGAAAGAGTTAAGACTGGCGCCCGGTGGCAATCAGTCAGGTGAATAAGGCCCCTGAAATTAAGTCCCTTGGAAAAGCCGGAATCAACTCACAAAATTTCTTACTGACGTGGCATTCTGGGGCTCTTGTGCAGCACGGGAAATCTATACAAGCCACGCAATAAAGTTGATGGTAATCTCTGGATTTGAAAACAAGGGAAAACAAACCCCAACAACCCAATGCTGGCAACTTCCACGGAGATGTCAGGCCGGGGAGGGATCTTCTACATCCTCGGGACCCCGTCTCACGCCAAGAGGGCATGGCTGTCCGGGGCCACAGACTGGGGGACTGATGGGGAGCTTGGTTAAGTGCTCAGCTGCTCACTAAGAGAGCGCTGGTTCAAATCTACCAGCTGCTCCGGGAGAGAAAGAGGAAGCCTTCTGTTCCCTTAGAGACAGACGGATGGACGTCCTGGAAACCCAGGTCTGCTCTGTCCCGTAGGGGCTGAGGGTCAGGATCGACCTGACAGGGAGAGAGGGGTGCTTCTAAGAACAGAACCGTGTTGTCTGGGAGCTCCGGAGGCCAGATCAGGATGTCTGTGTGTTGGCGGCTCAGAGACAGAGAGGCTTGCCCCTGCCTCCCGCCCGACGTCTAGAAACACGTGCCGTTCTCCGGCGGGCTTCTGTGTCTGCCTCTGTGAGCCCGGCCTCCCTCCCCACCTCTGTCCCGGGCTTCCCCACCTCTGTCCCGGGCCTCCCCACCCTCTGTCCCAGGGCCTCTCCTCTGTTACAAAGACTCCACTCTTGGAGGATTGGGTCTCTCTGTGCAAACGGTTAACACGCCTGGCTGCCGAGGGAGAGGGCAGAGGTTCTAGCCCATCCCGAGGTGTCTCAGAAGTTGGCTGTGGGTACTACCCGAGCACACAGGGCCAGGACCCCCTTCCACTGCAGTTTGTGAAGCCCTGGGGGCGGCAGACCATTTTGGTTATGAATCCACTTGGCAGTGCCGTGGAAGAAAGGCCCGGCACCCTGATTCCATGATGCTTGCCACTATTGTCTGTCCGGGCGTCCTGGTGCCAGCTCAGGCAGAGCGGCTCCAGGGGAGGGGACTTTTCTGAGCTGCCAACGTCAACAGTGACGGTCTCAGAAACCCACCATGCCCTCTCAGCGTGAAACAGGGACCCCGAGGACGTAGCAGATCCTGCCCCGGCTTGACACTTCCGTGGAGGTTGCCAGCGTTGTCTCGCCAGCATCCGTCCGGTGGGTGTTTGGGCCTCCAGCGCGACCTCCCACCTCAACTGTTGGCTCACCCTCCAAGACCCGTTCCAAGCGGGTCACCTCCTAGACTTCCAGCCCAAACTCACTGCCATCGGAGAGCCAGGGCCGACTCACAGCGACCCTGCAGGACAGGAAGAACTGGCCTGTGGTTCCCACACTGGGACTCTTGTGGGCAGCAGAGAGCCTCCTTTCCCCCTGAGGAGCGGCTGGTGGTTTTGAACTGCCGACCTTGGGATTCGCAGCCCTCCACAGGCACAGAGGCTGCGATATCAGCCTGTCTTTTTGGGGTGCCATTCATTCCTTAACCAGATGTGTGTGGTGCCCCCCACCTCTCCTGCCCTGCCCCACTTCTCCTAGATTCCGGAACAGCCTGGTGATGCTTGTGACGAAGGAGCCTGCCCATCTGTGAGGGTGCATCCCGTTAGCCGGCCTGCAAGTGGTGCGAGGGTGGGGTGCTGGTCCCTCTGGCTTCCTCTGCACCCCGGGATCTCTCTGGCTCCTGGGAGGAAGCTGGAAACACCTTGGTGGGCACAGGACAAAGCCCCTTCCTTCCTGGCCAGCCCCTTTCCTCCAGGCCAGCCTGTGGAAGAAGCTGAGATTATCCACAGGGAAATAGGAAGGTTTGCATTCCTGCAGGGCTAAGGACCCCGAGGGCAGTGCCCTTGCCAGCTCGTCTGCCGGGATGGGAGCGAGACAGATGGCAAGGCTGTGACCTTGTTCTCACCGTGAGAACAAATCCCTCCCGTCCCCCAGGAGTCCCACAGTCTCCGAGGAGCCCCTCTGATTTGGTGGGGATGGCATGGGGTGGCCTCAAGTTAACAATGGCTAGTTTTAGAACCCTGTTTGGACCCGGCTTTTCATCCAGAGGGGAGCCTCTCAAAGCCCCTGCAAAGTGCAAATCTCCGTCCCCGAACTGCTCTTGTCGTAATTCAGCTGCAACTGTGCCTTGCTCTGTGCAGCCTCCAGCCGGCCGACGGCAACAAGCAAATTCAGGCTTATTTTTCTAGCGTGGGGCAATCTGAGCAGAATTAACTTTGGTCAATCAGAGCCCTCTGGGAAAAGAACAAAAGGAGAGGGCTGTAGACATGGCTCTGTGCCCTGAAAACTAATTCTGAGGCTGAAAACACCCAGCAATCAAGGTGAGATTAGCAATTTTCAGGACAGACTGCAGCAGCGGGGGCAAGAGCAGAGCCGGGCGGGGAGCAAGCGGGGTGCTCTTTCGGGGGTGGGGGACCAGACAATGAAACGCAATTTATTTTCTTCTCTCGAATCTTTCACAAAACACTCTGCTGCTGATTGCCAACGGCCGACGGCGAGGCTGGGCTCAGCCTTCAGCATGTACAGGGGGACACAGGGGGCCTCCGTGGGGTTGGGGGGAGGCCCCATTAGGCACCAGGAGAGGAGATGTTGGCTCTATAGACAGGGCTGAGGAGTCCTCCTTGCCCCACAGCCGGGGTTGGGAACCTATTTTCTGCCAAGGGCCAGTTGTAGATTTATAACATCCTCCGTGGGCCACATACAATTATCCACTTGGAAATTGGCCTGCTCTGTTGGGTCAGCTTAGCGGGCTTTGGTGGTTATGTGGTTATATGCTGGGCTGCTAGCCTCCAGGTCATCAGTTCAAAACCACCAGCCGCTTCCAGGGAGAAAGGCTGGGATCTCTACTCCCCTAACAAGTTAGTCTTGGGAACTCGCCTGGGAGCTCTGCTGGTCCTAGCGGTCACTCTGGGTCGGCATCGCGTGGGTGGCAAGGAGGTCTATTATCTCGGGTCAATGGTGAATGAACCCAGCCCTCACGTGGTGGCTGGAACCGCGTTTCTTTGGTGCGGTGTGATGTTGGCAGATGCCGACGAGCTCTCGGGCCACACAGGGGGCTCTGGTGTCACAGTGGGTGATGTGCTGGGCTGCTAGCTTCAAGGTCAGCAGTTTGAGCCCCCCAGCTGCTCCGAGGGACAAAGAGGAGGCTCTCTCCTCCTGTAAAGAGTCCCCGTCTCGCCCTGTCTTGTAGGGTCGCTGTGAGTCAGCATGGGGCCTGGGGCAGTGAGTTTGGGTGTTTGGCTTCTCTGGCCCATGGGGCGATGACCCTGTCTCAGGCAGGAAGCCCACGAGAGAGCCAGCGTGGCCGCGAGGGACACATCCAGTGACTCGATTCTGACCCACAGCAGCCCCGCAGAGGCGCCATGGAGGGTCCTGGAAGCCGGTCACCAGGCCGCTCTGCCGAGGGCCCTCGGGGTGGACTCACGTCTCCCACTTTTGTGTTCATCGCCAACCTAGGCAACCCTCCGCACCACCCAACGGGACGGTGGTTCACGTGTGAGTGGGCATGCGCGGCCTGCTGCTGTGAGGGCCACTGTCCAGCTGGTTCCGACGCAGATCGAGCCCATGTAGACCCAGAAGGAAGCACTTCCGGGTCCTGCACCACCTGGAGGGTCTTCTTCCTCAGACGCATGTGGATTTAGGGGCGGTTGAGCTGTTCCAACTGTGTAGACAGAATGCCATGCTGCCCAGTCCTGTGCCGTCCTCACGGTCATTCCTATGCTGAGCCTGCGGCTTCTGGCACTGCGTCAGTTCATCTTATCGAGGTCTTCGAACCAAGGACGAAGCCCCTTCTCCAGCAACGGGTCTCTCTTGATGACCTGTCCAAAGTACAAGAGACCGAGTCTCAACAGGTTCCCTCTAAGGAGCATCCTGGCTGCTCTTGCTCCGAGACAGATCTGATTTGTTCTCTGACTGCTGCTAATGGCTAATCTTGAATCAGTGGGTTCACAGGTGTGGATCTCATATGAGACGCACTCTTCTGTGTCTGTCTTATTTCAGGCAGGGCAGAAACAAATTCAGTGACACTCCTATATGTGTAAAAGAGAGCTTCATATCAAGGAGTAATTATGTATCAAGAAAACATCCCAGCCCAATCCAAATCAAGCCCATAGTCTGATACTGCTCCGTAAGTCCTGCTTCAGACTCATGCAGCCACCTACAGTGCTGCAGAATGCAGGCAGACCCCAGGCCAGTGGGTGCAGAGTCTTGTGGCTAATGGCGGTGGGAGCATCACTGTGCTGTGGCAGGCCTCAGCTGGGTGGCTCATCAACAGGAAGGTGAAGCAGAGAGAGAGGGAGTTCCCAGGACCCTGCTTATGAGAAGACCACGCCCACCAGGAGGTGCCATCTGCTGGGACCTGATTGACAGGCTAGATTCCACCCATCTCTTCTTATGTGGGGCCGTGTTGGCACAACCCCCCTACAATCACAGTAGCATTGTCAGGGCTCAGTATGGAGGTTGTTTTGAGTGAAATGCTGACTTGTGGCTGGAGGTAGAGAACATGCACCTATGGGTGTCTGGAAGAAGGGGTGGGGCCCCAGGGAGAAACAGCATAAAGCAGACATTAGAGCCATGGAAAAGAGGGCCCCTTGGAGGTGCTCTGAAAGTCCCTGAAAGGCTAGAGGCTGGAATCTGCTCAGAGGGCCAGGCAGAAAGGCCTGGTGATATGCTCCTGAGAAACCTGCCCTGGGAAACCGGAGCTCAGCTCCACGCCGACCCACATGGGGTTGCCGCTAACAGCAGCCCAGAATCCACGCTCCAACTGAGGGCCCAGGAGAGGCAGCGAGCGGGCTGAGTGCTGGGTTGCTGATGGGAGGTCGGTGCTTTGAGCCCGCCAGCCGTCCTCAGAAGGGAAGTGGAGGCCGGCTGTCTCTGTAAAGATGTCCCTTGGGCAGGTCTGCTCTGTCCTGTGGTGCCGCCGGGAGTCAGAATGGGCTGGACAGTGGTGAGTTTGGACGGCACCCACAGTTCACGCTTGGCCGCTAACTGAGGGGCTGGTGGTTGAAGCCCACTTACAGGTGGCTTGGAAGAAAGGCCTGGCGCTCTACTTGCAAGATATCAGTCATTGACAGCCCTCGAGTGCTGCTCTCGTCTGACCCTCACAGGGTCACTGGGGTCAGAGGACTTACTGGCAACCGGTGACCAGGGCCTCTTAGACAGTCTGGGCATGGGCCAGCCTCATGAGGCCCCCCCACTCTGTCCCCGACACCAGAGGAGGATGACATATTGGAGGAGGGAGGGAGGGTCCAGGTCTGGGGGAGGGGGCCTGGGGGGGGGGACGATGGCGTGGTTGTGGCTGGATCTTGAGGGAAGTGGCACATGGGAACCACAGCCAGGACTTTATTGTTTGCCACAGACCTTCAGTTTGCCGGCAGGGGAAAGGGACTCAGGGTCACTGTCTCCTGTCTCTAGGAGGGAAGTCGGGGCACTGGATAAGAGCATAGGTGGAAAGGCAACAGACCACCCTTGGAATCCAGCCCTCAGTTCCAAAATCCAAGGCTTTCCCACATGAAAATCCAAGGGTTTCCCACATGAAAATCCAAGGGTTTCCCACGTGAAAATCCAAGGGTTTCCCACGTGAAAATCCAAGGGTTTCCCACAAGGCTTCCAAACAAGCCCACTAGACCCACCTGAAAGGAGGGCAGAGGCACCCTCAGGGGAGCTGGGGGGCCAAGAGGGGACTGTCAGCCCCATTGTGGGCACCTTATAGATCAAACACCGGGGAACCGTGAAGACACCCCAGACCAGAAGCCAGCAGGCTGGACGGCCACCGGCCTTTGGCATCTGTGATGTTGGTGTGGCTTGTCCATCAGACAATGCCCTGACCCTGCAGGGTGCACAGGCTTCATTAAGAGTCTGTCGACCCCCGTAACGAGCTGTAGCCTCAGAAACCCACAGGGGCCGCTCCACTCTGTCCGCTGTGGTCGAGGCAAGTCAGCGGCAACTCGATGGCAGGAGTTTGGTTCGAGTTTTAAAGAGATCCACAGTCACATGTCTAAGGGCTGGCTCCACTGACCACTAGCCGTGCGGACAGATGGACGGAGTCTCGGGAAATGAGATAAGCGTTGTGGGGAAGGTTGCAGCTCCCTCCTTAAACAGTTCAGAGCTGCTTTGCTTTGAGTCAAGGTCGGCCTTAGATAATATTCCCCAGGCAACGCCTTTCACCGTCCTGGAGGCAGAATTACGAGGCACTTCCCAGTCGCCTGTCCTCAGCTGATGGCCAGAGAACAAAAAGGTAATATTTACTATTTTGTCCTTACAAAACACAGCCAGAGGTGCTGGCCGTATATCTGAACACCGGGACTCCGTCTTCAGAAGTGGAGTCTGGCGTATTTATCTAATGGGCCCGGTTCCATGCAGGTAGGAAGTGAGGCCAGGGATAACGGCAGGGGAGAATTAGGGGTGCAGGATCAGTGGGTCTGGAGGCCAGGCAGAGCCTGAGTTTAGTCCCAGGGGAGAGCTTGCCCGGAGGCACTAAAGCCAGCAGGGGTGGGGTGGGGTGGGAGTGGGGCGCGAGTGGCCTTTCTTCTGCATTTGGCGGAGTTGCAGTGTCATTTTTCAGTCGGGTGTCTCAGAAGCACATGTCCACTATGCATTAGCCTGGCCTTCCCTGCACTTGGAGAGAAGGCGAGATGTTTAGATTGGAAAGGCTTGGCCCTTCAACCCTGGACCCCACACCCAGTGGGAGGCAGGCAGCTGACAAGGCGGGTAATATGCAATGGGGCTGAGCTGTGCAGGGAAAATGTGGGCCCTAACCTGAGCACACCTGGTACACCTGTGCACACCTGAGTATACCTGAGTACACCTGAGCACACCTGAGCAGGCTACATAGGCTGCGACCTGAGCACATGTGAGTATGTAGAGCATGTCAGAGTAGGCAGAGTAGACTCTGACAGCCCACCTGGGCACACCTGAGCACACCTGGCAGGTGGAGCAGGCTGTGACTTCAGCCTATGGTTACTGGGGACAGAGCATATGCAGGCCCTGCGGCAGAAGGCTTGGGCCGCAGTAAGTAAGAACGAAGAGGGCGGGAGTAGTGGCTGCCACAGTGCAGCTAATGGCTGTGGCAGGGGGTCTGGTTCCCCCCAACCAGGCCTTCTCCTCCCCCTCAGCCCACTCCTCACTTTGTAGAATGACCCGATCAGTCTAGTCCAGTTGGAGGGCTTGGCTAAAAACACACGCTGAGCCCTAACCGCCCACCTTAGTGGGTCACTGGGTTGGTGCCACCCAACAGCATAATTCACAGGTCACCCCCCCCACCACTGGGAAGCCTGGCAGGTGAGCCCCCTCCTCTGGAGGGTGGAGCAGCTCGGCTGCACCCCTGCCCCCCCTCCAAAGCTCCCATTGGCCACAGCCAGGACCCGCCTCCCTGCACAATGGCTGTGCCTTGGCCCCACCCCCTGTGGGCCCTGGAGTCATTGGTGCTGCTCCCTGCAGGAGAATGTCCCCACTGCTTCACTGGAGCCTCCAGCTGGCCCAGGACCCGCTCCTCACCCAGCCCTCTTACTGTCAGCAAGGTGGGAGCCCCCGAAATGTCCCCAGCCTGGCCAGAAGTCAGGTTTTGGCCAACCCTGGGAAGGATGGGGCCTGCCTTGCTGGGTTGTGGACATTAAACAAAGACACCCACCCCCCCCCCCACCCCGACATACACACGTGCTTGTGGGCACACCTGGACAAAGGGACTGGTAGTGTTGGGGACCCACTACTCCCCCCCCTCCCCCGGTCAGGCACCCTGTGGAGGCCCTTATGTGGCTGATCACACCGAGGGTACTGCAGACACCAGCAGGGTCCCCCGAGGGGGACGGTCTCCAGGGAAGCTTCCAGACAGCCACAACGAAGAAAGGCCAGGCATGCGGCCAGCAGAAACCCACCCCAGAGCAGCGTCCACTGCAGCGCTGGGAGCCGAGTCCCCAGAGGCAGGGCCCTCCGAATATGCAGTGGACATAATCAGGGCGTGGTGGACCATCGATGGTGGCCATGGCGCGGCGGACAGCAGGGCCAGCAGGGTTCTGGCGGCTCGGCCCGGGAGCAGAGTGGGTGGAGGGCTGGACGGGCTGGGAACGCATCCTCCATGCCGGCAAAGGAGCCCGAGAGGCTGTGGGCTCACCTGGCCAAGCACTGGGCATCTCCAGGTGCTTCCCTGAGTGGGAGCCCTGTTCCAGCAAGGCCCCAGCCCCGTCCTGCCTCCCTCCAGCTCCTTTACCTCCGAGACCAGGCCAGGATGGATTCACCAGTGAGCCTGCTGCCCCCTGCCGCCCACCGCCCCCCGCCCCGGGTTTAGTGTGCACAGGTGCACATAGGGAATTAGCGAGGAGGCACAATGAAGCCTGCATGCACCATGGGCACTGGGTGACCTGTCCCTTGGCCCTGGACATCATCTCGGGCTGGGGACAGGAGTCCTTGCTGGAGGGGAATTGAGTGAGGCAGGCTAGACCCACGGCCGGCAGCTCGCCCCGCCTCCCTCAGCGCACTCCACGCAGAGCCTGCCATGTTCTGCTTCAGTCCACGGGGCCGTTACCACACCCCTGGTTCATCGTGAGTGGTGTCCTCTTGTGGTAAACGCCACCCCCCAACCCCTCCGCGTCTTTCAAGCCTCAGTGCTATTTGTTACTCTGTCCCCATCGATGACCAGGAACCAGAGGGACTCCAAGTCCCTTCATGCTGCCATTTCAGTGTGATGCCACCAGGGCGCCCTGAAACCCTCTGATGTGGGAGCGAGAGATGGAGGAATCGGGGCCTGTCATTCTGAGACCGGCGGATGGCTAAGGCACCCTGACCCTCGGCATCCTCAGCGGTCTCCCAGGCCTGCCGAGGCGGGGCCAGCGCCAGGAGGTCGGGAAGCCTGGGAGCATCCGGATGGCAGGGCTGGGAGGACGGTGGCAGGGCTGGGGAGGACGGTGGCAGGGCTGGGAGGACGGTGGCAGGGCTGGGAGGACGGTGGCAGGGCTGGGGAGAACGGTGGAAGGCGCCTCGGATGGCCCAAGGGCGCACATCTATCTCACAGTCACAGGCTTGGGTGCACACTGGAAAAGGTGGTGGAGAAAGGGGGAGCCGGTCACAACAATCTGCACATAACCCCCTCCCTGGGGGATGGACAACCGAAAATGACAGTGTAAGACATGACAAAAAATAATAATTTATAAATTATCAAGGGTACATGAGGGAGGTGGGGTGGGGAGGGAGGGGGAAAACGAGCTGATACCCAGGGCTCAAGTCGAAAGCAAACGTTTTGAGAATGATGATGGCAACAAATGGACAAATGTGCTCGACACAATGGGTGGATGGATGGATTGTGGTAAGAGTTGTATGAGCCCCCCTAAAATGATTAAAAAGAAAGAAACGGGGGCAGAGAAACTTTGGTTCACACTCTGGGTGTGTCCCTGGGAGACATGACCTTTCGAAGAGGTCATCCTGCGTGGTGGTAGAGGCAGGGTCCGCAGTAGAGAGGGGACTAGCCTGTCAAGGAAGATGGGCCATCTCCCGGGGCTGCACCTGGACAGGTTTCCTCAGCCCAAGGTCGCCAGGAGCCTGAGCCACGGCCGCTGACAGGGGCACCCATGTGACAGGTGTGTGCTAATCCTGGGCCAAGCAGGGTGAAGAGCCTGCAGGACATTCTCATCCAGGGTGCAGACAGACAGCGGTCAGGCAACTGGGCCAGCGACGGGGGACGCAGCCCCTATGGGGCTGCCAGGTTGGCGCAAGGCCAGCTGAGCAAGGTCTTCTGCCAACATTTGCCTGGTGGGTTTGGTTAGTGCGGAGCCTGCCCCGACTCCACAGTCCCATTGCCCTGGAGTGCCAGGTCACTGGCAGGAAGCTGGCAGAGGGCGTGGGACAAGCAGTGCAGACCCTGTCTGCCACACACCTTTGTCTCGAAGACCCAGGGGCAGGTGCCAGCGTGTCCCCC